>NW_028297113.1:5868303-6239001 GCF_055798465.1 Pogonomyrmex barbatus | reverse complement strand
CCGCCGCCGTCGCCGCCGCCGCCTCCGCCGCCGCCACCTTCGCCCTCCGCGTCGTGCTCGTCGTACTCTGAGAGCACCTTGTCCAACAGCTCGATCGATCGTTGCACATCGTCACCTCTGGAACAAACGTAACGTTTGATTCTATAGAGATTATAACCGCTCTGTAAACACAGCGCGGGCGGTCTCGACCCCCAAAGAGAGAGAGGGAGGAATTCATCGCGATTGCAATTCACTCTCGGGCGAGACAAATGGGGATTACTCCCCCCGCTCGTCTTCCGACCCGATATCTTTTCTCACTATGTAGAATAAGTAGAGCGTATATAAAAGTTGCATAGAAGCTTCGCATATTTTTTTTTTTTTTTTTTTTTTTTTTTTTTTTTTTTTTTTTTTTTTAATTCAAATTTAAGAAACTATATTCTCGCTCTCTCTTCATCCCTCTTTCATCAGGCCGACATAAATCATCGCTATCGTCGGTAAAGTTACCGTGTCACCTGCTACCCCTTATCTTATTATGGCCGGTACCTACACGCGTCCCACTTTCATAAACGATAACCGATAAACGACCCGTTAATTTTACATGGTGGCGCAAACTATTTTCCGGGTTGCAGTTAAAAAGCCGGTTTAATTAAAAAGGAAATGTGGGTCACGTTAATCCGCAAATGTGCGCGTTGCGAAACAATCGCGTAGCTCTAAATTAAAACAGCGGAATAGGGCGGTCCAGCGTTTTCCAGCTTCTCGAGTTTCATTATAAAATGCATTTTTCACCGAGAGTACTTCTCGCACCGAAAGATCCGCACTTAAAAGAAAGATTTAAAACTGTAAATATTTATTTACACACAGTTTGCATGTCTCTCTCTTCTCCTTTACGAAGTTTATTTGCGAAATTTCTTTTCGGTTTCTGAAACTTCAGTTACATATCAGTTACACGATTATTCTGCAGAAATGTCGATACAGAATTTACTACGAGTACGTACTCGTGACGAATATTCCCGTCATTTAATAAAAGACTTCAGTCGGAGATTTCTGGGGCAGTTTATCGGCGGGATGATACATTTTGAGACTGGGGATACACGCGGGGGTGAGCGCGACGACGGTTTAGCAAACTTCGTTACTTCGTTACGTTCGTTGGGCGGATCCTATTTTATCTGGCACAGTGTATACAGAATGTTCGTCGTGAACTGTGGAAAATCGATTATCCGGCATGGCACATTAATCGTCCTTACTTAACTCGTCCGCCGATAGACTCTTTGCGGTCGAGCGAAAAAAAAAGGTATCTGTCCGACGGCTATCTGGAGAAGATTTCCCCATTAAGGAGAGAGCAAAATAAACGTTTACATTGATCGTAAAGCTTATCGATGTTATAAATTTTTTAAGGTCGGCATAGCTTTTAAAGTATTTATATTACACATTAAATTACACAAAGATTATTAGCGTTTACGTGTGCTTTCAATTTTAGTGTTCATTTCATTCACAATTTACACGGAATACGTGTGTAAAGAAACATCGCGAAATCTATTCTTTTGCATGTGAATCTACACGAGACGAAAGGTTTCGCTGAAGTATCTAGAAATTTGAGTAGACAAATCTAAAAATAATCGCACAATGGTGCAAAAATTTATTATATTTTAGCAACTAATTTGAATGTCACGCCTATTTTCACGTTGACAATGACCTCTCAATAAAATTGTTTTCTATGAAAATATCTCGATGAAGTGGTCATCGACCGTTCGAGAATGACGAAGTCTGAGGAGTAGAAAATTTCATAGCTTGATAAAGGCGATGCTCATCATCGAACACTATTATCACACCTAAAGGCGTACATATGTGACTTATCGCATCGTCATCTCGAGGCAAAACGAGGTAGGGAGGTACTGTACTGTAGACTATAGACTACAGACTATAGACTATAGACTGTACCCAGTAGAAGAGTTTTGCCGTTATTATTATTAGCGCGCATTAATTATCTTTCACGGCGAACAAATCAAGGCGACGTCGTCGATAATACTCGAGGCTCGGCCTACGTCACACTCTTCCGGGTCATCGGCTATATATTGAGACTACAGCAGTCTCGATATCTACGTGCGCCACGGTCGATAACCGAGCATTTAATTAGGCGCAATGCCGTCGGAGGTCAAACAGGTATGGATGAGCGAAGTTGCGAGGCAATTCGAGCACCGACGCAATGCGGTCCTCGGCCGACCGAGCTGTAATCACGATTGTTAATTACTGTGGAAACAGGATGATCTACAATATCTACATTATTCGGGGAAGTAGGAACAAGAAGATACTTCCCGTCGAGATACTTCCAATCACTGGATTACAATTTACACATGGCGATGAAATGCACAAATACAAAAGAAATCGCCGATAAATCGATCTTTTTTAATTAGAATGAAGTTAAACAAGAAATTTATTACAAATACCCGCTTTAGATTTTTTTTTACTCGATATGTGAAGAAAAATAATTATGACAATTTTTTTGTTAACATCCAAATTTAATTGGTTAATCTTAAATTGGTAATTTTCTAAAAAAAAAATTCTCTTAAATATTTTAAATAGGTTTTTAGTGTGCATATAAGACTGAAATATTCCTTTTCATATTTTAAGCCAAATTTTACATCTTCTGCTTAAAAATAGATATTACTTTCGTCTCTAAAATTAGATTAAATATATGACGATTTTATCTTTCTTCTTGAATATTTGACCTTTCTTTTCCCTCTCTTTGTATTTAATTTTTTTTTTCTTCTTCGTTGTACTCACTATCTTCTTTTTAAATTGCGTAGATCCGGACAGTAATCAAGAGAAGAAATATTCGTCGGGTGCCGCTCTTAGCTCATTACTCTGTCCTTGAGGATGAAACGCACTGATTTTTCGGGACAAAAGAGACGCGAAGCGAGTACTTTGTGCGAAGGTTAATATCCCGAGGAGTAACTCTACCGTATAATAATCGTCCTGGCCGCAAATGAATGAAAGGAGCGAATACTACCGATTGATCTTTACCGGGATAATAGTCTCTTGGGGGCTGCGTGCATATTAAAACATTGTAGGTCCATTGATTTTGCCTTCGTAAAGGAGTACAATTTTATCGAAAATATATTAATGATCAAAACTAACACATTCTCTTACGTTCCTGAATAATCCAAAATCCGAAAAAAAACTTCTTTACTTTCTAAGAACATTTTTATTGCTCATATCATTTTTTTATCGAACATTTTTATTGCTCATATCATTTTTTTATCGAATTAGAAAATAGACACTTAATTGTCAAATTTGCAACGATGCGAAAAATAACATGCCGTGATCTTTTTCAGCTTTTTCTTAGATTAAATCACCTGATCACTCGGGCAAATCGAGGAAAGCAAAAGTCCATAAGATATCTAAAAGACCTGAAAGACGCCTGCGGATTAGGACGTCTCTTTGACATCTTTGGATCTCCGTGTCTCATGGACGGCAAAGAGCTCGGCTCGCTCGAATGACAAACCATCGTCGTTTATCTTTCGTCGCTTCACCCCGGCAAAATACCGGAAAGGTCTGAAGAAAATTCCCTGAAACTCCTCGGACAAATAACATTGCGTCAAGCTTGTTAAACGCCCGTTTTTCAAGCTTGTCCGCCGCGAGACGGACGGTTTCGACCACGGCCATCAACCGGTGAGGCGGGTTTAATATGCCGGCCGTACTTTCGAAAGTTTGCCTACGCCGCCAACGAAGGGTTGAAAATCCATTCCCGCCTTCTTCCATCCCGCCACTTCGCCGCTGAGAATCCGGAAAACGTCTCGCCGCATCGACTCATTTCCGTCTCGTTATAAGCGACTCATAATTCAAGATCACAGTCGGCCGCGAAAGCTCGAGCGATTACATAGAATTTCCTCAACAATAAAAAAACCAAAGTGAAATTTATTGTATTTCACATCGAATGGTATATCTATTCTCCATTATTGTCGTAATGAGTCAACGATTCTGCACGAGACATCTACTTTTTTTCAGGCGGAACATCAATATCAATTCGTCAATATCACATTCATTAATCATGCAATCAATAAATATTAAAGCTTCTTTGTCGATTTTACGAACAATCTTTCGTGAAAACATACACTCGCGACATAGTAATATTTCTCATGGAGTCACTCAATTTGTTTCGAAAATTTATAAATATATAAAAAATATATGCAAACGTTACTTGAACTTGCTCGGAAAAAATATCGATTTCGGGCGATCATCGGGGCTATTGTTTTCCTCCTCGTCGCACAATTTTCACTGTCGGCGTCGCACGAGGCTGACTTACGACGCGGGGACGCTTTCCTTCCTTCGTCATTCATCGTCGTGCTACTACGTCGCGTTCGCCAAGTTTTTCTCGAAATGTCCCACGATAGTCACTGCGAGTGGCTCGAGCACTTAGACGGACGTTTGTCAGGCGTGTTCCCATCCCCGCCCATCCCCGCCCATCCCCGCATGTTCCCTCCCCTCCTCAGAATCGAAATCTTTTCTGAAGATTGGCCGTACAATGTGTGCGCCCTTAAACGGGACTCTTTCGAGAAGCATCTTTCGGAAGTATACGCGGCGCGGAAATCAATATTTTCCTTGAACTCTCCGCGAGTCGGTAAACATCGTACGTGCGGAGATGGCGTACGTGTGTGTGTGTGTGTGTGTGTGTGTGTCGGGGGGTTGCTCGCGGGGCTGGCTCGCGGCTTAAAGGGGGAAAGGACAGTTTCCGGAACGTGTCGCGAATGGATGGATAGTCTCAAGCGGCGATGTATCTTTCCCGCTGTATGCTCCGCGAACTTCCCGACATCGGGAGTGCCTCTTTAGGTCGATGACGGTAAAAGATACATAAACCAGAAATACAATCGCTCAATTTTCATCGAGGTCCGGCGTTCGCGATCAAAGAATTGATACCAAATCACCGTTACATCCGCCGCCCTCGAATGTTTCTCGAATTATTTCACCGACACATCACCGATTATTGGCACCGATTTAGATCTCCTTCCTTCCTTCCTTCCTTCCTTCACCGTGGACAAGTCGACAGTTTACGGTGCTTCGAGCGTCCTGTAGCCTTCGAGCTGGAGACACTCGACATTCTCGTCTCTCCTCGTCGTCGTAGAAATCGACCGACACCACCACGTCCACGAGGCATCGGGTGAGGCGACCGTGTAATCTATAGCGGCCAGGTGTATCGATTATCTTGTGACCCGATTCCAACTGGATATCGAGTTCCTGGATTGGCATATAGAATTGCCGCGTTCCATCGCTGCACGCATTTACGCGTGCGCCGCCAGGTATGGACTGTTCCACGTGCAAGGGTGGAGATCCTGGGAAGTCGCACTATTCTCCGCACGTCCGAGGGATCGCGTTACTTTCTGTGTACGATATGCTAAACACGCTTTTTATTTATTTCGAGCTTTGCATACATCGAATATTCCGAATATATTTTTATATATATACATGTATTATGTACTTCGAATACATAATGTATCAAAATGCGCCATTCACTTCACAAAATAAAAATTACAGGAAGATGTCTTGTTATTCATTCACAATTTTACATATTTAAATAAAATTTATATGAAATAAAGATATTTGGATATTTGTGTCATATAATTATTTTAAATTTTATGTTATGACTTCGTTTATTTTATGTTTATTATAACTTATTGTAACTCAGCCTTAAAATAGAAACAGCCTTTTTTTTATTATGTTTTGAAGCTAGTTGGAATATGAAGTTGAGAGATATGGCAGAACACACCAAAGTATTTTCACACGATTCTAGAGATAGAGATCCTTTCAATATATTTCATCAAATTCTAAAGCTTCGCTCGCACAAGGTTTTCTGTTGGGCTTACATGTTTTATGTATTTTATTGCGGATCTCTATTCGTGTATATTTTTTTCCACCTCTTTCAGTTTTATTTGTATAATTCAGATAACTAGGCGGGAGGATGCTTAGAATGAAAGAATTGTTAACGAAATGATTCTTTTCCTGTACATTATAATTTATTATTATTATTATTGTTATTGCATCGCACGAACGTTTCCCAGTTTAATTATATCTGGACGTGTGAACGAGCTCGATGATTGTAATTCATTAAGACCGTCTCGGCGTTTTTTAATTGCGCGATTCTCGCGTCGAGCTATAAATTCATTTCGTATTAATTCGCGCTGCGGGAAAACGTAAATTCTTGCTGCGAAGGCTGAACGTGACGCGTATATTTCGTCAGGATCTCCGTATTCTTTATCGAAACGGTCGACGATATTCCATATTTCGATGAAATTAATTACATGTTAAAAATATCAATTCGCCAAATCGAAAGGTTTAAAAATAAATGACAAAGATTATGATCTTCTATCTTCAAAAGACTATGATCTTAAAAAAAAAAAAAACTTATCATGAATATAGAAATTCGAAATTGCGAACCCTTCAATCGCTCGTAGTAGACATCCTTCATCAAGGAGCCTTCACGAAGAATGAAGAGAACCGACGTTTATTGGCATGGGGTATATCGATAACCTTCCGCGAAACGTCTCCGAATTAATAGCCTTCGACCGACCACGTTTTATCGTCGAGACAATGTCGCACCGTTTCGGTGATCCATCGGACCTAGACCCTACATCAGGACACTCACAAAACAACCCCTCGCGTGTATGCAAGGATCCTCAGTCTGTCAGAGACAAGACTCGTCTACCGTATAGCGTAGACCGCTGGCCGACTTCGAGACCGCCTTCTCTCCGCACGTGACAATATCGCGGGGCGGGACGAAAGAAAAAAAAAAAAGAAAAAAAAAAAAGAAGCGGCGTCTCGCCGTATACCGCGCGTCATTGCGTATTTATGACAACGTGAACTGCCGGACTGTGTCTGTCCGCAATAATGGCTCGCGTTTCATCCCATATTCCACGCCACATCCCCGCCGATGGTCACGCAATGACCCACCTCGTCGTCGCGAACCTAATCCCTCCTCTCTCTCCCCCCCTCCTCCCTCCCCTCCGGCCGGTTGCCGACCGCATGATATAATTTTACAACTGCGAGACTCACGTCGCGACCGAGCGACGACGTAGTTCGTCGGAATTTTCACGCGTGCGAACTAATGGATCGGATAATGCGACATCGGTTGGCTTTTCACGAGAGGTGAAACGGGACGACGTGCGTCGCGCTGAGCCCCGATCTATTCTGGGGGGGAGGGTTTTTTGCCGACCGTCCGCCGTAATATTCGAAAATATTTGGATGGCAAACGTTATCCTTTCATTCCGCGCCCGGCGTTACGCTTCAACTCCGCGCTAACGTAAATGCGAGTAAGACATCTCTCGCTTCTAACTCGAGCAAGATTAAAATTCGAAATGTCAACTCGCTTGATTTTATTCATCTCCAAGAATTACTGCGACGCTTAATAAATACGTCATTTTTTTCACATTGTTTATAATTTTGATCAAGATGCCTGTTCAAACTTTGGCGAAAAGTTCCTCCACGAGAGCTCTTTAATTTTTTAGAGATTTCTGCTCAAATTTCGAAAACTTGCGGTATTTTTCAAAGTAAATTTAAAATAAATTTCATTATCTGACTTTCTGTATCTTTCTTCTGTTGATAAGAAAAGAAAATAAGAGTTACTCATTTCAAATGTTACATTTGAAAAAATACGAAGAGTAAAGAATTTTTCCAAAATAATCATTTCGTACCGCATAAAATTTTTATTATTTCCAAGAAAGAAAATATTTCAAGAAGTAAACTCTATCGGACAATCGTAAATAAAATGCCTGTATACACTTAAATATTAAAGAACTGCTTTTTAAAGTAAAAAAAATTTACATCTAAAAATTTTATATAAAAACAGAATTCTTCGAAGAGATAATTTTGACATTCTGTGAATTCTGAAAATTCTAAAATTTAAGGAGTTCACGCAAAAAAAAAGCAAAACGGGAATACTAGATTTTCCACATTTTCCAGCTTTTTCCAGATAATACAGACCCTGCGCTGAGACGATGTAATCGATGATGCATGGTCAAAAGGGCTGGCTCGCATAACGCGAGGACATCATGACAGCGTCTTTAAATCAGATCTGGATCAGGGGGCGAACAATGGTAATACCATTAGCCACGAGCCGGGGATGATCCGAGCGTGCAAAAAGAAATGTCTCGTTAGTCCGGAGGCGAAATACGCGCGGGTTCCCGACGACGACAGGGCGAATTAGGAGTTTGCCGCCGGCTACTGAACTCCGCTATCGCACGTTGTGTATGCGGCCTACGCGTGGATGTGTATGCGGAAACAACCAGCGTTTTTGCCCGCACGCGACAATGCCGGCCGGCTATTAAATTAGCGCGCGGAAACGGAAACGCTATCCGCGCGATCGTTCGCGGAAAAAGGAGAACACCCTGCCACTCCCCCTCCCCTCCCCCGCCTCCCCCTCTCTTGTGGTGTGCGTTACGATCGAGATAAATAATTATCTTGGCGAGTGTACCGTCACGCGTGCGAGAAACCCAAAGATTGGTCGGGCGAAATTCCAATTGCTGATCTGAGAGCTGAGATGTGTATACGCTTTGTAAAATTAATTCACGAAACTTGGGTCCACTTGGGTAATGTCCTCCAATTTGTAATTAAAAGGCACACACAACAATAATTATAATTTTTAATTTATACTAATTATAATTAATTAATTTGTAATAATTTTTAACATGGGAAGAGAATTTTAAATTAAACGCTGAAATATTTAAGAATCCTTTTTTAAGAAAGTACTCAAGGAGAGATATAATAATAATAAGATTAATCGAAAAGATAAAAAAATTCATAATTATATTGATTAGAGATGTATTTGAAAATTCGCGCGAATCTCAGCGCAATGAGGAAAACGATTTAGCGATTTTTGGTGGACGCTGCATAATCAACACGTTGCAGAAATGTAGGCTATGTATACAGATCGTCGTCTATTTGGCAGTGATTTAGAGAGAGAGAGAGAGAGAGAGAGAGAGAGAGAGAGAGAGAGAGAGTTTAGATTCTAGTTTTGGATCGTAAACCAAACTCAACTGCTCTCGCGTGCGCGGTGTTAAAGTTTGATTTAATGCGAAAGTTTGCCGTTCGTCACTACGTCGGAAACTGTCTCGAATATAATCTCTTCGTTTCGTTCGTAAATCGAACCGCGCTCGCGAACAAACTCTTTTTCGTGCTAGTTTTTTGCTCCAGTTACCAAGAGGAAACATCGCGATCGACTTCGGTCGCCGTCTCCGGGGAGTTCCGCGCCGGGGAAGCGACCGTCAAATAGAATTTGCTGGCAATCGCGAATTAATTCTCAAGATCTTCGTCCTCCGCCGATCGATCTCCCCTCGGATCGCATCCCCGCGTCGCTCCATTCTTCGGCAAAATAAAAAATCTCGAACCCACCCCCCCTCCCTCCTCCGACGTCGCTCCATCTTCCACTCATCTCTCTCTTATCTTCCGCTCGAGCAATCTCGTTGCGGACGTATAATGGCGTCTGGAGCCTCGCTTGATCAACTAACGATAAAGATCTACTGCGAGATCAGTTAGAATCGTTTCTCGAAACGATTTTACCTCAATTTCACGTGACAGAAACGGCTGCGAATGGCATGGATCGCTTTAAAAGACCTGGCGAACGGTAAACAAAAAGTAACCTAGAAAACTAGAAAAACTAGAAAACCACGTAAATTGAAAGTAACAAAAAAAAAATTTGATTTTAAATAATGCATTCCAGCTTATTAGCTTCAATTGCGATTTAAAAAAAAAAAAAAAGAGTCATTCAATTTCGTTGACGGATTTGGTATATGGCGATGAATTGCAAGCTGGAATACAAGCTGCCTAATGCCAATGTCGGTAAATTTTTAACAATGAAATTCACAATGACTTCCGATATCTTGGATAATACATTTCAAATCATCGACGTCAATTGACATCCGGTAATCCGGAGGAGCCTTTTTGCCACATCGTTAACGAACGTAGCGCAGATATACAATATGTATACGGACATTTCGATCGTTCATTCGGAGACTCGATTTCCATTAGCGGCACGAATATATATATATATATATATATATATATATATATATATATATATACGGAGGAATGAGCGCGGAAGGGAATCGCGTCCGGTCTCTCCGGCCATTTTTATTTTTTTATTTTTTTTTTATTTCCCTAACGATTCCCCGCCTGTATCGACTTACCGCGAGGATCGTGCCCGCGTTCGAGCGTCGCTCTACGAGTTCATTTCGCTCCGAACGATCCTTTATAAAAATCCAATAACAGGTCACCCAGATATCGTCCGTCCGCAGCGCGTGCTATCCGAGCCATCGGATGTCGATCGCGTCCGCTTTCCCGTCTCGACGTTCCCGCGAACGAGCAACAAAAAGCATCCTTGCGGCTCTTTTAAGGATCTCGCGGCGGAAGATATATATTCCCCCGCGCGATGCGACAATGCGTATTTTCTGCTTTATCCATAATTTGTGTATGCGCCGACGATACGAGCCACGTCGCGTGTCACTTTGTGACACGCCGCTCTCGCGCCCCGGAGAGGGATTTTTATTCCGATATTATATTTCCACCGAACCACCGGGAAAATGGTGTTCCGCGCATACAAGAGACGTAGGGGTGAAAGTCCGCGGAAATAAATTCCAGTTCCCCCGTATTTTTCCAGATTTTCGCTGAGGATGCCATTTCGAAACATCTCTAATGCCAAAGTAAATAGATTCCGCGAGAGACTCTATACGAAGCAAAACACGAGATTCGCGATGAGTATATATTCATTATTGTTATCGTAGCTTCTCATTCGCTCCTTATCCGTTTGTTGGAAAAATACGTTGGAGCTGAAACGAATTTCGTAAATTTTGTAAGTGCCATCGAGGCATCGTGTGTACGTCTCTTTTAAGACGACGGCGGCCCACGGTCCAGGATGTTACTTTAACTTCGTTTAACGTAACGCCGACCAGGCTCACGAGAATTCCACGGTCCATCGAACGTGTTAACCCCTTTAATCAAAGCAAATAGCGGACGGGAATCGTGTCACCGGCGTTTGTTGCAGCTTCCTTTCGGCACGCGCGCAATCCGGGCCCGGGAGCTCTGTGTCAACTGTGCGAGTCGTCAGGCGCCCCGTCGACGACCCATCCAATCAGGGCGCATAAAAATCATTAGAGGGGCGAATCCCCGAAAGTGAGTTTCGTGCCTCCGACGTTAATCCCGGGGATTAAATTAATCAATCGCCGCTTGCCGATCCGGTTCCGTCGGATTCGGAGCGTCAATATTCACGGCGTTCTCTCCGAAATTCTACACGTGGGGATTATCACGGGGTTTGTAGAGAGAGAGAGAGAGAGAGAGAGAGAGAGAGAGAGAGAGAACGAGGCAGAATTTCCCTATAATTAGCGTTGTTTACCTACGGCGGCACTCTTCGTTAATCAAATTCAACTTCGTCACTGGAAATCCAGTCGCGATGCGGCCTCGCGTCACCGACCTCGTGTTAGCCTCTCGTGTTAGTCCTCCAGCCTGTTATACTAATTAGAACAATCTCCGTCTTCGTGGATTTCGCGAGATGTCTGTCGATATCCCGCTCTCGTCAAGTCTGCCCCGACGACGAGATGTGGCCTAACATTCGACGGCTCGATCACGGTTCGTTAACTCAATCGGCGAACGTTTATATCGATTTAACGAGGCTTAATTGAAGGAATTGTGCAAATATCTCTATCGTGAGCGAGTAACAATATTACGGATATAAAATGTGATGCAAGATCCTGAATTCGGAATGTATAATCAAAGAAACGTTAATCTGGTAGCTGCGACTTTTCAGTCGCGACCGATGTTTTTCGCAAATCTCAAAATTTCGCTCGCCACCGACATTATTTGCAATCACGAAACTTGTCGCGATTATGTGCAACATCGATTTTCGTCGCTTCAACGAAACTGTTCGGGTTATTATTCTAGGTAGAACGATCTCTTTGTGAATTTGCCGAGTTTCCTGATCTCATTATCGACCCCATCGTGGAGTCTGGAGATTAGAAGTTTATCGAATTGGCTGTCATAGGCGAAACTAATTGACGTTTGTAGTAAATAAGTGAGGTCTAGAGTTAGGAGGATATCGCTATGTGATATAATTTAATAAACTTACGCAAAACAAATATAAAAATCAAAGAATATGTGTTAAATTATTTCATGGTATAATCATTTTTTAGCTATGCTAAGCTTTTTGCAGTCACAAGTTAAATAATCTGAGCTTCAGAATTTTTATAGTTCCATCGTTGCTTCTCCTTTCTACTTCTTGTCAGCGTCAATCCAATTTGTTAATTTGTTAATGTTTATTAGTACTGAGAGACTTCCCTTGTGATCTCATCATCATCGAGGCTTATTTTGGAGCAGGGGGGACCCCCGGCAGAATCAGCCAACACACTCGCGAACATAATGGACTGTTCCTCTATTTATACCATAGCAGTCCAGCTCGTAGATGATTACTGAATTATTCAAGCGTGGCTAAGCGAGCTCGAAGCGTAATGTTGTAAACTGCTTTTAAAACGATATTGCGATTCAACAGCGTGCACTTTTATTTAAACAAAAATGAAAATGGGATAATTTTTTCACAATTCTAAAAATGTCTCTTTGTCTTGTTACATCCCGAACTGCTTGCTTAATGTAAAATTTATGGAAAATAGAATAAAAAGGGGTGTTGTCGGTTGAACTGGTTGAAAGGTTAAATTGAGAGATTGAAAAAGAATTCGTAGTTTTAATTATAGTAAAATTTCGAAATTCACGGGTAAACGTTATTATTACGGTAAGCGCTTTTTAAAGAGAACCCCGCACATTTTATCGAGGTCATTAAAGCCTGGCGGCGCAAAGGTTCTCCTGAACCTTTTTACACTTGGCCGTATCTTCCCCCAAGACCGTGCGCTACTTCTGTCTCGTCTCTGGCGAGATGCTTCAGATGCGATGCTTCTCAGGCGGATAAATGCACCTCATGTCGTTTCAACTCAACGTCTCTCGTCGCTCTGCGAATAGTGCGGCGGCAGCCTCCGGGTGGACGTGTGCAAGCCGCTATACGTGCTTCCTGACGGTCGGGAATTTACTTGACTACGAACGGCGTTACGGCCACTCGAGATGCGACCCCTTCCAATCATCCCCTTCCCCCCCTTCCCCCGCTGCCCCGCTCGGCCCCGCGCCGACATTTGCGTATTTTACTGGCTTTTACCCGAAAATTCTAGATACCACTGTTATCGCGGAAACGGATCTAGACTCTGTGAAAGATCTCGCCCTCGTCAGACCGCCGACGCTTCGGCGTGCCCGGGCTTTGCCCTGGGCAAATTTAGTCTTCTGACCGCCCGCGCTTCCCTCATTCACCAATCTATGCGCGATGCACTTTGACGCTCAGTCAGCACTAGCTGTCAAAGCTAGCTGATTGTTAGCGAGGTGGAAATTATGAGCCGAACAACACGGCTTCCGAGTCACGAGCGGATGAAAGGGAGACGATTGTAGCTGGGGAGGAATCGCCATCGCGCGGGTCTTTCTAAGACGTTTGTCGTAAACGTCGTAAAATAAATTTTTTTTTTTTTTTTTTACTCGGAGAATAATCCCGGCTGGGATGGTGGCCCATTCAATTTTCTTAAGGACAAACAAGTTCTCCTTTGGCCACGGAATCCATGAATGAAGATCGTGGCACTGATTCTGGGAAACGCCATGTATATTTCATCGTTTAATTCTATCTTTCCAAGTTTCCGGCGTTTTGTTGAAAATATGCGGGTTTAACTCCCGTGGCTCGCGAATGCATCGGCGAGGCGTCGTGTAACTCTAAATGATTTTTGTTCGAGTAATAGGATGAGTAGTTCATGGCGATATAATCATCGCGAGCTTCACAATTTGTACGAGAGACGACGGTCGGCTCTCTCTCTCTCTCTCTCTCTCTCTCTCTCTCTCTCTCTCTCTCTCTCCGATCCGGGAGATTCTCCGAGATCTCGTGGGTTTCCTCGCACGCCGGGTAACGGGGAAAATTCATTATTTCGCCGGTGTTACGTACGTGGAATTTCGAAGGAAAGGGGAGATCCGCCGCATTCCACGGGGGATCCTTCGCGAAAGCAATTTGCATAAAACAATCAATAAGACAAGATTGATAAGTCGTAAGTCGGTGACTACGCTCGAGACGCGCGTGCCGCAGCGTCGTCGTCTCGAAATTTCAGCTCGCGACGACGCGTCGATTTATCACGCAGTCGGTCGCAATTTTTTATGCCATCCCGCTCGTCCAAGCGTGGATACCTCCCACCCTCACTCACGCGTTCCACGATTACACGTAGAAATATACAAACGATATTGCGGACAAAGCATAAGATATAAACTTCAGCGCGATGTCACTTCAACTCTCCCCTTTTTAAAAAAAGAGAATGATAACACGCCGGTAAAAACAGTCTTTACGCGCGTCCCGATATATCTTATGCAAAACGATGAAAGAAACGTCGATCGTCGCGGCCGATAATAGAACGATGGTAAATAACTGATGCCTTACGACGAGCTCGTACGACGACAAATACGAGAATGGAATCGGGGCGCTGTGTGTAAAATACTTCGCACGCCAGTCCTCTTTTCTGCGTGCTATATCTCGGCTTGACCCCGACTTCGAAAGCGAGTTTTATTCATTTATCAGCGCCAGGTCAGCTAGAAATAATAAATGTGACATCCGATCGCGCGAGAGAACTCCCCTTTTGGGATGCATCGGGCCGCTATGTTCGTTGCGCGAAAGATGACGGAGAGAGAAAGAGAGAAAGAGATCAGGGGCGAGAGGAAGACGCGAAGCGATAACCGCTCCTCGTACTCCGGATTTGGAGGACCTTTCGAGAGTCAAAAATACACTTTACTACTTTACGCGATAGTAGTAGCGCGCGTGGAATCCATCTCTATTCTTACGGAATTAATTATTTCGATCATCGTGGTAACCCGCGAAATGGGTCGACTCGAATATCGAGCTGTACTACTGCGCGAAATGAGAAAGCCTCACTTCGCGCGGTCGGCGATGCTTTCAAGAAGCGTCGAATATAAAAGCTCGATTAATTGATCCCCAATGTCATCCAATTCTTGAAAATTTTAAATGTTTTAAAAATATCTTCCCCCACAACGCTCAATATACTTGTGTTAAATGTGTTATTATCTACCTCCTCAATCTACTTTCTATTTTACCTCTTTATTTTTCGCAAACACACAAGAATTTTATATTTAAAAATTAGTCAAGCACTTTTCAAGGAAAGATTTTAAACATATATATCTAACAATATTTGTACACATTTGTATATTTTATAATATTTATATACATGTTTAAAATTTTTGATAAAGCCCTCAAAGAGAAGAGCTCGTTTATTACGCGCGTACAAATCTGGCTGAAATAATCACGTATTTAGAAGATGCTAATTAGACGCCCATTTAAGCCACGCAGAAAATTGCACTGCGTTACCGTGGGCTCTCTTCGGAGGCTTACTCGGTTGCATAATTCAGCACTTTAATATCGCGCAAAAGAATACTACGCGTAATAAATCCGTCCACTCGACGCCTTTTCGTTTTACATACTCTTACCGTAACTCGACTTATCTCCAGGTCAATGGTTTACGATATTCCCGGGAATAATAAATTCCAATCCAGCACTCCGTTGTGCAAACGCGGGTGCATCTACGATTTTCCACTCACGCTACGCTCGGAAAGAGCACGGAAAGTAGTTCTGTTCTCGGTGGATTAATAACTTTTCTCCTCTCTCTCTCTCTCCTCTCTCTCTCTCTCTCTCTCTCTCTCTCTCTCTCTCTCTCTCTCTCTCTCTCGTTCGCTTTCTCATTATGAGGCCGAACCTAGGGAAAAAAAAACACTCGAGAGCCCTCGGCACGCGTCTGACGAATTAAAAGTTGCTAATCACCTCGTAATTGGGCCTAGCGGCAATTTCGCTTAATCGTTTCGAGATAATCGTCTAGTAGTTTCGTCGATGATCTCATCGCCGCTTCCGCAATCGGGCTCCGCTGGAATACGAAACAATACCGTGGCATGACACGAACCTACGCCACTGCCATAAATACATCACGCGCGTAATAGATTCCTCGTATCAATATGATTTTTACATATACGCCGCTTTGACGAATCGCTTCGATTTTATCCGATTACGAAATATTGTAAATCCCCAGATCGTTCCACTGGATTCGACATTAATCGATTGGAGTGTTACGAGTATAAAGCGCTGATGTGATTTGAGAATAGCATAGCGCGTGCTACGTTTCATTTATGACTAATCTACTGCAGTTATTGCGTGCGTTTCAAATTTTGCATCGTGATGACGGCAAGGTCGCAATGTCTTCGCAATGTATCATTCTACATTTATCAATTACTGATCTGAGAAATATCAATCTCGTCGTTCATTATTGAATGATTATTTTACATCGAAAATTGAAATCCTATAAAACGTACTTTTTTCTTTTTTCAAATATAAAATTTAAATATAAATTTCAATATAAAATTTTTTAATAACCCGACTCGGAGCGGAGCAAGTTGTTCATTCGAACATTCTCGCAAATTCTTTGACATCGCGAAATTAGCGGATCTTCCAGCAACTTTCAGCTTCGCCGAACAACGCCGTGTATTATGCGAAGAATCGCGTTTTAGGAATTCAAGGGGACAAACAAACACAAGTGACATAAACCGACGTAAAAGTCACAGTCGACGTTTCCCGTTTGATTGTTCCGTTGATCCCATTTAAGTCCGCCATTGAAGGTGCAAGACCGTCGCGTGTACCCAGGCCACGTGAATGCCGGCTGCTTCGTGTAAAACGGATATTTACGTGAGTGCTCACTTAAGCCTGCACACACGCACGGAGACACACATCCGGGACATCCTCCGTCGAGGATACGCCGAGTAGCTTCGCCGACACCTCCGGTGCTCGACGCAAAAATTCAAAGTACGAGAACGGGACTGGGAAAGTTCCTCCCCTTCCCCCCCCCCCCCCCCCCCCGCGCCGATATGCTTAAGAAACACGAGCGGAGAGTGCTCTCCGCTGAGACGAGAGGAGACGGGGGAGGAGAAGTCGCCGTTAATATAACTTTGCTGCCGACCTCCCGCATTCATATCTTAACGCGCGTGCGATAGATCGATCCCACCCTCTCCCCCATCCGCACGCGGATTTTCTTACCGCGCGATTTATAATGGAACACGGGGGAGTGTCACGCGTCTGCAAATAGACGCACTTAAGCGCGGACGTATCGTATACGTTACCAGATTTACAGGAGGAATATACGAGGGGGAGTGTGACGTATCCGTTCAAACGGAGATCGGCCTAACAAGGACAAATGGTCCTTCATGTAACTGTCAATCAGAGGCGGTCGGTATTTCTTTTTTCAGAGGCAAGGATTTTCATGAGCGTCGTTATTTACACACAAACGAATTCCATCGATTCGTTCATCTGCAAGAAATGTCGAACGTCGTCCTGCGATTTTTTTTTTTCTCTTTCACGGACAATGCGGAAGATCAAAAGTGTCTGGAGGAATATTCTGTAATAAATATTCTGTATTGTTCTCCCCGAACGACAATTGTGTCTCTGTCGAAGTCTCTGCTACATTACCCCGTCAAAATGTCTATTTGGAGGAAATTATGGGCGCGCGAGAGCTCATCTTCCTCGTCGGGGGAGCGATCGAAGCGGAGAGACGGCTTCTCCCGATGGTTCAGACGTCTAGTGAACTCAAGGTCGTCAGATCCCACAGCTACGTCCTCTCCGT
Organism: Pogonomyrmex barbatus; assembly: GCF_055798465.1. Classification (NCBI taxonomy): domain Eukaryota; kingdom Metazoa; phylum Arthropoda; class Insecta; order Hymenoptera; family Formicidae; genus Pogonomyrmex; species Pogonomyrmex barbatus. The sequence goes on along the minus strand of NW_028297113.1, from coordinate 6,221,311 downwards.
GTCTTTACCCCGTCTCCATCGTTTTTATAGCCCTCCCGACACTCTACCCTCGTTCGACCTTCAGTGTGACAGATATTCAATCCCGTGCCGGATAATGAGTTTTCCACGATGCTTTATACGTCTCTAGAAATGAAGAGGAGAAGCCTGGTTCACTAAACTTCGTTATCTAACGAGAAAGATAGCCCTTCTGTTTAGAGAATATACGAAAATTGGCTCGAAAACACATCAAATACTAAAAAAAAAAAAAAAAAAGAAAAAAAAAATTATGAATGATCTCTCATGGAGACTTTTGTCAGGGGAAAATTTAAATTTATCAGAAAAGCAAATAAAAAGCAAGCGATATCCAGAAATATTTTTGATCAATTAATATCGCAATAATAAGCGCACATATCCAAGTTATTGAATAGGTGTTGGCCGTCATTGTCTAGGACGAATCTTCCGTATGGCTTTATGCGCTTCAGCGAAGTGAGGAAGGGTGGTCGCGTCATGGCCTGACGTTATCTGCTCGAGAAGTCCGTCGACATCCTCTGTGAGGGAGTATCAGAAATGGCATATTCGTCGTGACGACGGCGGCGGCGGCGGCGGCGGCGGCCATGTGCGAAAACGAATGAACACCGCGAATACGTAGCCGACGAGGGTGCCAACTATCGGAACGCGATATCTTTTCCCGATACGCAACCCCCCCGTGAGTTAGAGGTTGCGCGTGGAAATAGATGGATCGACGGCGGCAAATGAATGCATCGGCTGCAAAAAGATGGCTTTCGAAGATTCTTTCGAAAAACAATGAACTTCTAACTTTGCACTATCTTTTTGAACTTCACGAAGATATATATAAATGTTTCATAATTATTTAAAAAAGAAAGAGAACAAATTTCTAAATTAAACATTATTTCGCTTTCGTTGTATAAAAGACAGTTATTTGATACTTATCATAAATATATATATATATATATCTCGGTATATTCAACCCGCACCTCGCTATTTATTCCACACAAAATTCCATTACTGTAAAGCAGATAGAGCACATCGCCTTGTCATGTCACGTTAAAATATACAATTTACCACCTCTGACGGTATGTATCATCTCGAAACCGACATCGGGAAGCGTAAAGTAACTCGATGTGCCAATTATGCGCGTTAAAGAACGTCTCGCGCAAGCGAGAATCCTCCTCTTTGGCGCGTTAAAGCCCCCCGACAGCGCCCTGTCTTGTTTCGGTTGACAGCAAAGGAGGTTCTCGGCCGACGACGTCTAGCTTCGAAAGTGAATTCCGCGTCCGGAGTAATAAGGTCACGGCGTCCATTATGTATGCGAGGAAAACCAAAGTAGGAGGGCTTCGTTAAGCTCGGCCTCCGCTCCCGAGATAAGAAGCTGGAAGAGTTTGCACTTTCGAAATTAATTCGCATAATCCGGCGCGTCGCTTCGTCGTCTTCTGCGTCCCTCGGCTGGCCGATCTCGCACGACGGACTTCTCTCGACTCCTCTCGCTCTTCTCGCTCCCGTAAGCACGCGTTACAGCTTAACCGAATTTGCATCTGATCGCAGTCGGGATAAGTGCACACCTCGCTGGCGATGCAACCGGAAACTTTTAAGACTCGAACGAAAAACAGAATCGCAGTCCCTCTCTCTCTCTCTCTCTCTCTCTCTCTCTCTCTCTCTCTCTCTCTCTCTCTCTCTCTCTCTCGCTCGCTCTCTCTCTCTCTCTTCCTTTCCTGGGAGAGATTGAATAATATAAAATGGAGCGAGTGCTTTCACTTTTATCCAGTGAAAGAATCGCTCCGAAAAACTAGACATGAATAGAGACGTTAAGCTAACACAGTTAAAAAAGAGATTTTCCTTTTAAACTCGATAAAGCAAGTAACTCATTTTTCATAGATTTTTTTTTAACGCTGAATAATAATTTAACCTGTAAAATGGTCATGTTATAATTTTAGGGAAAGTTTACGTTAAAAAACTTATGTAATAGTTGTGACGTGTAACACGTTAAAAAAAGCATTATTTTAATTAAAATTATAAAACATATAAAATGAATATTTTCCCTTCTTCTTTCTTCTTTTCTTCTGAACTGTATTGTTCAAGAATTTACTTGAAAATTAAAGTCTTTATTCTTGAAAAGATTGAATGTACAGTTTCTAGTAACATCTCACATCTAGTAACATTCTCACAAATCTCAACCACGAATAACTCAATTTAATAGATGATACCACACTTACGATTGTTTTTCTACAATCTATGTCTTTTGTCTAGTGAAAATTGCGCTCAATGCTTTATTAAAGCTCTTTTCGTTGGCTTCACGAGAATATCACACTAGAGAGTAAACAATATCTGAAAAAAATATTACACAATGCCATAATATCAGAAATCACGTTATTTCCACTTTTCCCTATACATATTTTTGCCCAGCGGCTATTTAAACATTTTTCAGATTTTTCACTGATATGTCCTACACAGTTATGTACAACAAAAACATATTACAAATATCCAAATAATATAAAATGTACTTTTTACTTTCTATGTTTGAACAAACTTCAAAGTTTGGAAAATATAATAATAATAGTTAACACTCGTTAATTAATATTCGTCACAATTAAAACTTTATCTTATATTTCAATTTGCATATTTATAATGTTTATTAAAAATGCTCGATCATATTACAATCTAATCAACATCGTTCCGCGATTCATTCGATAAGTAACATGATCTTCAATCGCGCACGCTTTTTCAAGCGTATGATCGAGATAATCTCGCTTTCGAAACGAGACTCCGAAACCTTCGATGCCTTCGAGTGCACCTTTGATATATTCCGCAAGTAAACCCGCTTAAACTCTTTATCGACTACACCCACAGAGTTATATATATATCAAACGTTTCGCAAATTAGCAACTTAAGTGGCTTATGAACTCCGGGGGATGCGCGGGATATCGCTACCTTGGGAGTCACTCTTGTCTCTATATTCACGGTGATAACGTTGCCGCGGTGAAATCCCGGCTTAGGATAATCCCGGGCGCGCTTGCGGGCGATCGATCATCGGGATTTAAACGGCGGTCTCGAGGTCCGTCCGATCCTTCATTCCACGAATGAGCAAACAAGCCGGCGCAAAAGTTAACCTCCGGTTGCACCTCCGAAAGGCATCCGCATCCGAATAACAATGCGGAAGCAGCAATTTTGTAATTTTAAAGCGTAACCGGTAACGCGTAGCGTTTCGTTTACTCATGATTTAGCAAATTAGCGGAATTTCCCGCGTCGGTCCTGATTAAAGCCAGTCCAACTTTCTTCAGCGTAAATGAATTAATGAAACACTGTATTGTACGAATCGATATTTTTCCTGCACGTGTACGTGTGTAACGTGCCGCCATTATAATTCCGCGCTGGAGGATTGCGAAAATAGAAGAACGTTGTTATTTTATTATCTACTATTTACCTTATAAAATGATGATTGAGTTTTATGAATATTTGAAAGCGCATGCAATTAATAACGAGTTGCGCTCTGTTGCCGTTTTAATGAAAGTAGACAATTGACATTGATTATTTAAACATCATTCAATTGCATTTTGAAATAACAACCATGTGGGAGAATAATAATAATAATGTAAAAAAGTGCTCATATATATATATATATATATACATTTCTCTCGTAGAGAGATGAGCACTTTTTTACATTATTATTATTGTTCCCCCACATGGTTGTTATTTCAAAATGCAATTGAATGATGTTTAAATAATCAATGTCAATTGTCTATTTTCATTAAATATAGATATTCATATAAATATATATATATATATATATATATATATATATATATATATATGATACAATCGAACATTTTAGCTGTGAGTTTAATTTTTCAATAAATAACATAAAGCGAAATCAATTTGTAAAACATACGCGCGACTTCAAGGTCCAAAACAGAAATCAACTTCGAGATGTATTACGTAACGACTTGCGGAATTGAAAACCGCGCCGTGAATACGACTATTTAACTCTACGACGTATTTATAAAGTATTAAAATCGTAGTATGCGTTTTACTCCATTGAACATATGCGAGATGGGAAACTACCTCGAAATATCGACACGGTGATTTCGACACAGAATCCGCACGCGGAGTACTTTTAGCCTCGCTGCTCGTTTTGCGGGCGAAAGTTTCAGGAGCGATTCTCGCGAATGGATAAACGATTTCTAACTTTCGATATGACGAGGCAGGATGATTTTGCCGATGAATGCCGGGAACCCGGCGAATAACCCGATCGGGCTATGCTTTTTCGCCACGAACGGAAGGTGAAAGCGCGCAGCACTTTTCTTTGTGACGCGTATCGGCGACAAACGCGCGCTCCTGTCGAAAGTCTCGATATATATATATATGCGAAAAGTGTATGCGATAAAATCTTCCATTATAAAAGCACAGCACATATTCAAGGCAATCGAATTATTTCGGTCGCTCGAATCATGAAATTCGAATCGCGTTGGGTGCCAGGGGACTCGACGAGTGTGCAGCCTCGCTTTACCGTACTAATCCGACACAAAACGAACGTCAAATCGAGGCTGCGGTCGGCCGGCATCGTTGAATGAACTGGAACCATCGGTGACGGGAGCCCGTCGGTAACGGATTAATCGAGATTTCATTGCTTACCATGTGCTCCCGCGGCCAGGTGTGCGAGAGCGAGTACACCGCATAGCGACGTACGATCATCGACATACGGGGTGTTTCAAAAGTGGGGGAGGTGATTAAGGACCTCAAAACAAGAAAAAAAAAATTGGTACGAGTACAGATCCGGAAATGCGTTGTTTTTTTAGTTATTTTTAGCTATTTTTATACCGAAATTTCAAATTGCTTTGTCAAAATTGAAAGAAAAGATGATCTTTATGAGTTTTATAATATAATTAAATTTAAATAAAAGTCGCGGGCTTTACATTGTACAGAATGCACCGCGTGAAGATACAGTCCGCTGAGCGCTTCTTGACTTCGAGATCAGACCGATTTCACAGTTGTGCATCCCGCACAGTAGTGCTACAGCAAGGTTTGCGCAACTTTTATTTAATTTTAATTATGTTATAAAACTCACCGAGACCAAAGACCATTTCTTCTTTCAATTTTTGAAAAAAAAAAAAAATTTCGAAAGCAAAGCAATTTCAACATAAAAATATCTAAAAATAACTAACAAACGAAAAACGGTGCGTATCCGGACCTATGCTCGCATCAACTTTCTTCCTCCGCTTTTGGGCTCCCCCGTTCATCTCCCGAGTGAAATTGACCTCGGAACACCCTGTGTATATACGTGCGTCGCGATCGCGAACGAAGTCGTTTGCACGTATCACCCACGCCGGCCGCACGCACCGTCCTGCGCGTGGATTTATACGCATGACGCACGCCGGTGTAGCTGTCGTCGTCGTCGTCGTCGTCGTCGTCGTCGTCGCTGACCCAGATACACGAGCGCGCAGCTCGTGAGATATCGAGCCGCACGATACACGAGCGGGCCGGAGGCTGCACGTGACGCGTGACCAGAATCGAATCGAGACTCTGCGGATTACGATCGCGAGATTGTGACCGGTGTGTTCGAGCGACGTGTGGGTGCCCGCGAAGTGTAGGTGTAGGTATCCGCGACGCGAGTCGCTCTTTGACGCTCGTTATTTTCACCGACGGAAAGTCGAGAGAGAGAGACTTTCCTCTTAGAAATCGCGCGCGATGATCGTGCAACTACTATGGCGGATTCTCTGTTGATTTCTCTGTTTATCGCGCAGGAGATGGGGAAAATTAACGGAGCCAATTTCCGGCGGCTCGGAATTCCGCGATCACGCTTATAGCTGTAGTTGTCGACTACAGTGGGTTTTGATCAGGATGATTATGTCGTCAAAGTGCACTTCCACCATCCGAGATCAAAAACCCATTATAATGAAAAAAATCGGGATACCGCTAATCCGCATAACCACGACGGCTCCTCGCCGATAATTATTCATATTCTCTCTTTACACCTAAATGTATCTCTTACAGCCCTTTATCGCTTACACAATTAGTTACGCAAACGTGCTCTGACGTAAACTGTTACGTGTACAAATATGCGCTGTTCCCAATTCCCAGGACCTTCGGACGCGCGACGAGTAGAAATTATTCGCGCTATACGTTCGTTTTCTATTCCCTCAGTTAAATTTCTTAAAGTTAAATTCCCATAATACTTCCGCGATCGCGCGGCCATCTCGCATTTAATCTCGCCGAATTAGAAAGGATTTCGTTCGCGTATGCAATATTCCCTCCGAGATGGAAACGACCTAGGGAATGGACGGCGAGCCTAGCGCGAGGTCGATAACCCGAAATTATGACGTCGATCGGTTTAAAAGCGTGCGTGATGGATAGGCAGATTCCTCGCAAGAGTAGTAGATATTACGATGGGCGAGGTATGGGCGCGCCGTTCCGTCGCCGCCATTGGCCGTGCGATCGGCGGCCGTGAATCGCGTTATTCGTTAAACCTCCGACGTAATTCGTTCCTCGCCTTTCATCGGATCCGATCCCGCATGCCTCCGCCCGCGCCATACGAGGTTAATATCTAATTTCTGCTGACTAATTTATGTGATTCTCCCCCGCGTGAAAGAGAGCACGCGATGAAACTGGAAGCTCGCGGTTTCTCGCAAACTCGTCTTGCGCTTTCCCCGTGACGAAAATTACACCCGAAAATCAAATATCGAGCGATTTATTGGGATTAAAGATCGAAATCCCGTAACGGAGTGACCGTAAAAGTGACATCACCGCTTCAGACTTGATCCATCGCGGGATTAAAAGTCTGGATTTCCGACGAAAATGGATCTTAAAGATCCCCAGGTCTACATATAACACGTTTCAGAACTTTGAAAAATTTCTTTCGCCAGGAGATCTGTGGCACAAAGGGGACGCGGATGGTTATTGGAAAATCCGTTGCAAATGTACCGTTCCATGTTTTATTTCTGTTTTGTTAGCGAGGAATTTCAATCGTGGCCTATCAAGCGATAGACTACGAAATTGAGCCTGTTGCCACGATTACATTACGAGCGCGCCGCCGATACGCTCCGTCGGAGCGACCGCATCATGTGAAACCTTCGACGTCGACGGCACGACTTTTAATCTCGATATAGCGAGTGCTACGGACCGGAAATAAGCGGCGGTTAATCCATCAAGTAACGGGATCCCCGCCCCGTCCCCGCCCCGTCCTCCTCCCTCGTGCCGCCGCCGCCGCCGCCACCACCAGCGGGCAAATCGCGTTAACGCGTTAGCTGATGGCCTAATCATATCCGAGCGCGGGCTAAACCGGCCCCCGAAACTCTTCATCGAATTATCCCGGGAGCAGTCACGGGATACGTAGACGAGTTTCTCGGCGTGGGATGAAGTGCGCGTATAATTGATTTTCCCCACGTGCCATCGGTCCGGAGAAAAGTTTCGCAAGGCGCGGAAGAGCGGAGGGCATCCGACGCCCGTCATTACGGCCCGCTGCCTCGTGTAATTCGTGAGATTTCATTTTTGAAAGCTTTATCGTGTTGGCGGAGTCCGGGGCAAGGCGACGACGGGAGGACACGGCCCGTCCCTGCTCTCCCTCGGGGAGTCACCTCCGGGAGTTTCTCGCTCAGCGTTCTGAATTTTTCATCGCAAGGAATTATCACAAGAGGGGCCACGCCATGCTCTTAGCATGCGGTGGCACTTCGTTCCGGACACGCCCGTGAATATCTTGGGCGAAAAGCCAAGATAATAGAAATTCGTGTCTGACGTGTGTTCCTGATAAAATTCCCGCGGACGTTTCCGCAAACGCACGCCCGCCGCATATTCCTCTACGAGACGGGGGGGGGGGGGAGCAGATCGACGAGAGAAGATGATTCGCGATCTCCATATTAAAGGTATCTTACGTCCGTTAGACGTTTTAAATGTCTACTATTAAGAATCCCTTTTTTGTCGGCCGAACAATAGTTCAAAGTTCTCTTTTAATAACGTCGTTTATCATCGCACGCGTTCGCATAATGATGTGACAATCGCCCGGCGAATAATACTCCTGACGCGTTCATTAACTAAGTGTTCTGTTTCCGATGTTGCTTAAAGGGAATACCAATTATTCGGGGCCATTTGAATACAAGAGCCGCCGATGCCTCGCCTACGTAAATCATTAATGAAGGAGGAGCCGAAGGAGGAGGCGAATTATGCAATTTCGCTGCGGCGAAATGCACGCTCGCGTACCTGCATTCGATTATACCCGTAGATAACAACCTGCTAAGAAGGCAGCTCGTTTGCCCGCTTCTGTATTGCCGCTGAATACGCATAATTACGCGACGAATTTACTTCCGAGAACAAACGGAGTTGGGGGAATGTGAAATCAAGAGAAAAGCTGCCGAGAGAAATAATCCTGCCGTTGTACTCCAATGCGTACTCACTAAAGCCGATAACTCAGATAACAGCCAATCACGTTACATATCTGTGAGAACAGATGGGAGGGGGGGGGGGGGGGATGAAGGACGAAGGGAGAGAAGAGCCAGAGAAATTAGGTCGATCAACCTAAACTTACGAATATCGATTTAATCGATCGATACCATTTGGGTAATTAATTATAGATTTAATCGATCGATGGCTATCAGATAATTAATTATGGATAATTAATTATATTATTTAATCTATTACAGAGATATGCTCGCGTTATTGTAATAATATATATTATGCTCTTGACGCGAGCGATCAATAACTTAAGCGAATTTATGATTGAGATTATTCCCATGTTACATCTTTATAAAAAAATTTAACATCGTATTTGTTCGTTTTAAATTAAAAATACATAAAATAGAAGCGTGAAACATTAAACATTTTCTACATGCCCTTTTCTATATGGCCATTTTATGATCAGAATTTACGTAATTCAGCTTATAAGATTAATTAAAGTGTGGTTATGACTCGTGGTCCTCACTCGTGAAAACCCGTCAAAATTAAGTTCTGATGTTCCCGTTTAACCCACTTTTTAAGCAGTTCTCCGCGGAAAAGTAACCAAACTGTAAAAATCGAGTCTCTACAAACCGCCAGGTCGTAAACTTTCATCAGGATTCTCATCAATGACAATTGATTTTCTCTAACAGTTTTCCTTCGAACTTTTACCTCTCGATCAACGATAATAAACCCGGAAATAGCCGCTTTAAGTATGTGTCACTTTAAATCATATTTAAGTCGAGCTCCGCGATTTTACCCGGTCGAGTCCCGTTTCATCACGTTACAATTTATATCAATCGCGATGTTATATTGTACTTTGCTTCATCACGATGTATAATCGAGTGTCAAAGCATCCGAAAAGTAAAGATCTAAGAAGCATTTGATTATTCTAAATCATAGAAAACCATCGTTAATGAGCCAAAACAGTAAATTATTGCCAACGGACAATTGCAAAAGGAAGATCGTATCTCGCGACAAGATAGATGTTTTAGAATCTAAAATAATCGTTTAAACATGCCAAGATGCTAAATTCATGCGAATATGTAGTTCGCTCCGCGCTATTGCGAGGGAACCGGACGTAATTAATGATGACGTCGGTTTTCGTGCTCGAACAGGCTGGTTAGATTAGGTATCGCATCGCGCAGAAACCACGCAGTTAATTCAAAGTAGCAAATAGGTGCAGCAGCCGGCTCGAGTATTTGATCCAGCCGGAATTACTTGCCTTCTATAGCGACTAGCAGAGTGTTTCATCTCTGATCACTCTCGTAAAAATATTTGATTACCAAGAGCGAGAAGCAGAATTCAGTTACATGTACAACTTCATAAAACAACTGCATACTCGAAGGCTCGATCTCAAATCCAACAAAAATTCATAGATGTAAATTAATAAATACAAATTAACAGAAATTAACAGAAGTAAATTTAAAATCATATCGCGAGAAGAAAAGGAAATAATAGATTTCTAATTAACTATCGCGAAAAGAAAAGGAAATAATAGATTTCTAATTCTAACGTTGTAAAATATGCGAAAATCTGACTTTTAATTGCAATTTCTCCTGCTAACGTGCAAAATATGTTGTCATAAATTGAAAAGGAAAATTAAATGCAATTTATGTAATTTTTTTGAGAATAAAAAGAAAGAAGATACGCTTTAATTGTAACTGCGAGAGGTGAGTTTGCGCAAGATATTAAATATCACCGTTGGGAATCTGGCTGTCTTCGCCATTACGTGGAGCGCTAAAACAGAATAATAACACGAGATAAGGATCCGGTCGAGGAAAGAAGGAGCTTTGAATTTTCTCCTTTTCCAAGAATATAGATTAAGCTGATTAACTCGAGTCTAAGGCGCTCGATGATCCTTCTCATTAAATTATATGGATTTGCGCGACGTAGACCCACTCGCCATTATTAGATCGTAATTTTAATTCCGTTACTTCGGGCGATTAAAAATTTCGACTATATCTACGAGGGATAGGCCCCTTCGAGTGCTCAAATATTAGGATAACCTCGCACGTAGCTGGAAATAGTTGATACAATTAACCCCTTCTAATCTTTCCTCGTCCGTCCGAAGCCGGAATTTGGTTTATGCAAATTACAGTAATTGACAAAATGCGACTTTTAACCGTCAGCCAGCGTAGTTAAATTCGGATAATGTGATTACCACGTTGGTGGCGATTTAATATATCTCGATAAAGAAAACAGCATTACATTTTACGAGGCGTATGTAAATAGAAAATAGCGCAAATGGCATTTCCCGTATTAGACGTACGTAAAACTAAAATTCCATTACCTTAATGGAACATCGCAAAATTCTACGATTCTGCAAAAGCGTAGAATTTAGGAAGTGCGAACTTTTGAAATCTTTTCAAGTAAAAAATGATTCATAAGCGTCCAATAATTTCGTGTATAAGAGAATTAAATAAAGGGAGAAAGAAAGATATGCCTCTTAGGTGAGTCTTTGTATTTTCATGGCGCTCGACCAGAGTTACACGTTCCACTAATTCATTTCAATGTAGTACAGCGTGCGTATTGCCCCTGCAAGTTTAATCAAACTCACGCGCGCCGCATATTGTTAAGTTTTCATCAGGAAGGATCTCCTTGGCCGTACATCCCCGGGGATATCCCCCGCGCTCTCGCGTGATTTTTCCTCTTTTCATCTCGCGCGCCGGCCCCCCCCTCCTCCCCCTCTCCCCCCTCCCCCCGCTCGCTTTCCGTACGTCGGCTCAGGTGTAAACCAGAAATTACGTGCAAATTTCTCAGCTTATGTCAGACGGGCGCCGTGGAGAAAAGCGCGGTAAAACACATCCGCCCGCCGTGATACTTCGACGCGCGCCGCGCCACCGGATATATCGCGCGCAATTCGCCGTAACGAGCGCCGTATCAAACCAAGAAATACCGCGACGCATTTACGGCGCGGTGGCTTATCGCGCCGTTCGTGTAAACGTGTGTTGTGTGAAGGTTTTTACGTTCGCGCGAAATAAACGACCTGAAATTTCGGGAGCGGACGTGCCCGCCGCCCGCTCCCGCGCGCGCGCGCGAGGCCTCGATCTTTCGTATGGTAACGAAACCGTTGCTATTGTTATGGTTAACACGCGTGATGTATTAATATTAAATAATATAAATAAAAATATAAAACTCAAATATAACATAATGATAATATATATATATTATTTGTAAGAGCTTTAGAATTTACGATCGACCTCTCTCTCTCTCTCTCTCTCTCTCTCTCTCTCTCGTATCTCATCGTTATTCCTTCAACGGAATAAAGATTTATTTCCACTATTTCGCACGTGTGTGCGTTGCCGAGAATTCGACGGCACCCTCTCACAATTTTTTCCCCCGGTGAAGAGAACCCGATGCCGCGATTTTTCTCTCCTCCCCGATTCGGCCACCTCCGTTTTCGCGTTCGAGGATAAAACAATCCGTATGGCCTTCTCGGAGCGTGTGCATTATGCACACGGCGTGGCGAAGGCGATATCGAGGAAGGTGAGCAAAAGTGGGTGTTCAGGTCACGGCTACAGGGCCGCAGATTTGACGCCGGGCGCCTCGCCTCTCGAAACCGTGTTCCCGCGCCGCGATTTTACGGAACCGCAACACGTCCTCGACGGTTAGCGGGCGGAAATTTCGCGCGGGTTATCCCATTGGATAAATTTGCCGACACGCTAACGCACCGCCGATACGATGTCCCGCGCCGAATCTCGCAACGCTCCCGCGGGATCCTCTCTGCGAGATAGAGTTCTTAAAACTTTGCTCGCCACGTGTGTACCATGTCGGCGAAGTACCTCCGGAATTTCTTTTCAACTCTTCAATCGATATTAAACTTGGATACCCCCGGCCATTTTCCCGGTTCAATTTCTAAAACGAGTCGCAAGAAGAGATACAAATTAGAGATTTATTATTTTCGCGTCGAATGCAAAATCACCTGTACACATCTTTTTGTTTCTTTTAAATTGAAATGAGATTAATAAATATTAATTAATAAGAGAAAATAATGCTGATTATTATTATTGACAATGGAATTATTGACGAAATATATTTTGAACAATTTTCGGAGTAAATCTGAAGATTAAATCGAACTTGAATCGAGAAGTACAGAAACGATCGTTCGTCTGTTTTTGGCCGATAGATAGTGTCCAGTAGGCAACCACGATCGAACCTATCTCCATTAGGGTAAACCTTGCTTGTTGCGTTAATTGTATCCGCTGGAGGGTGTAAAAGCAATTAGTTTGTCAATGACGAGAAGCTATTGCAGGATGTGGAATTGCACGATGCTTGCAAGCCACGTCAATTAACGTCAATACCGAATATTGTAAGATAACGTCGTAAGATTCTATCAATGGTAACTTTGTACATTAGTGCAAAAAGGTTTTCTAATATCACAAGTTTAACAATAAAGACGACCAAAATACGATTAAAAGATCAATCTAAAGACGATCTATTTTTTTTTGTATTATACATAACAAAACATTATAACAAACATTATATTTTCCTTAATTTACATTTAATAAATTTGTTTTACATTTAAAAATGAATATTAAAAAATTTTTCGCGCATATTTCTTTATTATTTATATATCACCATTGATTTGTCGCATTTAATTAAAATTATTTCGTCGCTCCTCCGAATCTCACGCAATGTTTGTTTCATTTTATTCACAAACGTAATATGATATTGCAGTTTCAAATGTTATGTGCTATGAGATTCTTCCTTGAACTAAATCATTCTCTACTCGAGACACGCTTCTCTCCTACCGCTACCAATTAGAACTGCAACCGCGGATGGGCGCTTGTGTTAAAGTCGCTAATACCTAAGTATCGTATCGTGCCAACGAGTACTTCATTTAAATACATAGCAGAAGCACCAACCGGTTCGTTCTTTCAATAACCTAAAGTATTAAATCAGCAACAACATCGGTGCTACAGTAAATTGAATTCTGATTTATCGATCGAACAAAGAAGATTATTTACGTGGCAATTTAATATGCGACATTGCTGAATTATTATTTTTTCATCCAATAAGAAATTAAAATTGTAATCCTTATGGAGAGAAAAATTTTTTTTACGGAAGAAATACATTTTATTTATAAAAAAATATTGGGATAAGTAGAATAAAACTCTTAATATTGTTTAATCTATAATCACTTGTTATAATCTATTGAATTTACTGTATCATTATTATTATTATTAAATATTACACAAATATTGTCTAATGTATGTATTCTTATAATTGTTACATGTAAATACATGTAAATAGAAGTGAAAATATGGAGAAATATATCTTCCTGCCTTCAAACAATATAAAAGATGAGAATCGGAGAATTCCCATCGCGCCTCCTCGTATCCTTTTCCGAAATCCAGTCACATCTCGCGAATGTACCCTCAATCGCGAGACGTTTACCGATCTGCCTCATGAATAACATCGATACAATGAAGGCAGCATCCAGCAGCGTCGGTGGCGTTTCGCTTCGACCTGACGGCGATATTTGCGGAACCGCGCGCGAGGAAGACCAATTTATACCCTCCTCCTCGCCCTTTCGTGAAACTGGTTCAGTGGTTCAACAAACCGCGTCATCATTATCGCCGTCGCCGTCACCGTCGTCGTCGTCGTCGTCGTTGTCGTCGTCGTCGCCTCTCACACGGAAGGGAAAACGGCGCGACGCAGGCAGACGACACGTCTGAATGAATTCTTAATGCTAACCCGCGAGTAATTATAACCCGTAAAGTGACGTCGGATAATAGAGGTTCTAGAACGAGCACGTGGTAAAGGACGAACGTTCTCGGTTCAACGGCCGGGCCGACGGCTCGACGACAATGACGACGATGATTTCTTTACGGCTAATCATTTCCGATCCTTTACCCCCGTGGAAAAAACGGGACGGTCGAATTTTTCCGATCGAAGAAGAAAACACCGCCGTGCAACCGCGGTTCTTCACCTTCCGTATCGACGTGCTCGAGTGCGGTATCGCGCGCTCCGCATCGGGTCGCGGAAGTTCAGTGCCCTCACGTGGGGCACCTACACAGCTCGGGAACACACAGGCGACGTCACTTTAAGCGGTAATTGACAGCACTGAAAATCCTAGTAGACACCGGGAATCGCATTAGCTCGGAAAGTATCGTCGTTAATATCGTATCCGGCCAGAGTCGGGCCCGGCCGGCCTCGCCGCGTCGTGTGTGTGCCGCACGCCAAGGTGTTTTAAAATCTCGAGCACACCTTCCCCCCCTTCCCCCTCCCCCCCGATTTCCTATATCCTGTCACGTGTATATTTCAGTACCGATAACTTTGTCCAATATTCTTTATCCCCCCCCCCCCCGTCACTATTTCAGATTTTTCGCAATGTAATAACGGGGCAAACGCGACGGTAAATCCTTCTCCTTCCGGAAGCCACGACAAAAGCAGAAGTGTGGTTTCGCGAGAGTTTCAGTTTGTGAAATTACGTCTCGCAAATAACTTTTTTACAACTCCTGCTGTAGAAACGTCGTTTCGTGGATTTTGGAAAAATTCCACTTGTCGCCGGAGTCAATAGGAGACTTTTAGCTGTTTCGTGATACGCAAACGTATCTTTGTAGATAGATAAGATAAGACGAGAATGGCGAAAGCTAACTGGCGATAACTTTCACGGCAATGACAATCATTTGACTGAGATAAACGATGTTTCCGACTAATGTGTCGCGCGGATCTACGCGCCCAAGAAATTACACGGCTCGTTTCTCTCGCGCGGTTGGCAGAAACATCTTGGGCGAGACCTTAAATTCCGTCCGGCATCCAATTACGTCGACTTAACGTGAATTCGACGCAAGTTTCTACGCGAAGAGGAACACGTTTCCGTCCATCCATTCCGTCCGTACATACTTGCCGCGCTTACCGTTCGCTTCCCCATCATGCGACTTTGCGTACGAGGGCAAGGATCGCGTGGGTTCAAGGATGAAGTCATTTTCGAAATGAGCGAGCAAGGAGAACATCGCCCTTATCGGAGTCGCCTCGAAGTCGCGGGATTAACCGAAAGTTGGCTATTTCGCGGAAAAGTTTCTCCCCTAACGAAGAAACGAACGTCGAGTATTCTCGAGTAACGAAACTCTTTTTTTTTTTTTAGAAAATGTACCGATAAACAATAAATCAGTAACGAAAAGACAACAAATAAAGATTTATGAAAAATGTAAAAAGCTTCAAGATTAATTTTTAAGAATTTTATTTCAGAGTTTTTTCCTTTAAATATAGCTCAATATAGCTCAAATGTTTATTCTTTGTTAAATTGACTACCTCGATCATTTCATTACTCGACTTTTTAGATTTTTGAACTTTTTGTACTACACGATTGAATTTTCTGAAAAGTTTCAAAGGGAGGATTCGAACGGCTGTTGTTACACGGAGGATCACGCCCCTTCGCCCTTCCAGGGCTAGAACTTCGGTCTCCTAGCACGTCCCTTCTCTTTCATTTGGGGTTACTTCAGCAGCCCGGGAGAAGCAGCACGCTGCATGCTAATTAAGTGAGCAACCATGCGCAGCTCCGCGATGGTCCATTGTTTATTGCGACTTCGCCGTCGGCTGTTTTTACGGCGAGACGCGACCATGCTGTATTTCTCGACTTCGTGACTTCGAGCGGCAAGCAATCGAAACCGGCATGGGAATCCCGGTGAAGCTCGTTAATTAGCCGATCCGCTGAATTATGGTGTTGTCGCAGCTAGCAAGTTCAAAGTAGATATCATCCAATCCGCTGCGAATTTTATTTTTATTTTTATATTTAAGTTGACTGATTTTATTTTCATCTTATGTTTGAGTGTAAATTGATGTAAACTCGAAAAAAATCGATAATTCATCAGTTTAAGGAATTATTAAGTTCATTCTTTTAATTTCAGAAAAGTCAATATATCGTTCGATAAAAATTTGGGGAAAGCTTTTTTTAAGTCTACATTTTTCGATATCGTCACTAGCACGTTAGTCTCTGTAATCCTCTCTGCGACTTATTGGATTTTCAATCTTTCAAAGTCACTTAGATTCATTTTTAAAGATAAAAATGACATTTATCGTGACAATCATTGTGACGAAATTGCTTCGAAAAATTTCAACCAAACCGGATGAAATTTTTCGAAGCAATTTTAACAATACAAACGATGACAGCGACAACGGAGTTGCAATAATCATTTCATTATTACGATAAAATACCATCTCGCGGGATGTAGCAATGTGGATGACTCGACCATTCTCTCTCTCTCTCTCTCTCTCTCTCTCTCTCTCTCTCTCTCTTTCTCTGGACAGCTAATCTCGTTAAAAGGAACGACCGTTTGACGCCAGAAAGCGCCGCGGTGCGCCACAGTCTTGTTACGAGCGAGCGAGAGGAAACGATTTCATTGTAACTCCCACTGGCTTACAACCATCAACGAAGAACGGCAGAATCGCGAGCGGTGGATGAAACCATTGGCGAAGCTGAGCCGAGATCTTACGAGGGCGATTGCTTCAAGTCGCGCGATCAACCGCCGAGCTCAGCTTAAACTCTAATGCCGGGCCAAGTGCATTGGAAGATTCCCCCCCCCGACTATCCAGCAAAGATGGCGAGCAGCATGTGGAGAATTTCGACGTAACTTCTTTGAAGACGTCTATAATTCCCAACCCGTTTTGCTGTGTAAATAAATCAACATAAATTTTCCAAATCTTAGACTCAATAATTATCTCAAAGACAATCATTTCACAACAGATACTTCGATGACCTTTAAAATCATCTACAGATAGTTTAATAGTGAATTCTTTTCAATTACAAATAATTAAAAAAAATCAATTAATCGAATAAGCCGTTTCTCAAATGGCGAAAAAATATTGGGAACGAACGGATGTTGAGAAGCTTTCGCTTTTTCATAAATTTATATAACCAAAATTTTTTTATCGTTTTTTAAAAATGGAACGCGACGGAGGATTAGGATTTCGAAGATATCGCCAAATAATCACGAAGAGATACACGCAGAGAGATATTTACAGCCGCGGCGATTAATTCGTCCGGTGGCATTTAGCGCGTTATGCTCGAGTTATGACGTTCGCGGGGGAAAAAAAACGCGGGCGCGGGGGAAAGCGGTCGGCATACGCAGCTTTCGCTGCACGTGCCACGTACAATTTCGTTTTATAAATTGTGACGACGCGACGCGCGATCCTAACGCAGATATCAGGGGGGGCGGCCGGCAATTTACACAGACGCGAACGGTATAACGAGGCTACTGTGCTGCACTCGGTCGGCCGGGATATTGCCATTGCGGTCGCGTAATCGAAGCGCAAGCGAGAACGTTATCCGCGAGAACGACCACGAATGTGTGCGTGTGTGCCTGTGTGTGTGTGTGTGTGTGTGTGTGTGTGTGTGTGTGTGTGTGTGTGTTTGTGTGTATGTGTGTACCGTTGTCCGGTCGAAGCGAGGGGGAGGAAAGGGGACAGAGGTATTGTATACGCCCGGAAAACTGGCCCTTTTTGCGGCGCCCAGTTTGCGGCACGTAAACGTTCACGACCCTTTCAATCGTAGTACGCCGATTGGCAACCGCTTCTTTCGGAATGCTACGCGCGACAGCCTCGGAAAATTGCGGCCAATCACGGACAAACTCTACGGCGACGGATTATATGAACGGGCGACACGTCCGTTTGACATGTGTGTGCTGCATAAACGTCGGCCCCCCCCTGACCGAATGACGGAGGAAGGGCGGAGGGGACGAGGGGGGGGGGGGGGAGGACACCTGTGTCTCGACCGGTTGCAGCCGGCGCACATTACCGAATCGTTAGATAGATTAGATATAAGGCGAATACGTAAGGTGTGTCACATCGATAAGGGGAAGAGAGAGAGAGATCAATAATGGTATTGATCTCTCGGCGAGACTCGTCGTTTTCACAGAGAAATTTAATTAGACGCGATTTAATTGAACCTATGAAGGTTTAAAAGTACAAGAGATAAGAAGAGGAAACCCCACTGAAATTGAGGATGATGAGGGAACGTCATCAAACAATTGGGAAATGAATTAATCAAGCGCTAGTGACGGGAGCTAAATCGTTCGAGACGTAAGCTTATTTGTTTCGTCTATGCTCGGGATTTAAAGTGGCTCGGGCAAAAATTCTCGCTGGTACGCTGCCAACGAGAAGAGACGCATTTGGCAGACCTTGCCTCCTCAATGTTCCGAGAAGACGCAACGAATTCGCGAGATCGCACATATGTCGTCGCCCCCGTCTTCCCGTCCTTGCCAAGTACAGATCGCGCAATATTTTACGGCCTGGTGTATGTTCACGGCAGATATCCGCGTGTACTCCCTGGTAATATACACGTACACCAAGTAGGACGAACGGTACCGATGCGTCCCCTCCCCCCTCCCCCCCCCCCCCGTAAGAATCGCGAAAGTGTCGTAAAGTTTGATCGATCGTAAATTGGATTGTTCCGCGGGGAGCACGTAGCCGGGGCACAGACGACGACAAATGAAACTTCGATGCTCATAGAAGAAGAGAAGAAGCGAGAGGGACGGGGAGAAACGTGCATTCCGAAAAAATACGCGTTACTTTGGATACGGGACCCTCCACTTTTACGCCGGAAAAGTTTCGGCTTATCGCCGCTTTAATTCGAATGCCCGCCTCCGGGCGCCCGTACGCCGGGCAAACAAAGCAGTTTATTGTATTAATACCGGATAATTTGGTTTTTCTTTTTTTTTCTTTTTTTTTTTTGACGAAAAAAAATTCTCGCGTTAACGTCTACGAACGACGCTTTCCAAATCTTCGTAACCCTCGAGCTGCACTCGTAGAAATAATGTATAAAATGCTAAGGTTGGTAGAATTTGAAAATAACTATCGTAGGAAGTTGTCGCGGTCGTAAAACTCCATCATGTCATCCAGCCAAAAAAATAAAATAGTGTTCTCTGACAGAAAATAACTTTTCGAGCATTAAAATAGTAATCAAAAGTGACATTTTCAAGTGAGTATTTTCAGAATAGTTAAAAAGATGACATTTATTCTTATTTTCCCGGATTTATCTTTAGAATTTAACATACAACATTTTTTTCATGGCATGGTTTTTAGCATGGTTTAAAAATTTGTAATAAGGAAAGAACAAAAACACTTAAATGACATGATAAACAGAGCAAGAATAATCAAGTAATTGGAATTGTTCAGACGAGATAACCAAAATATGAATAGAATGTTTACGCTTTACAAATTCCATGTCAGCTCAGGAAAAAGATGTTAGTTTAGACGATTTTCTTGATTTAACAAGAAACGATTTAAATAGTTGAATACGAAAGAATTCCGAGTTCGAGTCCCAGTCGATTTCGTTAATTTTTCCGATTTTCCTCACACAATAATTACACGAGGAAACTGTCGGAGGACCCTCTTATGAACAATCTCCATAAAAATCGATACCGTTTACTCGACGCCATCGTGTTAAGCTCAAAGAGATATGGTTACTCCATTCTCCCCACGACACGCGAAACGCGTGTAGAATTCGCTCGAGTAATTTGCGGCATGCGATATAAGCATGGTCGTTATATGAATATAACGCATTCGTTGTTAACGCGAGAATTATTGCGTGCTCATATGCCGGATAGTGGCAATCACTGTCATAACCCGAACGCGATTAAATCGTTAAATAGACCGCGGATTATATACTTGACGTGAAATTTGCTGACAACAGCATGAATGATATATGAATGATATATACGACGCACAATAACCGGTATTGATCACCTATCAGGCACAATAGTAGGGTCATGGATATTGAAAGAAATAGACGGGAAGATCGAGGAAGATCGAGATCTTTAACTTTAAATCAAAATCGAAATACGCGGTTTCGAATTAAAACATCGCGTGGTCGCGTGGCCGAGACTCGCCGAGCAAAAATTGGGATGAAAGGGAGGTTGGGATAAAAAAGGAAACTTTGTTACATGATGAAAAGAATGATATTACCGCTAGGCGAAAGGCGAGCGCGTAAAGACGCAAATTCGCCGTGCGGCCGCCACCGCGAGTAATCCTCTCGTTCCCTCGAAAGCGGATACCGCAAAAAACCACCGCGGAACAATTTCGCTATAAAACAATCCTTTGTAACGGAACATCGCGTGGCATCGCGTCTGGCGAACAGCACCGCCGCGCGTTTTCGCGGTTTGTCGCGCGGAAAATTCTTCGCTCGCGACAAACCGAGAGAGCCGCCCTTCGTCTGGAATTTTTTGTTATTTTCAACAAGGAATGTTTTCACGTCCATTAAATCAAATCGTCGTATGCAAAGGTAACCACCACCACCACCGTGCCGGTAACACTCGTTTCACTCGACTGTACAACAATAAATTGTGAAATTTGAACGGTATCAGATTCTTCCCTCTTGATTCTACGATATCTGCGATATCTGTCGCGATATCTGTCAGAATTTTAGTCTCAGCAGCAGCTCTCAGCGGAGATCGTAAACTAAACTAATAATCGTCGTGGGAGTCATAGTTAGTGAAGATTTAGCGAAGATAAGGAACACAGCGAAGCATCTCGCCACTCGAGTTTCTATAACGAAAACTCGACAAACTATCGTACCTCGGCCTCTTAAGCGATTTTAATTCCGAGCGAAATTGCAAAACGGAATTAACGAGATTTTGGTCATTGGATATAATTTATCAGCAAAACCCCAATAAACCTTCCAACTGTTTTTTTTTTTATATTATTTACTCTTAAATAAAAAAATGCTACATGTCAGAACAGAGTAGAGAAAATTTTAATACGTTTCGTTAATTTGCATTAAAAGTGTCTCATTTGAAAAATGTATTTAAATCAACAATTTAATCCAATTAATTTTAGATATATATTTGTTTCCGTTCCTTTGGAAGGTTTCTGCTAAATTGCATAAATTAAACATGAGATATGAAAAAGATACTAATTAACTTTCTGATTGATAGAATTTATCGTTGTAACAAATAACCGTTTCGTTTTTCTTTTTCTCAAATGCAAAGGTACTGGTTTACAAGGGATACAGCAAGGATCTTAGAAAAGTATATCTTTCTGTTACACCATCCAGCAAGGCGAGGAAGACTTTAATCCAACGTTGAAATTGCAAATCAAGTTTAACGGTCCGCAAGGCTGAGATGAATACTTAAAACAGCGTAATAAATATACGAACAAGTGGATGAAGATCTTCGTACCACTCTTTGCAACGTGACGTTTAATTCGTAAAATTGCAAAATGTAAATCTTGAACAGAATACCCTTTAAAATTTAATTACTCCATTTGATATTCAATTTAATAAGAGCAATAAAGAAATATAACACAATTGAATGCATATATCATTCATCATTGATCCGTGACACTAAATTGTTTTATAACGGAATCTATTACACTCCTCTAAATAATAATCTACAAATTACAGCAGAATAAAATTATTTGTTGGATGTTAAAAAATAATAGAAAAAAGTTAATAATAAAATGGTAGGAATCTACTGTTATATTAACAGATGTGCTTCTTCAGAAAACAATCCCGCACACGTTAACTTTAGAAATTATTAAATCGAAGAGATATCCTCTATTTTCTTTGAAAATTTATTACCGTCAAAATCCAAATCGTAAAATACGACTTGGTCATTCAACCTGGAGCAAAAGAGTATTTCGCGGGGCAGCCAGGAAGAAACGAAGAAACGCTATCCAGTAACAGATCCAATAACAAGGACTCGAGTGGATGAGCAAACTGCCGACGACCCTTCCACTCGCCTCTATCGGTATCCTTCGGCGAGAAACTCTCTCTCTCGCCGACAGGATCTTGAGAATTTTCGCAGACGCCGTAGGCAACAGACTGATTCCGAGATTACGAGTCTAATTAACGGATTAAGCGACCAGGCCGTTCTGTTTGCTAGAAATTAACTCGCACCCCCCGACACCTCAACTATCCGAATCGCGGTTAATTTATTGAATCGCTGGTAATCTGCCGCAGTAAAAGTATAAAGTATGAGAAGAAAAGTGCATTCTCGAGTCAGACAGGGAGTGTTTTAATATCCTACGAAAATATATCTTTATTTGAGGAAGAAGAAGAAGCCGGTCCTAAGATATTTTCACGTTTATTTCGCGTAATATCTCTAAGTTTATCATCTATTGAGATAAAAAATTCAAATAAAAAAATGCTGTGATAAAATTTTCGTCAAATTTTCCATTTCCAGATCTAATATCGGCACATCGATGTCGTAACGTGTTCGATAAAGATATGGAATGAGACAGAATTTCAGAAGGATATTTTCCAAGAGAATGAAAATATGTTTCTTAAGGCTTCGCGCCGGATGTCTGCTTTTCTCGATAGAGCAAGCTTTCCTTCGAAATAACATTCATACTCGGATATCTGTAAGCGGGTTACACGAAAATTTTTTTTCACAATTCCGCCGCCATAAGCCGACGTGAAAGACGTGCCACGCTTTTGAACTTTTCTATTACGTTTCTACGTAATTGCGGACTACCCTGAGGGAATCAAGAGCAATATTCGAGCCGTTGTGTTAGTCGGAATAGCGGCGCAAATCAACAAAAATAACATTTCGAGATACGCATATGTCCATGTAATTGAAATATTCAATTTCTCTTCATAAAGAAGAAGTAAAAGAGTTGCCAGAGTTGTCGAAACCAATCTTGTCTCGCCAATGATTTATACCATTGCTCCGACAGCCCACATTTGTGTGTGTGTGTGTGTGTGTGTGTGTGTGTGTGTGTGTGTGTGTGTGTGTGTGTGTGTGTGTAAATTTATATAAATATATTCATTTAAATATATAAATTTACACAAAATATATATATATATATATATATATATATATATAATATTTTTTATGTTAAACGCGCGTGCGCGCGTGGTGTGTGTGTGTGTGTGTGTGTGTGTGTGTGTGTGTGTGAGCGCGCGCGCGTGTGTTTATCATCTCAATATGATTGTAATAGGTCTATTTCGAAATATTAATGGAACATTTTAGGACACACGTACATATATAAAAAAAAAAAAACTTACGTGATGTCGACAAGAGATTATCTGTGCATACCGGGTGTACGCCTGCTCGCGTCATCGATCAGCATTGATCTTTGAACGGTCGGTTACTTCGCTTATCCACACGCGGTACACGGTAACGTGGGGCTGATACGTTCCAAGCGATTGATCATCCGCCTGACTAGT
Organism: Pogonomyrmex barbatus; assembly: GCF_055798465.1. Classification (NCBI taxonomy): domain Eukaryota; kingdom Metazoa; phylum Arthropoda; class Insecta; order Hymenoptera; family Formicidae; genus Pogonomyrmex; species Pogonomyrmex barbatus. The sequence goes on along the minus strand of NW_028297113.1, from coordinate 6,197,784 downwards.
TGGGCGCGCTTGATTTCTCCGACGTGCACCCTGACGCCGGGAGTTTAACGGAAAAACCGATCGATTATGGGTTACCTGATAAATAAGAATTTCCACGTATTGCACGCCGATCGATGCCCGAGAATCAGCTTTGTAATTATTTCCTTCCGTTACCGCATAGTTCGTTAAGCTTTATCTCCTCCCGTCTATTTAATACGACGTAGAAATGTAATGGTCTGAAGCTATTCCGATATTATTATTATTATTATTATTATTATTATTATTAATAAACAGAAGGACTCGTCGACATAATATTTCTCGAAATTTCAATAATGCTAAAATGATTAAAAGAATAAAGATTAAATGAAAATATATTAATATTTACTCCTCCAAAAGCTTTACCAAAAAATTATAGTGACATTTAGATTGACATTTAGATTTAAATTTGCCAACGATAGTTCGTACGAACGAAAGGTTCAACAATTAAATTTATCGTGGAAGATTCATGAATAAAAAAGGATTGATAAATGTAAAGAAGGATTAATTAATCCATCGGTGTTTGATTTAATGCGCGACTCTTTCGGAAAGTCACTTTAGTTAATGTTAACCAAAGAAAAATCTTTTTCAAACGAGCATCGAACAATGGGAACCGATCTCGGCAAAGAGTAAAGCAATTTCACATTGTCACTCGGTGCTCACTGCGAAAAATTCCTTTCTCCAAACACGAGAGAATTCGCTTCATTGACTACAAGACTAATTAATCTCTCACGATTTCCACCATAAAAATTATTCTAATAATATAATTTCAAATCACTGTCATCGAACACGAGCGAACGTAGATTTTGGCACTATTTTATTTTACAAAATTTTTGAACATTCTTTAAAAAAAAAAAAAAATTCCCCTCGAAATGTTAATTTTCACTACAAAAACTAAATATATAATAAATTTTATCTCGACTTTAAATCGAATTAATAATATTAAGATTTATTGTACTCTACTCTGCCATTTTTATTTATAGAGAGATATTTCATCAGCCATCCCGATCCATTTATCGGGAAATCGCGAATGACATCCGCCGAAAGCATCGACTTCCGGCGTGCGCGAGCTTGATGGCTTTCCGTCGAAGCCGTCGACGAGCGTCTGGAATTCGCGCGACGCGACGGCGAATCGATCGGCGATGTCGCGTATTCGCCCCCGAGTACATTTCGCAATTTCCGGCCGTTAACCTAATTTCTAATTAGCGCCATGGGTTCCGTTCCGTTTGACACGGCCGATCATGCCACGGCTGCGTCGCTTCCGTCGGTCGTTGCGTTCACGTTCAATTTCGGTATTCGCGACGATCGATCGGTTTTCGGCATATGTCGAAATGACGGTTATCGCGACGGTTTATATCACATCGGAAATACCGCTATCGCTTATCTACGCTCGATTGTCTCCGTCGCTTATTGAAGAACTAGAACGGCACATTATCTTCCAACACCGATTTAAAGGCCTTAATTCACGAGTCGCATCTTTCATTAGTTTCCTCCAAGTTTCTTAAATAAAGCATAATATTTGACTTCCGTGGAACTTGGTATTTACATTCATCGTAATGGAAAGTAGTTGTTTTACCTGAAATTCTCATTCGTAAAATGTAGAAAAATTTATTATTTATTATACATTAAGATAATAAAAAAATATTAAAATTAAAAAAGAATGAATTTGTATGAAAGCATAATAGCAAACAAACGTTGATGTTATCGAAAAAGAATAAAGTGCAAACGTTGAAATATTTTTTTCTCATAAATAAATATTATTTTTCATAAAAAAAAAAAATAAGTAATTCGTGAGAACAGACATTTTAACCATTTGTTCTCGTGAATTACTTATTTCTTTACAAGCGCATCCCTTATCGCTCGCTATCAATCATGACGTTCGCACCGCCATGACAGTCATCCCGCGTTTATTGTCATCGCTAATGATCGACGACGCGTATCGGCGCGCAAGCCGCGGAAAAAGATCGGAAATTCTGCCACGTCACGTGATCAAAGTCGCGGAAAGATAACGCAACGACCGATAATAGATCGGTCTGGCGGCGAAAGGCCGCCAATTTTAATACACACGATAGGAAAACATCGCGATACCCGGGCCGATACCCCGCACAATCCATCGCCGACGATCTCGGGAAGACGATGTGTGCCGCGGATGCGTAAAGCGTGAAATTGCAGGTAGAATCCGCTTAATAAAGCCCCGCCGGTCGTTACGATCAGCTGTTAACGATCCGTCACCGAGATACCGGTCGGCCGCCATTACGTCATGTTACATTGTGCAATATCGTGCAATATCGTGTATCACGTATCCCGGTGCGGGCTTATTATCGACGTGTCTCGGTCTCTCGAAACGTCCAGATACCGAAGGACAAACCGCAAACCTTCGCATACATGGCGTGAGCGATTCTGTCCTCTTATAAAATAAAAACATCAGATTTTTCTAATCTGAATCTCAATTAAAGTTTTACACCTATTTTAATGTTTCGAAATATTCGCATTTTTAACATCGCTTAAGAGTTTCTAGAAAATAGCAAAAGTTCATTTAGAATAGCAAAATTCTACTATATACGACGATAAAAAACTCCTCTTTTGAACGTCAAAGTAATTTCTTATATAAATTAAATTACACATTTAAATTTATCCTTTAGAATATATAAAATGTTTCAAAGTTAAAATTAAAAATAGAAATAAAAAAATTTCGATTTAGACGAGATGTATAAATTTGTTTATTTCGTGATATTCGAATTCTTCTTTATATCGAAGAAATTCTTTTTACTAACACGAAAGTTTCTTACGATAGGAAATGACAGACACTCTTACTCGCCGCGGGAACGTAATTATTGACTCAAGAAGATTTCAATCCTGTGCAGACACATTAGAAACAATAATCACAGTTGCTATGAATAATTGTAATTGCTCGTTCCACTTTCGGATTCCAGCCTCCTCATCCGTCTTAATGCGTCTTTTTGTAGCCGGTCATAAATATGGCGAACGTGGAAAAATGTGAGGAAGCACCTCACGTTATTCTTCCTTCAACAATCGCTAAGAATCATTTCTTCATATTCGAGAGATCGTGCGATTCTTCCGTGATTGTACATCATTATGTCGATGTGGGTCGAAAGCGTAGTTACGATTGTCATACTTAAATTAGTCATGCGGATTAACCTTGGCGATTTCACACTTTATATAGAGATGAGATCAAATCGGAACAATCTCAATGTCAACCGTCGCAGTTGCGATTAATGTATGTCGCCTCGACAATTATCCAATTTAGCATGTTATTCATACGCGTTTAGCATACAAAGGTGGAAAAAATTAGCGATTATCACAATTATCGTCAAAAAATCACCAGGTCACCGTTAGACAATTATTCGTCGAACAATAATTCATAAAATTTAATTACGACTAAACTAGCTGCGCGTCGCAACGTTTCATTCATCAAACACTGAGAAAGTTAACGGATGAAAGTTACGAGTGAAATAACGATATAGCGCTCTCGAAAAGGAATCCAGTGGAAAGCACGAGATTTTCGCGCGCAAAAGCGTGGCTCTCGTAATACCGCGTAATCCCACACGCGCCAGAGTCAATCTTTCAGAGAGCGCATCTTCGGCCAGCTATCCGTCGAACGCGAAAGCTGTACATTGCGAGAGAGAGAGAGAGAGAGAGAGAGAGAGAGAGATTTTATCAATGGACGGCATCGCGGTGCGGAAACTAAACGGACATGAAAAGACTCGCGGCCGGGATGGGCTGCGAGCTGACAGTAGAGACCGGACCAGATACAGAGAGAAATAGCCGGAATTCCTGGACACGTTATTCAGCCCGAACCGCTCTGACTGATTGCCAGGCCGACTGAAAGCGGCAATAAGTAGTAAATTGGCTCGCGGATGATATTCTGTCATAGACAGAAACAACGATAGAAAATTAATCCGGCTCGTGATTCGCGTTAATCGACGCCGCGGAAGAAAGGAGAAAAGTCCATCTGTCTTTGCCGGTTCTTTCCTTCGAGTTCGTTTCGGGATGGTCATCCGACGAGGTATCCAAGTTGGTCTGTTTTCCACAATCGGAACGATATACGGAAAGAGCACGAGCCGAGGGAAAAAAAAAAAAAAAACGAACGCGAACGCGGAATGAGACGGTCGCGATTGAGACGCGAAATTGAACGTCGATACGTTAGCTCGTCCAATGTACATTTTTACATCGCAAGTCCGCGAGTACAGGGGAATATTCACTCGCGGAAAATCCTTTTTATCCGCGATTCGTTTTTTTTTAATTGAAAATTTTCAGAGGAGATCTTGATATTTTAATTAAGGGGCGTTCAGCGCCAGGATCAAGATTACGGTCGATGATTCCGAGACATGTACATGTACATGTCGATAGGAAGCGGAATTAAAACGTTTGCAATAACAAACTGAATTCTGTATATAAAATGTGTCAAAGTACTATTTTACCTTTCTAGAATTTTATTTACTCTTCTTCGCCGATTTATACCGTCGGAAGGGTGCATAACGAGTCGAACAAAAGAAACTTTCTCATGCGCGACACGGACGGCGCAAAAAAGTAGCGCGCGTTCGAAATCAACTCTTTTGCCTGACGCCCGTCTCTGACCCTTTTAAGTCCGGGGGGCGATTTACATTCCGAGCCGATGGCAAGATCTGCCAGGGGTGAGCCGGCTACGATACGAGTTTTATTCACCTTTTTTCGCGCTTTCTGCCGTTTCACTCTCGACTCTCGGAATGGAGAGAACGACATAAATATGATTTCAAGATTTCACGTGGAAAAAAAAAAAAAAGAGGCAATTGAATTTCAGAGATGACGATCGTCTCTTCCGAGTTGAATGTATGTTTCAAATTATCAATTCACTTGAGACACCGTAAGCGAGAGGCAACTGACGTAGCGTGAGAGATGACGCGGTAGCTTCAATCTCGAAGAGATTGCGCTGCTTATAAATTCTGCCAATGTAATCCATTTACATTCGATAGCTTAAAAATAATAAGAACAATGAACCACATTGATACTACGTAATGTAATATCCATAAGCGCATAATCCGCGAGATCATAATCGCCGTGCTCCTTCTCTCCTCACGTCATCTCCGTCTCTCTCTCTCTCTCTCTCTCTCTCTCTCTCTCTCTCTCTCTCTCTCTCTCTCTCTCTCTCTCTCTCTCTCTCTCTCTCTCTCTCTCATTTGCCTCCGTTTCACGAGATCATCCGATATCGCGAAGCTGAAAGAAATTTAACGTTCGATACTCCTTAACGATCTTGATGGAATAACGCTGCTATGGCGAAATTTCTCGGCGCTCGCTCCTCAATTATTCATCATCGGAATCACGTCGGAGCATCCAGTCGAGGAGCGTCTTTGATCAAAGATACCGTGGCTCCGTTGGTTCCGGTCTGCCCTATCGAGAGTCCGAAGGCCGGCATTTGGTACGCGGAGGGAAGCGGGGGGGGGGGAGGAGGAGGGCAGCACACCGCGGGTATACATCGGTGAGGATTCTTCGGCAAGAATCAAGACAATCTTCCGATCCTTCGAGGAAACCTTCGGTCGCAAAGAGCCTTTGGTTACACACCGAATCCGCCGACCGCGGAATATCCCACGACCCCGCCGTCATTTCGCGTAACGAGCGAAGCAAAATTATTCTTCTGTCTACATTCGGCCTGCCTTCGTTTTAACGAGACGAAGGAGAATTACCGCGCACACACGACGGATATCCACAGACGCATCTCGTCCATTAAACTTTAACTCGCAGCTGATTACGCGACATGGCAGCCATATCTCGGTACGTTAGGTAATCCCTCAATGTGTGTCGCGCTTAGCTGGAACATCTCAATTCGTTATGTAACTAATGGCACATGGCCATTAGCTCTCTCTCTCTCTCTCTCTCTCTCATACCGGGAGCAATTAATGCGAGGCTTAGAGCAGCCTTTAAGCGAACGTTTCTACGCGGAACGCTCAGGCGCAACTCCAGGCGAAACATGAAGGCTGAAGACGCGTTCCTCTTGGAATCATTCAATTTTCTCGCGTTAATAAATCTTTAATTTAAGGGTCGGTCGAAAAGTTGTGTTCCATTGTGCTCGCCAAGTCCCTTTGCAAGATTTGCGGTGGCTTTCATCTCCACGGAGGAAAAAAAAAAAAGGGTCGCTAAGAGACGAGAAAAGGGCTCACGGACATCGGTTTCAAGGGGCAAAGCAGCCTTCGAGAAACTTGAGGTCGAAGTACTCGCCTCTCAGCTTTATTCAAATCCATTGGTGAACCCCGAGAAGTTCTATCCCCGCTCTCCCCATTCTCCCGTCGAACCCCCCCCCCTCTCTCTCTCTCTCTCTCTCTCTCTCTCTCTCTCTCTCTCTCAGCGAGAAGTGGCGCCTGGCAAAGTTTCCGGATCGTGTCGCGCAAAAATCGAACGCGCGCCGCTCGCGAAGTGTCATTTGTTTGTCAGCAGTTTGGAGAAATACGGCATGTTCTTGCCGGCGAGGCATTTCTCGCGCAAAATCCCGACACACACAAAGGATCCGCGTCGCGAAGACGCGAAATGAGAATGAAGCAGCCGCCGGGAGAGAGTGCCGCGAGACTGATCTCGAGATAAACGACAACGTTCCGCACGTAACGTGCATTTCGCGTCTTCTTCCTTTCTCGCTCGTTTCTCTCTCGTTCCTTCTTTTTCCTGGGCGCCTTTTCCCCGCTCGTCTCGAATCTTCCTTCGAGAACCGTTACCGGAGAACCGCGCGCTGTCGGCTATGCATAATATAGCGTGCCGCATGCTTATTCTCACCAGTGTATCAAGAGTCTACTTACTCTGGAGCAGGATTTCTCCAGCGTTGCGTTCCAGCCCGCGCCATCAGGCATCAACCGCCCGACCTGGAAGCAGAAAATGCGGTGTTATTTCCTCCTTTCCGTGTGACGGCTCGCGGCGCGAAAAACGGTAAAATATAAATCGGGCGGCTAAATTTTAGATCCGCCATCGCGGAGATTTGCCCCGCGATCACGCGTATCGTTACGATACGAAGCTGCTGATTGTCGATTTTTCTACGAACATAAAATAGTTAGAATAGTAATTGAATTTTACGCATACGCTTGACTTTGATGAAACATCGTTTCGGAAAATTATCCTACGATAATACGATATTGTGAAAATCTCGCGATAACGAGCTGTCGTAGTTTGTCGTAGAGTGCCGCCCTAAATGCATGAATCGCTTTCGTTAATGTTCGTACGCTGCAATTCCGAACAACCGGAATGCGCGAATAGTAGCAGCGCGAGTAATAAACGCAATACGTAAATAATATCTCCATAATTTGTGCCCGACCGGTAGCGGTAATAATTGTAATTTACAGTTACGAGATTACGAATCGTATATATCACGTTATATAATTTCCCGGTATCTCCCCGCCGTCTCGTTACGTTACACACGAGATAGAAAATCTCAAGGATATTGGAAAAATAACGAAGCAGATTAAGGTTCTTTCGTTATTCTTTTTTCTCATTTCAAAAATAAAAATTACCTCGGAGCTAGCGGGCCGTAGACATATTATTTTTACATATCGATCTCGCTCCCCCCCCCCCCCCTTATTTCCCTCCTTATTTTAATATAAAATTTAATCCTATGTAAAACGCAGTTAACAAAACCTCGGGCTTTCCGCCCCAATTACGTTTTCCCCGGTCATCCCGCGCAATTCCAGCGAGCAATGTTATTATTCTACGCGTTATAAATTTATCAACGATCAAAAGTACAGAGTTCCAAAGATGCATTAGCATCATTACGCAACGCGAGGTATAACAGCGTTAGTAGAGCCGATGCTGTGTCACGATAATAATAATATCGCGTATTATATCATAATTGAGGATTAACACTCGATATTGATCGGAGGGAGAGAGGGAGGGAGGGAGGGAGGGAGGGAGAGGGGGAGGGGGGGGGATTTCTCGCGTCTCGCGAGACGTCGGAATCTCGGGAACCGCGGGTGCAACAACTTCCCGACGCGATGATAAATATTTGCCGCAAGTTGCAGGATAGCGAGAGGCGGATAAAAAGCGGCGATCTAGGAAGGAAGCACTCCGACGGAGCATATAAGTCGGGTGGCGGTGTGTTTACGGTGTGTACATATGAACTTAACGAACCGTCGGAAATCCACGGTATACCGTCGGAGAAAAGCCAAAAAGTTGCCCGCCCATCATTCAGTGATCAACTTACCCCTCGAGAGCCTCATCACCGACGACCGGTCGTAACTTCGCTGTCGATAGTTCAGCTCGCGGACGTGGTGCTTTATCGCCATAAGTGTCCTTTTAATCGATGCATTTTGCCGATTTTATGTTTCAATCCACGAAACGATAAGAAGGAGAATAGAAGAACCGAGCGTGAAATAAAAAAAAAAAAAAAAAAATCTTCGTTTTCTTCCAGCAATTTTCTTATTCTTATATCCTATTTGATGTAAAAGAATAAAAACGGAGATTTATTCGGAATAATTCTAACATGCTGGAAATAAGTTGCTAGAAATAAATTTATAACGAGTTGAACGAACGGGGAATTATGTACGGGATTCCAAATTCTGGGATCTAAATAATTCAAGATCCTTAGACTGTGATGTATTTATAAAGTTTGCGTTTTAAGATCTTTATTAATGTTGCTTAGTCTGAGTATTCCTTCGATTTTGCATTTTGCGAGAAAAAAAGATGGTCGGTGATGATCGGTCATGATCGGTCAAATGTAATAACCACAAGTACCAGGCTGCATTACGAAGAGAATTCTCAAAATAAAATATCGCGTATGAAAAATTAAATGGCCTCCCATGGCAACTTCAGGCCACCCCATATCAGGCGGCACCTACTCTGGGTAGCTCTGGGTGCCTCAACCGAGGATGACCCCTCGGGAGTTTATATTATGTAAGCAGCGTAGTTGTAGCGTAACTTCAGCCAGCTCATGCATATCTCAGCGAGAAGTGGGTGCCACTCCGGCTCGGCCTATCCTCTTCCCTTCGGTTGAATCCCTTTCGACCTCCGGATCCTGCGGAGCCATCCCTGCCCGTGTCCCTTTTAAGAGAGACTAGTTTTTCGATATTAAACGCATCGCACGCGAATAGTTGTTAGATTCGTGAAGTGAAAGTCCCACCGGTATGCACGTGCATGCGTGATGCAAAATTCAAGAAACACGGCGAAATGCAATGATACGGCGAAACGTGCGACATGCAATTTTAACTTTAGCAATTTTATACTCGATGTCACGTGCGTAATTGACGTACCTTTTTTTATATTTTACAAAAACCTGGCGATGGCGATATTGCACGCTCGTTGCACCATTCGAAGGAAAGTCAGATGTAATAATGTGACCATGAATATTCGCTGGCGTAACAAGTATAAAATGGCTCGCGCAAACAACCTCGTGAAAACCTGTTGTGTGCGTTAATGATAAATTTGATTATGCCAACCTTCGCGCTAATTAATCCTCAAGATTGAATCTTTTACGGCGGCGGCATTTTGCGTATACGGCCATCGATGAATTTTAATCTGGGTGATTGAAGGGACCGAAGGGGGTTTCTATAAAGGATTTCACACACGCTCGGAATCTGGGTCAGATATTTACAATTTAAATGGATTCTTTCAAATTCAAAGCACGGGAATTATCGAGTTGATCGACCCTTTGAACTCTCACATCTCAATATCTAAAAATTTTCGCTACGCTACGCCTCCTGGATAATGCAGCCATAAGTAATACGTAGCTGTACGAAATACAACGCCAGCACAGACGCATTATTATTCGCATTTTGAAGCCAGGTCGTTAAATAATTTTTATGTGTCGTGTTTTCGATTTTTCTGCTATAGTTATACAGCAATTTTAAGTTAGAATCATTCCAAAAATACGATACTGTAAAGTTACGGCATAAAAAAAAAATCACAGCCAGCACCCTGTGTCATTCGATGAAATCGTCTATCATGCGGTCGATAAAAAGAGAATATCAACAGCTATTTTCCTCCACTTTTAACGTTCGGCGAAACTTTCCTGCATGCTTCCCTCTCTTATTGAAATCCATCGATATGTCGCAACTTTTAAACCAGTAAAGTGCCCGCGGATGTCAAGCGACTTCGGCCAAATGTATACAAGCGTATACAAGCGGGGGTATACCTCGAATGTAGGTACGTGCACATACGTAGACGTACCTACATAAAAATTCACGGATGCGGCCGCTGTCGACACACAATGCGACAGCAGGATCGGCTAGTTATGAACATTTTTTGCGAACGCAAGCACAGCGAATGTGGACCCGCAACTTCAGCAGTATTGCGAGTCTTGCACTTCGAAAACGTGTGTAGGGGCGCGTCCTCTCGGTCCCCTTTTCGCCCTCCCGCTTCTCTGCTGCCAACGACGCCATCGTCCCACCCCCGACCGGCTATGCACCCCCGTCGCCCCCTTCGCCCTTTTTACTTTTTTTCAGCCTCGCCTGCGCTCTCTTCCATTCAAGAGACGTGATTGCAGTCTGCATATTTTATGAGAGCCTCCCACGGTGTACTCATCCATCCAACCAGCCAGCTATCTATCCATCCATCCATCCATCCATCCATCCATCCATCCATTCATGATAGATCCGTCTGTCCGTCGCCAACTATAATCTAGCCTTGCATTTTCTGCGACAGTGTCAAGACTTATTCTTGGGCCATCTTCTTCTTGCCGTTCTACCCGCGCCAGCCCTTAACGTTCACTCTGGTTTATTTCCTCCACGATGATGTCACATCCGTTCGCGCAGCTGCGTCATGAACGAGAGCAAGTATCGTCGCAATCTTACAAATCCATCGATAAAAGATTCCTTCCAAAAAAAATGTCGAAAACAAATATGATAATTAAATATATCAAATTTTGTTTTTACTACAAATGATTTCAAAAACTAAGAAATCAATTATAATATGTGTATGCTTTTTTTAAGCCCTAATATAACTCTAACAATTTTTTTATATCGTTAAATTCAATGAAATTAACAAAAAAGTGTGACAAAAGTATAAACAAAAAAGTCCCTTTTGTTAAAATAAAAAATTATGTTTATATTACATAACAGATATCAAAATCGTACTATTTTCAATATCATTATATGTCTTTACACCTGCTTTAATGTTTTATTTAAATATAAAAATAGATTCGACAATGAATAAATTCGCATTTCCAATAAAAATTAAAAAAAGAAATAATATAGTAATTTTTATTCATTTTTCCATTTTCAAAATCACATTTTTTTTTTTTTTTTAAATCAATATTGAAACGCTGAATTATTACTTCTCTCTTATATCACTTATTGAATTTATTCATAATATATTGTTAAAGGTTATAATACCTCGAGGACGCCTCGTATCATTTGTAACATTCATGCACGCATAATGGACGATGTCGCAATAATATCAAGATCTCGCTCTCGTGTGCTTCTCGACGCCGTGCCCTTTTTCTTGATCGTTAGTCACGTTTATGGCACGGTAGAACTGACCGAATCGGAAAAAGGGAACGGCGACAAGAGAGTCGGGAACTCGAGACACGTACGGAAGTTCTGATGAAACTGCAAGAGTGCTCTTGCAGCCACCGTTCACGATAGAAAAATTGTTCTGTTCTGCGTGTGCGTTGCATATCTCACGAAAAACCTCACGGCTCTCATATTTTATACGTTAAGACAAAAGACAGAGTTGAATAAAAGGGAATGCCATCATAGTTATCAATAGCCATCGATATTAGCAGACCTCAAAGATGCGATTAATAAGATATTAAAACAGTTTTATTTCTTTCTTTTCAATTTTTCATTAATGACATATAACTACAAAATTATTGTACATTATTGTAACTATAAAAAATTATTGTACATTATAAAATTGCAATGAGCGACTGTGACATATATTTTAATAGCCAATGAAATACTTCGTTATTTTTTTTTTATATTAAATTACATTTTTCTAATAAATTTAGCGAATATAAATAATCATTTATTTTTTTTCCTTCGGATCTAACAAAAAAAGTTGTTATCACACTCTCGTGAAGGTAAAATCTTGATCTTCCGATCAGCGAAGCTAAGCTTTTAAGAATCATTCACGGAATTCCGGCAGTGCCACCGGCATCGCACCCTAAAGGCCGATTTACGCTTGCACAACGCGTTCGAGAGAATTGCTTCGCCAAGGGAAATCACAAAGGGAGAATCGAGAGAGTGGCGCATTTATAGAATCTGACCGATGCGGAATGCAACGGCACACAACGCTCGCTCGGTTTCTGTTCCGGTAAAATTGCAGATGAAACGATCGACCGATCGAGTACCAATTTCACATCGCATAAGTGAGAACTGAAATCCAATCGGATGTTCTCATTGAAACTGGCCCGCCTGTCTAGTACCATCGATCTCGCAGAGACGTACGCTTATCATTTTATTTACACCGTCATCTAATATTGCGGCTACCCCGCGTAAATATGAGAAATGCACTCCGCCCATTGCACCATAACGCAACTTTCCAAGCTGCGACTTGTTAATCTCGTCGCGATTGAAGGCTTTAATCACGCGATAATTATGTAGAAAAAAAATTAGTCTTAAATCCAGATTATATATTTTTATATATAAGCATAAGAATATAATAATCTTCTTAGGAAAATTTTAGTCTTGATTTTTGATTGAATTTATGTTGATACAATATAGGTATTCTATAAGAAAGAATCTTTATATAGACGACTTTTAGTCTTGAGTTGAGCAAAAGTAATACATCCGCATCGATACAAATTCAATCAAATCAAAATTAAAATTTGTAAGGCGATTGTAATATTCTTGCTTGTATACGAGAATATTTATTATCTTGATTTAAGAGTAACTTTCTTTTCTGTGTACGCAGACGATTGTTCAATGACATTTCAGAATTTTCCCATGCTTCAATCAAAATTTAATTTGTCATCTTAAAAATATTAAAATCGATTTTATCAACGAGAAAATTAGCTTTCTCTCCGATGTTAATTCTAAAAAAAAACAAATGAAACTAATACTAATAACATAAACATTTATTTCTAGTGTTTTAGATATGTTGCTTTATAGTTTATATTAATTACTTTTCGTGCTATTTTAACCGCGCCAATTGCACGATTTTTTTTTTTTTTGTACAAACCACGCGCTCCCTCGAGAATTCGTTTGCCCAACGCTCACCCTTTTCCGGAATTTTTCCGCGTCTCCTTCCTTTCTCCAGCGTTCGCCGTAATTTCCGACTAACCGAATTCGCGTATTTATTTATGCTGTCTGCAGCTTAACGGTCCGTAAGTACTGGCGCCTAACTTCTGCGAATAAAAGGGAAACCCGCCTTACGAGAAATGGCAGGAAGGAGAGACGGAGAATGGTAATAGATCGATAAGTTAGAAAAGAAGATACGAGAGAGGGAGAGAATACGAAAAATCTCAGATAAGATCCTGCAGTACAAGTCCAAAGCAAAACAAGACTAAAGTAAATATATATCGAGAAAAAACGAACATAACATTATAAATCCAACGAATAAAAAAATATAGAGAAAGAAAGCAGAGAAAGAGGAAAGATATAATAATTTAAACGTATGCTACAATACATATATTAAATTTATATTAGCTCATGGACACATAAAATAAAATTATTTTCCAGCGATATTGTCTGCAATTGTACGGAAAGTAGTACGGAAGACGAGCACTTTAATGAAGGAACAGATAATATTCTAAACACGTAAGACCACATCGTGCGATTCATTACAAGTTCAAACGAAGCGTATCTTATATGCGTATCAATCATCCGGATTATCGCGCCCGGCTCATCTCAAGCGGCTCGTTCACATAAAATATCGAGGTGAAAAACAAGATAAAATGACAAAGCCGTGCGGTGACGACTGATACAAAGGATGGTGAAAATCGTCACACGTGGGCGGAGTAGGACGAGCTTTTGGAGAAATGAAGTGTAAAAGGTTAAAGAGGCGGCGCGAAAGTGAGGAAGGTCGAAACAGCGATAACGAAGGGTGGTAATAACACGAGATTGGAGAGAGAGACAGAGAGAGAGAGAGAGAGAGAGAGAGAGAGAGAGAGAGAGAGAGAGAGAGAGAGAATTCGCCACTTGAAGAGAAGTCCATTCCATGGAATAGAAGGGAAAGAGAGCGCTCCATGGAACAAAGGAATGAAAACGAAGAGTGGCGAGAAGGGAAAAGGGGAGAGTTCGTGCCATGGCCAGGGCCAGGGGATGAAGCGAGTAACGAAACGACGCGTGGCTCCAGGAGAAGGCGAATAACGATGGAAGAGGACCCCCCACAAAGATGGGATAAACACACAACGGCAAGATAAAGAGCGGTGGGGATACATCGGAGGCCACAGGATACAGAGGTATACATGTCGGTATGGTAAAGCAAAGAGAACCGATGGGAAACCAGACGGGATGAGAGACGGAGAGACGTGAGGGGGGGGGGGAGAGGCACATCGAGGCGAGCTTCTATACGCAGACGCGAAATTAAGGGAACGCTCCGTCTCCCGTGGGAGTAATGAACGGGGGCATGAATGAGCGGAAAGTACGCCACCGAGACACACTGGTGTACTGGAATACGTTAATGGCAACCATTGCTCCGTGTTGCTTGCTACATCGTTCCGGTGCTTCGTCTAGTTTAGCTGCATACTGACATATATAAAGCCGATATTTCCCGGCTGCGCGGCTATTTCGCGCATATTGAGCGAATTGTCTGGCGGTTATGGGGTTTCTGAATTTCGTAAATCGATTTTGGGCAAATTTCAACCTCCGTCAATCCAAACTTCCTACCTGAATGGTGGAAGTGGAAATAGCGACGACGCGAATGAAAAAAATTTCCATTGTCTTCGCTTAAATAAAATATAAAGTATTTTAAATATGCGACAATACAGAGCAGAAAATTGCAAACGAAAAGAGAGTGATTCATTATAAAAAAAAAAAAAAAAAAAAAAAGGACAAAATGTACGATAATTTTTTTTTTATACAAAATTTTATATAGGGCTAAACATTTTTTTTTTTTCATGTAACAATTAATAAAGGTATCATTTTTAAGAAATTTAAAAAATTGGGAAATTAAATACTAAAAATATTCGAGCTATTTTAACCGACGAGTTGTTTGATAAAAAATAATTTTATTTCATTGATTAATCGTTAATCGGTCGCAGAAGATCCTGCGTCGGATTAGGTTAGCGACGTATATGGACACGTACGATGCGCCTCGCGAAATGTACGAGAGTCCGCGAGCAATGTCCGTTATGTGCGGTGTGTACCGCATTCGGTGTGCATCGTATGTATGCGTGCGGCAAGATGCAGCAAGATGTCCGTACACGGCGCGACGTCGCGTCGCGTCCCATCGCATCGCGTCGCGTCGCGTCGCGTCGCGTCGCGTCGAGTCGCGTCGCGTCGCGCCACATCGAGTCGCGTGAGCGTACGTAATGTACCGCTCGGTCGAATGCGTACGTTACACCGCCATGTAATTGCGCCCGATGCGCATAATCATTT
Organism: Pogonomyrmex barbatus; assembly: GCF_055798465.1. NCBI lineage: Eukaryota > Metazoa > Arthropoda > Insecta > Hymenoptera > Formicidae > Pogonomyrmex > Pogonomyrmex barbatus. Next base: position 6,182,323 of record NW_028297113.1, on the reverse strand, counting down.
GGTTTTTTTCCCAAGGTGCACTAACTCCTGTTTGCTTTCCGTTTTAATTCCACGGCACGGTCGCCTTCGCCGCATCGCGTCGGTCTGATTAATCAAGACCTTTTGCCGTGCAAGCAATCGATCAAGGATGAAATATTAAATGCCAATTAATCAACGGTTGCAATGCTCAAGGGGGAAGGAAAGACAAATTTTACCGTAAAATACACGTAACATTGCACCCAAAAAAATACACATGTTCATATAAATATATATTTGTTTGCACGCGCTGTTTTTCGCAATTACGACATTTTAATAATTAATTTTGAAATATCTTGGAATAATAAAGTTTAAACTCGAATTAATTTTTCCATCAAAAATCAAGAGAAAATTATTCGTTTATTTGACTCCACATTTTATTTTACATTACCGAGTTATTAAAATCACGGCGGTACGTGGCCGATTAAATTTCCACCGGCAAACGATCTTTAATCGGCCGAGCGAATTTCCCATCAGAGGGCTTCGTCCAGCCCAGGATTAAAAGCCATCCGATTAAAAGTGCACAACATCTCCAGTATGTACTCAAGTTTTTTTAATTACGCGAGGCGCGATTATCTGTAAAAGTCATCAAAGAGCCGCTCGCTCGCGGGATCGCGGGATCGCGGAAACGCGGCGCGCGAGCAATTTACGTGCGCGCAAAGCCGCGCGCGTGCAGACACGCGAGATACACTCGTTAGCGAGCGGCTCGCACGCGATCGAACGCGATTATACTCGTACGAGCAGCGCGCGCGCGGAAAACGGACGGAGCGTCCGTCGCTCGCGTAAATCGTCGTCTCGCCGCGAGGTCCGCGAGAGGCACGAAAAAGGCAACGGAGGGGGGGGGGGGGAGGGAGAGGAGGGACACGATGTATTTCCATTACGGACGCTCGGACGCGTCGGCGGAAATGCAAATGATCACGGTCGGATCACATGCGAATGCAAATACAAACAGCGGCGAGACGGGGGGGCCGAGAGAGGGGGGCGGCACGAGGAGGCGGAGAAGGATCGAGAGAACGATCGCCGCCGCCCCTGCTGCGACGCCAGGATAACGCCCGGCGATAGCCGGGGCTGGATGTGACCTAGTAACCGGCTGGCTGACGGGAGATCCGGAGAACGTGTGTGGAAAAAAAGCGATAACGACGATTTCTCTCTTTTCGAAGGGCTCGCACGCGCACCCATGGCACCGCTTCCCGTTTGCGCGCTTTAATAGTTTTAATAGTTTTAAATAGTTAAAAATATTCCACTGCGGAAGTCACGGCGCTATTCCATAGCTCGACTCCCCGGCGGGGCGGCTCGTTCTGTTTGATTTTATACTTTTAAAGAAAACACGGCCACTTGTACTCGCATCGAAACCGTCGCGTATCTGCGAGTTGACGTAGACCGTTTAATAGCGGGGAATATATCATTGGATAACAGGGCGATTGTTAACAAAGTCGCCGTGGAAAAATGAACGATTAGTGATAACAGTTTCTTACGTAGGATATCCTTATTTTCCTTGCGAAAGCGGATAATATCTTTCACGTTGAATAAAATTTTACTTTTCTTTTAAAATAACGTGTATAATCTGTATAAATTGTTATAGAAGATTATAAAATATAAAAGCCAATTGCAAGTGAGAAAGCGTGGCAGAAAATCTAAATAATTTATTGCGCCCAATCAGCCGTCAAAAATGACCGATAAAATTGAAAGGGATAATCGACTACGGATTGTATTGTGCGCCGGTGTACGTCCCATGCAAAAATCATTGCGTTTCATTAATTTTATGGTAATTTATTCATACGCATATCGCGCATATACGCGTATATGATTGATAAAATCGAGGTACTAATTACGCGCAACGGGAACGCATTTATTTGCCGGCTCTTGTAAATTCGGTTTTAATTTGCGAACGGATGCGCACGGATTTCTCGACGATGCCAATAATTAAATATTGAAGGTAAACAAAGCAATTTCGCCGCGTGGTCTTTCGCAAGACCGAGTAGCATTTATTTACGCGCGGGATAATCCTAATAACGGACGGGAAAATTCGCGTATAAAAGATTTAAAGTTGTGGCAATTGATTACTCTCGGTGAGAATAAGGCAGCACCGAATATCGCGAATTTCAAATTTACCTGTGGGGGCTCCGTTCGCCCCCGTAAATAAACCAGGAACGGGTTTTCACGAATTTAATAACCGCCGCGAGAAGGGAAGGTCCTATCCTTGCCCTCTTCGCCAATTTCGGATGTAATATTAAACGTTCCCACCCCCCCCCCCGCAAGTTTCCCCTCGTAATTGTTATACGCACGGGATGCGGCATCTATTATAAATATGTGCCCGCGCCTGCAAGATTAATCCGGGAAAATTGATTTAGTCTCCCCCCGTGAGAAACTTCGTTAGTCGGGTTTGCCAAATTAAAGAACCGAAGTGACATTTCTGCGGGAGTTCCTCCTTGAAAAAATACGTAGCGATAATAATGCGAAAGATAGTAATAAAATGAAAAATGTATGTACGCCTTGTAGCTAGATCTCTTACAATGTGAGACGAGACTCGACAAAAGGGCGACTTGTAGAAAAAGTTGGAGGATGAGTCGACAAAAGTCGACAAAAAAGAAACGTGTACATATTTATTACGATTCTGTTATCGACAAAGTGAGTCTGACACTCGGTGATAACTGTATCAAGCACACCCCCAAGCGCCATTTTGACGGATAAGTGCAAGAGGGTAGATTTTATCTTATATTTTATATATGGTATATATACCTGCGCGCGATACGTATTTTGTTATATTCCTCGGATAATAAAACAGTCGGGCAATCGGCGAGAGAAAGAAAAGAATGAAAGAACCATCAATTTGATAAGAGATATAAGTCTGCTCCGATAAAAATAAGAAATATATAACCGGTAAATTACCGGCAATAGCACGAACACACCTCAAACTTTGTCTCGAATCTCTAAAACTGGTTTGATATTATGTAACAATATCACTTCCCAGACAAATTATATAATTATAGTTATCCACGTCGCGAATTCTCCCTTTCTCTTGTTGTCAGGAATTTATAAAGACTAGCCACAATATATTATTAATATTACAAAGCATTATATTTCAAACGTTCTACTCGTTATAATCGGAGAAATCATAATGATGATAACGTAGTCGCGCGAATATGGAATTTTTAATTCAATAATAAAAATCCGTTGATCCGTGTTTTTTTTTTTGTTTTTTTTAAGAGATAATTAGTACCTTTGACCCGACCTAACGTATACATATAGTCTGCGGACTGATATTCTGAAAATGAAAGTTTCCCTTTGATCGCGCGAGAGACCGACGTAACTCGATGATCCTTATTACATCTCAACGACCTCAGCCGCGCGCGAGAAGTCGGAGCCGCGTTTGATAATTCCGAGTTTTATCGTGCGTCCGTACAAAAAGGTCCGATGAAACAAAGGGTTGAGGTTCTCTCTCATCAGCGGGTTCATTGAACCGCGATGGCTATTCGCGAGTCGTCCGCCGGGTCCGCCTGGAGAGTCACGCGTAAGGAGGAGGGGGAGGGAAAGCGAATGGCCGAGAAAATTGAAAGTCTGCGAGAGGGGGACGAAGACGTTCGACGGGCGAACACGGGGATCGCTGTTATTAATGAACGAACCGTCCGACAACCATTGGAATATCGAGACAGTCTCATCGCGAGATGAAGCGACGCAGAAGCGATCGACTGTATCGGCTGATTAGTCCGTCGGTGTAAAGGAAAAGAAAGAGAAAAAGGAAATAGGAAAAAAGGGAAAAAAATAACCGCCAAAGTTGTAAATTACCGCCGGCGATTCCTTGATTCAATTGGGAACGTGAAATATCCCGAAGCTTGTCTCGAACGTGACCAGAGGGCTGCTTCCGGTGTTCGGAAAGAGACGCTCTCTTTCTCTCGTGGACACTAATGATCGCGACTTGGCCGATCCGTTTATCGAATTAGTCGCAGGGAGCTAGAAAGTGCCGTTGATCTTTAGGTCTCTTTCTCTCTCTCTCTCTCTCTCTCTCTCTTGAGAAAAAAAAAATAAATTGTCCTCAGACTGGTGGCTTTTACAGTAACGGCTTTTAGCTCGCAATTTATAATGCTGGAAACCTTCGTGAGATAGGAAACATTAACGTGTTGGTGCTGCTTTATTATGGAACAGTTGTGTAAATGGAACGTTACACGTTACATCCGGAACTGCGCGCTGGAAAATTTAGCGTAATCTCTGTAAATTTTACGAGACTTTGAATGTGCCCGAAGAAATCCCTAAAAAGATATATCCGCCAAAAAAAATATATGTATATATATATATATATATATTTGCTTGTTTAAATTCCCCCGATATACAACGTTGCGTAAACAAAGTTAAGCAAACTGCTGTGTCTTTCCGAGAGGATTTTATCGAATACGCGAGGTCAATCTTTAAAGAAGAGCCATCTTCTTACTTTTCAAGCACTATCATCAAAGTTTCATGAGCAAAACGTAAGACAACATAAAGCGCTGGCTGGTCGAATAAAAAAACGAGACTATCGATTGCCGGCTCAGCTCTTGCCTACCGACGCGAACTTTCAGTATCGTATTTAATCCAACGATTTCATCTATAAAATACGGGAACGAGAGGGTAGCGCTTAATTAATCATACTTTAAAATCGTCCACGCTAATTATGAAACGGCAATTAACCACTTTATTATAATATTTGTTCTACGGATTTTCAGATTTCATCCCTAAAGATTAGAAGATTTAATAATATCGATTCACGATTCAAGATGAACTAATTCGTTTCAAGTGGAGGGAAAAAAAATAGTCGTTAAAATCGCCTATTCGTAAATATATAAAGTTTTAAAATTATAATCCTCTCACACGTATCCTTTGTTATCCAATACGATTATTCGTCCCGTTATTACGACGCAATCAGTGGATATCCCAGAAGTGGAGTATTAATCATGAGCTTCCCAAATGACGCGATTAAATAACATCGGCGGCTGCGAGACATGACGAGCTTTTCTAGATCCAGCTTAGTGCTTTGAAAATGATAGTCTTAAGCAGAATCCCGATAGGAAATAAATTCCCCGTGACCCTCCCATCGGCCCTGCCCGTCTATCCCATGGAGTCCCATAATTCCATATTCCGGAGCGCACACCAGCGTAAATTCCGTTTGTAACAACCGACGTATTATCGATTAGCTGACAAAGAAAGTTTCGTCGTTGCGTGAAGATAACGAGAAAGATATACCACCAAGCTGGTGTTGCAGATGCATGAAAATGCGTAGATCTGCATATAAATTGTACCCTATCGCTACGCGACGAAGCACGTTAATTATAATTAGATCGCATACATTAAGTCAATTAATTATTACTTAAATCGCCCTCAATGTATGCAGCGGAATATATTAATTTAAATTATATGATACATTAAGTTATTAATTATTAGCACGAGCATCACGAGCATGCTCTGCCACGAGGTAGAATCCGATAGATTATAAACGGATATTGATTTACGTAATCGAGTGACGTAACGGGCAAACAAGACGACTTGATCGGAACTCTTTCGGGGTCTCCGTTCTCGCCCTGGGAGCGTCGCCGCGTCCTGAAAACCGATAGCATCGCGCGTCTAGGGAACGCAGCCGGGCTCTTCTCAGCTATCGAGGCTTTATTCGCGTGCGGTGTTGCAAATCTCGAGAGGGATGGCGAAATAAGATAAAAATCCCCCGCGGGTTAAAATCCCGGGGATTTTTTTAAAGCTATCTATTTGCCGCCAGAGTCATGCGTCGCGTCGCGGCGCAAAGCGGCGGTTCCGCGAGGCAACGCACTCACGAAAGCGGGTTAACGACTTCTAATAAACCCTAAGCTTATCCTTAAGCTTAGTTCTCCGACGCGGCCGCGTCTTCCTCCGCATCGGAAAATTTCCCGCACGTCGTTTGAATATGCAACGCGGGCGGAATAAATAAATAGAAATATTCGCGGAAAAGTTGGAATCGTCACGCCGCATTCACCGCGCAGTTAGTACTTAGTACTTAGTAATCCCCCCCCTCTCTCTCTCTCTCTCTCTCTCTCTCTCTCTCTCTCTCTCTGTTATCTCTCATCCATGTCCCGAATTTCGATTCATTTTCAGAAAACTTAGACGAATCGCCGTTTATGTTATTTTTATGCTTGATTAATATGACAGAGTCTGACAGTCTGACTGCGACGGAATAATAATTATGGTGAAGTTTTCGCTTTTCCGAACTCATGAACTCGGTCTGGCAGCTGTCACGGACAGTTTCGTAATCGGCGCGATGTCATAATTGTGCAATTCTAGTCATGACAGCGACGTATATGAACATTATTTCTGGATATATGATACGATTCTTTATTTGATTCCCCTATCAATATTTTTATTTCAGCAGCTGCAATCTGAAACAAATATATAGTGCGTTTCCCTATTATATTTACGGGAATGTGACGTTGTTTCATTTGGTTTTTTTTAACTAAAGCTGTTAAAAGGAAAACGTGTTTTACCAACCGAAATAATTTTTTTTACAAAATTTAAAAAATCCATCTACTTATCCACCACCAATCAAATTATTACTTATTCGAGTGTTAAATGTTTATTTTTGCGTTTTCGTTCGTATTGTCATTATGGCACACAGTGATATCGATAAGAATAATACATATTGATGAGATCTCTATTTAAATAAAATTTTCTAAATAAAATTTTTATCATAAATATATCAAGAATAAATTGGAGCATTCGCTTCGGAGTCAATCGAAGGAATCTCGGTCACATTAATCGCCTGATTAAATTTTATCGATTATGGTTACCGTTACTATCGGTCGCGATAAGATGTAAAAAATAAAGGGAACCTTGACCAACATTTTATTTAATAACATAAAAAATATTTTAATAATATCAATCAAATTATGCATCATATATAACTATATATATAATATAATATTAAAATATTTATAAATGTGAAAAAGTAAGAAAACTTTATCTTGAGAATAATTTAAGGTGAAATATAATTTTTAAATCATTTTTCATAAAATAATTGAGTAGAATGGAATCGTTTTAAATCGATAATTGGATAACGGAGTGCAGCTTGATTCTTCTTCGGTAAATAAATCAATCAATCAAAATAAATATATTATTTTGAGACATCACAGATCTTTCGGTATAATCTCGATGACTCGTTAAATTGGGCTAATGGGCACTTTTGCGGTGATCTATCGCGATTAACGTCATGTTAATCGCCGAACGCGTGGGCATACCATCATCATTCAATTACCAATTTATATCCTCATTAACGTTGAATGATGCTGCACGAAGCACGAAGAACTATATATACAATGGGTGGATTAAAGCGTAGCAACGCATTCGTGTGTTTACCGCGCGAATTCGAGGTCGCGATGAGGGATACGAAAAGCTGACGGGCAGAGTAATCCGAAGGGTCATCGCTTTAAACTGCTGGAAAACCGGCGTTATTCCGTTAGACGACGAGACGGCGAGAGCGACGGCGAGTATAAACGCGAAACTGTCTTGTAAACTAACCTGGTCCTGGTGTGGCATGGTGGTTAGTCTCTCATGGCCTCGTTATTGCGTTTACACTGGCAGGCGACGTTATACCCGCTCGTAAGACGGCTACGTGAAAAATGAAGCTTTAATGGTTTCGACCCACGTGCAATTATGCCACCGTCTTATGGGAAAGAACGATTTATGTGTACGCACGTGTATTTAATTAAATGTCCTGGACGGTCCCCGCCATTGGACAATGCCCGCCAATAAAGGAGACACTAAGATATTTAATCACGTATCATTCAGCATTATACGCCAGCTCGCGGCGACGTTATACAATTAAATCAAATTATTGATTAATTTGATTCCCTTTGTTGTAAATAGGATATACACCTGCTGCTCAAAGTCAATCGAAAATGTCATGAATTACACGTGGAAATATTGACACGTGTTTTATTACATTTTCACTTTTTATATTTCGATTTAATACAATTTTATTTTTTTTTTTATATATATAAAAGACGGTCCCCTTGTCAATCAGTCAATCAGTTATAACATTGCATTTATTTTTGCATTGCTATTAAACTTTTCACTTCACTCCAGTGACTTCGTCAGACTTGGTGCAATTATATTAGATTTGGTACGTTTCTAAGTAAGATCTGAAGTTCACTCTGTTAAATTGGTTCCATTAAATCGCGCGATGCGTTTCTTTAATCCTATAACTTCGACATCATCGGAAAAGCTGAAGTTTCTAGCGCCTGGAAATGTGCGTTTGACAAAGAACGTGTCGACCGGCTGGCTAATGAAGTTTCCCCTAAATCGGGTCCATTAACGCGCGAGATCAAAGCACATCGAAGCTCACTGGCCGCAAGGTCAAAAGGTCTCTCTCTCTCTCTCTCTCTCTCTCTCTCTCTCTCTCTCTCTCTCTCTCTCTCTCTCTCTCTCTCTCTTCTTTCTCTTTCTCGCAACGATCGAACTTTCTCGATAGCATTGTCGATCCGGTAAACGGGACTGTCCGCGAATCATTGTCTAAACAATATCCTCGCGTAAAGAAGAGACCAGAATCACGAGCAAGACAAAGGCGAGAGAAGAGCAGAGAGGACAGAGACGAGGAGGGAAGGGAATCTCGATTCTAGGGCGTCACTATGGCGACTTCTCGCACAAACCTCCGCGCAGCGGATCTCACTACCCCTCGTTCGCTACCTACAACTCGGTTCACCCCTGGTAACCTTCGAAGCTTACAGTGTACATCCAGTCTACGATTCCAATCCCGACGTTTCCATCGCGATCCACGACGAAGGCGCTGGGAGATCTCGGCCAGAATTCTGCCGACGTCCGGGCCTTCCCCAGTCACGCAGTTTAATCTCCCGGGCCCCGAATGGGATGTGCTCTATTTCTGTCCGTGTTCCCGTTATGTCCTTCCCTTCCTTACTCCTTTCTTTTCGAGCCCCGCGCAATCGCTTTCATCGCAGCCAATATCGGATCTTCTCAAGACCGTCTACCGGGATAACTCCATTTTTTATCCCCGGTTCCTTCTTTCATCTTCCATACTTTTCGCCATGCGTTCCTCCTTTCCTCCTCTTTCGTTTTCCTTTTCCAGACGACCTTTTCCTCTCGATACTCGAGTCTCTCGGTTTCCGTCGTGCTGCGTCCCAACAGAAATTCGCGAAGCTTGAAAGAAAAATTTTTAGAAGAGGGATAAATCTGTCCGTCCCGCTCGCGAAGATCATCGTCCGAGTGGCGCTGAGGGTTGAAGTGACGACAGAGGGGTCTCGCTGCATTGTGAACGCGGAAACTAGCGGTGTTATCGAAAGGTGCATCGCCTGCGAGGCACCTTTGTTTTCATTACGATACGCGCGTATCGTGGAGTAATCTAGCCACTACTCAACTCGCACGGGCTACTCATTCTCCGGAACGGTGAATTGCATTATGTCGTTCACGAACGGGACCCGCTCCTACGGGACAGAGAATATATAGGATACGTCGCACGCGCGATCCGCCTTGTCACCCAATTTAATCTCCATCCACTCCTGCAGCTCGGTCACGCTTTGTTCGCCGCGCTCTCGATACGGTCTCTACTTCATCGCGTGCCTCGTCCTTTGTGCCCTCGTCTTCTTTTTGCCAATGAAAGAACTACTCTTCCGGTCACTCGCGTCGCAAACCCCTTCGCCGACGGCGGCTATATCGATGTCAGGTCGCAGTTCACAAGACTTTGTCGCGCTCAACGCGGATTAATACTTATCAATGGTCACTCGCGCCAAGTTCTCGTGCCAGAGAAGGCACGGAGAAAGAAAGAAGTCCCTTTGCGCGATTCGCTGATACAGTGATCAAAAGCGTGGCTCTAAGAAGGCGTGATCGATGCTTAATCGCAGTTAGATCGCGGTTCTTCCTTTTTCCAATTTTAGTTGAGACAAAGATTTTTATAATAGCGTGTCTGCTTAAACGTTGGAAAATTTTTTTTTTTAAAGACTGTGTAATTTTCTAGAATTTTCTTTTCTTTCCCAAGCGAAATAAAAACGAGATGCAAAAATTTTAAATAAATTATCCGGTGTTAGTTATTTTTCTCTTATTCATACAATTGTTTAAACAAATCCGTTCAATAATCATTGGTTATACTATCGTACAACTAATACATCCTTGAAGAGACAAAAATTCTGCGAATCTCGATGTACTCCCCTGATAATTTCTGAAATCCGAGATATAAAAAAAAAACTTTTTCCTGAAAAAATTCCAGATTTTTCAAGTCCCGCGAACACGCTGAATGGCCGGAGTGACGAGACCGACCACAAATGAATCGAGCGGAGTGGACTCGATGCGAATCTTTCAATCCCATAAACTTCGGCAAACACAATGGATCCATTATGCGCCGAGTTTGTGCGAATGATCGAATCGGATTAATCTGTCCTACAATTTAGCGGCGTTGCAGTCTTATAACGCTACCGCATCCGGATGTGTGGAAGCGATTTACATTCGCGTCTTGCAGAAAATGGATTCTGAGAAGCGACGACTAGTTTTCAAAGATACATTTGTGCCGAAGTGCTCTCGGCTGGTGGTCGACCCGCGCAATCTGTCACTATACTTCGACAGCCGAAGATACCCACGCTCGCAGAAATCTCGCTGGGAGACACCGAAATGGCGGAAGGGACACGACTATACTAGTCACTCCTGATCTAACTTGATGGTAACGAGGGTACGAGGGGGAGGATATAGCCACCCGTCGACCCTTCTTGGCCCTTATCGTTACCGTTTCCGCGGTTTAATCTACGGTCGTTCCTCCTGATCTCGCTCGTTTCGTGTTTCTGCTTTTCGTTACGAGTTCGCGCCACAGTTCGCACCCTATTCTTTATCCTTGCTTCCTGAAACGGCCTGAAAGGAACATTTCCGCGTGCTACCCTCCGTTTCGGGCGGGGGAATATAACTGTTCATCTGTAAGTCGGTTACCAACTCGACCGTGACCACGATTAGAGTCCTCCTCGCGGCCGCCAATCTGATGAATTCACGGCTGACAGACAGCGGGGAGAAATAAGCAGCCCCAGAAATAGATAACACGAGATAAATTGTAAACTGCGAGTGACTCTGCAGATATATCACGGTGTATCCTTTCAAGCAGATTTGAAATTTGCCAAGCCGCAATATTTACTTTTCCATCAATCTCTTTCCTTCGTTTCTCGAGATATACGAGAGATATAAATAAGAGAACGACACATTATAATTTGTATAGAAAATTATTTATAAATTTTATCGTGAAATTTCAATTCTATTAATTTTACTTGATAAGATATACAACGGTGCTTTGTAATTTCCATTCTGTCCCGCTGAGTTTTCTTGTAAAAGAACGCAGGATAGTGACGTTGTGTAACGGGATAAGAGCTGCTGTTACACGAACGTTCTTGCGAGTCAAGCCGGCAGGCATATCTCCAATAATTCTGATTAATGTTGCTCCGAGCGTATTATTATTTGAGTATCAAAGTCGCGGAAAATGGCGGGCTGCACGCCTGCCTCGCGCACCCTGCAACTATTTGCCGACATGCGAGGCGAATAAACTATCTTCATCGTCGTCCTATATCTGCCAGCGCAGTCCAGTCGGGCTCTGTCACGCGAGGCGGCATTTCGCATGCAAAATCGACGGACCGGATAACCGAGAGAGAGAGAGAGAGAGAGAGAGAGAGAGAGAGAGAGAGAGAAGTCAGTTCGAACTCTGACCTCGCTCTCGGTGGCCGACTCGTTATATATCGAACTGAACGAGGCCCCGTTTTCGCGAAAACGATTGAACCGTTTCGCATGTATATACGTCCGTGTGTGTGTGTGTGTGTGTGTGTGTGTATCGTCCCGAGAATTGGTTTTATCGATGCACCGCGGAAGTGGAACGACACTTCCTAGTTTCAACCGACCGTGGGAGATAGAACTCGAGAGATACCGTTCGCAAGCCCGATTACGCAAATCTTCCGGGGAAACGAACGGCATGAAAGGTGAACCACTCTCGGCCGTGCCGATATTAATGATAAATGTTAAATTACATCGGATAAATAAAATACGCGGCGATTGCCACTCACGTGTCCGGCTACCTCGCATATATTGGAAATAATTTGAATAGTAAGAGGAAAAGAGAGAGGAGAGAAATTCATAAAGTTGAATAAACTGAGAAACTCGGCGTTACCAATGGCTACGTATTGATTGTGGTTAATTGCATATAATCAAGGGAAAATTAAAATTTTAATCAAATAAATTCTAAAAAAATTTTAATTTGCAAAAAGAATCTGAACGAGTATTATTTAAATAAGCAAAAATTATCTTTATAAAATTATTATATTATTCATGCAAAATACGTTATAACTTTTTAACAGCATCTTTATTTCCGAAGCTAGGAGAAACTAAAGACGGCCGTTAATCAATTTCACTTTTAGTAAAAGTTAGACCAAATTGTTAAGCGATTTATTTATCTAGGATTAAGTAAAAAGGTACTAACATTTTCTTAAAATAATGATGGCTCAAGGAAGTCTGGTCGTCGGTAAATGGAAAATGAAAGGAAGAGCCAGTTATCTGAGTAATAATATCCGACGTTAGCTAAACCAGGCATAAAGATAAAAGATTATCGGTTTCTACAGAGAGAGAAGAAAGTCAAGTTTTAGTAGCTGCGGCATTTCTCTTTTATTTCCCGCGACAGATCCCTTAATAATTGGCTTCGCCCTTTTCCCGATTCCGAATACCCGTGACCCTTGATTTTAAGCATCAGGAGCTCGTCAAAAAAACGTGCTTGGATTTTTAATTGAAGCTCGCCTCGATCGCCGATAGAACACGCAGACTCTCCAAAACTTTTCAAAGGTCTTTTATCTTACGACCATGTTTTTCCCCTCGCACTAACGCAGATCTTTCGGATGACTACTAAGGTTGATCTACCTGGAAGAAAACTGCCACGTACCGAACTTTCTGAATAGATATTGATGACTGCGATTGTTCTATGTAAATAGAACTATGTAAAACTGCAATCTTTCTTTTCACGATAATTAAGATTTCCACGCTAATTTTCAAATATTTTACAAAGTGTAAAAACATTACAACTTCATTAAATGCAAATTGACAAAAAGTAATCTCATAATTTTGAAACTTTTTTAAAACACTCGCTTATAATCGCTATTATCTCTTTCTTTTCTCCCCCTCTATCCCTCCCCCCCCCCCTCTCTCTCTCTCTCTCTCTCTCTTCTCCTTTCTCTCGGAAAAAATTATTTCAAATCGTTGGAAATATTCAAAAAGGAAAATACGGAAAAAGGAGAGCTATGCGAAATATCCTCTGCGCGATTGCGGCGATTGCGAAATGTCACAGAAGTATGCGGCCGCCTCGCCGAGAGAGAAAGGGAATACGATTCCTTTTGTACCGCTTGCCACTTCGCCGCCTTTTTATTCGCAGATATCGCGGAGGCATTTCCTAGATTCAATGAGCCGCGAGCTGGCTGTCGATCGCGCGACCGTCGTCGGGCAAATCTGCGGGCGGGAAAAACGAGAGGAGGAACGACGAAGAGTTGCCGTAGCCGGAGTTGTATCGGGAGCTACTAAAAATACAACACCGCCGCTGGAGTATCGTTTGACGATGCCAGGGGACGGGAGGAGGGGGGGGGGAGGAGGGAAGGGAGAGAGTCGACCGGATATTTCGCCTTGTCCGTGGAAATCGAAACGTCTACTCGATGCGCTCGATGCGTCTTGGGAACGGCGGTGTACGAATACCGGAGTCGCCGGTTTTATTGTCCGACAACGAGACTGATATATAGGGGAGACAATTCCGCCCCGAGGAAACGTTATTTCTGACCGCGGTGGTGGTCTCGCCGTGTCTTTCTTGCCGTACGTGGCGCGTCCTTGCCACGGAGAAACGCGCGTCGTTTATTCTCCCGGCCGGCGCGGAGGAAGAGCGCGATAAAAAGGGCGAATCGGCGACGCGAAGGGGACGATAATGTCATTCATTAAATTTCGAGGAAAAGCCGCCATAAGGGAATCACTTCCCGCAATCGAATATATCTGCCGGGTCTCTACGTGAGACGGCGACCGGCCCTTCTCGCGCGGTTTTCGTAAGAGACGAATAAAAAGTAATCGATGGACGTTACCTTCGAGATAAAATCACGACGTCTTTGGGAATCTTTATCAGCCATTTCGAGGCTAATAAATACATATAGAATCAAAATGGGATTTTTTTTTTTTTAAGGATATTTATACGGAAGCATCCCCGTGGTCGAAGGGTCAGCTTCTCCCTCGGAAGACATTGAAAACAGTTCCGGATATTTGGGGAATACATTCTCCAAAAATTTCGTTGACAAATGCGTGAATCTGACTGTCAAGGCGAATCGAAGGGATAAGAAAATTGTGGAACGGAGAAAGGAAGATATAAAATAGAAAAACTTGACGAATAGAAAAAGTTGATCATATTTTGCGAAAGGAGAATTTCAGTTACTTGTTCCGCTGTCTCTCTCACTCACTCTTTTAGTAAAAATTTGTTAAAAGTGTGCACAGATATATTCAATCTTTATAACTAAAACTAATAATTTATAATAAAACAAAAAATTTATAATAAAATTATAAAATTATAAATTATAATAAAATTATTATAATTTATAATGAAAAAAAGATCTTTAATGATCGCTTGTTAATTTCTACTATCTGTATATTTTCTATTATTTGATCTTTTTAAGATGTGACATGGATTCAAAAAATTCACAATTCGACATTCATCTCTATCATTAATCTTTAAGACTTTTTATAATTATTAACGGTACACTTTCGTGTCTGCTAGATTCCGTTTGCGTGAGTCTTCTCGAATGTGCATGCACATATATGTACGCTATCAACAAACTGCAAAACGCAAGGCACCACTAATTATGGAATCGCGTGTGCCCGTTTATCCGATAACGATTTTATAGGTGTGGATAACGTGATTTCGGACTAGTAAAAGTAAACGCTGTCGTCATACGTATTTCCATCGTAGATAAAAGTATATAAAAGTATACGTATTTAAAGATTTCTTTTGAACGAGCAGAGTTCTGACTGTAAGAGTCCATAAATTTAATTTCTAAATTTACCGAGTCTGTTTACCGAGGAGCAAATTCAAGAATTTCTGAGAGAATTATATTACCTATTAATATTACAATGGTGTGATTGAGTGGTCTACGTTGTTATCAGTAATGAGAGCATTTTGAGAAAACTAGGGCAGAAGAGCGTGGAGCAGTCGGAACAAAGGAAGCTTGAGATTCATTTTGTGTCATCAACGACCATGCATATCGAGTATACTTATGCAGGTCAAGAATGTTAAAGCCGAAGTCGTATCACCGCTTGTAAAATAGAAGTTACAACACAACGAGCGGAAGGCATCTTCCCCCAAAAAACGCACAAAACGTAGTAACAGATAAAATTATATAAGAGAGAGAGAGAGAGAGAGAGAGAGAGAGAGAGACAGAGAGAGAGAGAGAAATATCAATAATCGAGCATTTGGAAAATACCATAAATAAAGATAATGAACAACACATTTTTAGGTATATTCTTTTAAAGCTCCATTCAATTACTTAAATAAAACGGAGCAACTTTAATCGACGTACGCTAATTTTCTCACGAATATCCTCGCATCTTTTATAGGCAATGAGTCGACTTTCTCTTTCTTAATTTGATACACGCTATTTGCGCTTGCACAACGTGCCTCTCTACGGTACCTCTCTCGCGCATTTGCATACGTATCGTCTGTACTGAGTGTTCGTAACGAGCACACACGTACAATAGAGGCGGCACGCCCACGCTGAATTCGGAATTGACGTAAGCGAAATGAAAGGTGTAGGTAGCTGGGGCTGGGGCTGGGGCGGGGGAGGAAGGGGGAGAGGGGGAATAAAGCGAGAAAAATGGTAAGTTAACGCGACGCGGCCGCGAGACGAGACGTTCCTGGTTGCTTCGCCTTGCGGAACAAATGTCGCTCAGCTGTCATTAATAATATCCACAACCGGGATTACGCTTGTCTGTCTTGAGCACGGAAAAGCGTAATACGTAATTAAGAGACGTAACTTTCACAAATCTTATTTCCACGACGGCGACGGTGATCGATGATAAATAAATGTTAGCCCTCTTTTGTTACACAAGATTCAAAATTTCTCCACCTCGTGGAGGCGGTTGATTTTCTAAGCAACGCGATGACCCGGACATTGCCATAATAATTCAATTAGCGATTTGATTTGATAAAGCGATATCAAACTGTGTTTAATGATCATCCGTTCGATTATTTCATTCACATTATACATATCACCCGACACCAGCAAAGTTATTCAAATCATGTATATTATTATTATTATTATATAGATTTATCCCAGCCACGCGTGTTCGCTAAATAATTTACATTATTTAACAGAAATTGCTTTACATCTATAATTAATTCACTCAGATATTATTAACACTAATCACTCTATTTCACATATTCCGCATGAAGTAAATTAAACTCATGAAAAACAAAAGTATTCAAAAAGCTTTCAAATGCTAATAATTTAAAAAAATGTATATTCTGTGATCTTAGTTTTTGCCATTCTTCAAATCTATATTCGAGCATCTTAACTCACTCCCAGCTACAACGATACAAATTTCATCTAAATGTTACTCCTCGTGATTAATCGGCATTAAATCAAATATATTCAACAATAATTAATCGATAAATGCAGAAACGCTTTGAGAATGTTTCGGTTGATCGAATTCATTTCGCTCCAAATAGAATGTCGCGGTGCGATATATTTCTCCTCGTGCACCGGGCATGGCGATGCATCACGAGTCACGATTCTGCTCATGCCTGCACGTAGCGTCCGGCGAGCATTCAGCAGCATTCGGCGACCTCGATGATCCAGTTCAAGGCTAAATCCTTTCGAGAGAAACACTAAATATACGCGGCGTAGTTGAACCGAAGGCCGATGGCGACCCCGCCGCTAAGCCCCGGCTGTGCTCCCCGTCTTAACGCGCGCCGGTTTCGTTCGTTAAAGCTCACTCGGGAATTTATAGGTGCACCGTAAACTCCCCTGGAAACGGGTATCCTTCCGAGAATTATGAAGAGGACGCGAAACGAGGCAGGATCCAACGTTTATCCCCGAGGAGTTCCGCGAGCGCGGAATAGAGGACACGATGTTCCCACATTTTCCCTCGCTCGGCTGTTACACGAGGCTGGCTCGCACGTGGCGCGGCCTCGCAACATGGACGTGCAACGGCGACGACGCAACATCCGCATCGCGGATCGCGTTTTGCTCGTCGCAACGTCGCCGGTTACGATTCTCCTTTTGCGACCTCCCGACCACGTTATTCCCGCGGAGGCGGCATTACGGCCGTACTTTTTTTATGTACGAATCCCATGAAGGCTCGTAACTCGCGCCGCTCGATAACGCCCGGTTGCGTCATCAACGAAAAGATGAAACTCCCCTCTCTCTCCCGCCCCCCTCCGCTCTCCGTGTCCGGGGGAAGATAGTAAGATACACGATCGCCGAATATTGTTCCTCGTCGCGCGCGATCGTATTACGTCACAATTTTGTGCCGCGCCGGACGAACGGAGAATTTTAATAAATGTCGCGGGAAAACGTAATTTTCAATCTCACAGTGGTTACCGCGTTTTGCATTTGTACAATTGCGCTGTTTTGCGTAACTTAATTACGTGCGCGATATTAATTTGAATAAATGCCTAGAATATATATATATATATATATATATATATATATATATATACATTCCCGCGACGCAGAAAGCGTAAACGAATAGAGCAGGAAATTCATTATTAAAATATATTATGCGTACATTAAATATTGGATATAATAAAACGTATAATTTCGTCTCTGAAGATTTAATTAATCCGGCGACATTGTTTCCGCTAGAGTTTCATAACTTAATATTATTTTATAAGTTTCTCGTCCGTTTCATTAAAAAAAAAAAAAAAAAAATCAGTTTTTTCTATTTGAAAAAATTCCACCAAGTATTCCGTATTATTTCTAGGTTGTATACCAGGACTGAAGCGTTTTACAGATAATCGAGTTGCGATTCGCAGCGAATTCAGAAGTACATCGCGCAGCCGTAGCCATTGAAATCGCAAGGGGGGAGGAGGGGGGGGGGATCGCTACGCAATCTATCGTTTCAGCAGGTGCATTCTATTAGGCATCCCCGCGTATACGATTCGCGAATAAAAAGCTTGTACGTTCGTGCTCGCTAAGCTCTCGCAAATGCGCCGCTCTTCACCGCGCATAAAACACACGCGCGGCACGCGCGCGCATTTCAATGATCAGCCGCGCGGCGCGTTCTCGTTCATTAAGAACATTTCATTTCTTTTGCACGACCGTCTATTATTTTCCCCGTCTGCATCAAGCTTTGCCTCGGCTGAGGCCCCGAGCGATGTGCAGCGATGTGCGCCGCATAGAAAACATTCCAACGCGAAGATTGCACTCGCAATCCGACACCAAGGCTGCGTCTGCAACCCTATCCAAACGCGAGTGCTTTCATCTCGTTGGCGTTTAAATAAATTTCAGATTCAAGGATCGGCATTATGAACAGCTCATAATTTCCCCTTTTATATTGCTCTTTGATATGCACCAAGTAATTTCTATTTTCTTTCTCAAAGACCGACTACTACAGATAAACCTGTTAAATACCTGTTACCTGTTAAAAACCTGTTAAAAGATTGCTTTTATTCTTTATGTAGATAATTTTTATCTTTTTTTTTTGTGTGTGAGATTAAAAGAGATTTATTTTTGACGTTATTTACGACCACTGAATACGAAAACTGCGATGACGGAGTGACGGAATTTTGGAGATGCTCCAAATACGTTCTTTGTTTTGATATTGCCGATGCGCCGCGTATAAGAAAACTAATAACTCATTTTGATCGAGCATAGCTTTGCTAAATAATGATATCCTCAATTTATCTTCAGAGTGGAAATTAAAAATTCTTGTAACATGTTGTAATAACGTGCGTAACGTACAAGGGAGATATTTTTAAAAACGTAATCAAATGTCAAAATATAAACACATATTATGTTTGTATTTCATAAATTTAATTATTTTTATCTCATAAATTTAAGCTATCTGCTATCTATTGTCATTTGGAAATGATGAATTGCAACAATATATCTTTATTGTCTAAATTAAAAATTTATATTTGTTTGAAATGAATGTGACAGATGTCAATTGTCATTAAAAACTTATCACTTTATTTCTCGCATGAGTTCGGATAATATCGATTTATAATTTTAAAAAATAGATAAAGATTTTATGTATTCTTCATTTAGATTTTGATAAATTCTCTCTCTCTCTCTCTCTCTCTCTCTCTCTCTCTCTCTCTCTCTCTCTCTCTCTCTCTTTAAATTTAATCAAAATATTCGCATATACATTCATTTATTTTCAAATAACAATTATATATTTATATTTAATCGTTTTTTTAATTTACTTCGCTATGTATCGCACTCTTCATAATAAAAAAAAAATATTTTTATAAATCAGTATTCTCATGCTAAATATGTAAAATGTGATTTACATACAAAACTTTCTCCACGCACGTATATTTGTCATGAAAATGACGTGCATTTTTGAATAAGACATTTCCCCACAAGATATAAATGTCTTAGAAAATGGAAATATTTTCAGAAAATTTCCGTTTCGCTGCAACCGAAAAGTAAATCTATGTGCAAGATGTATATGGGAGAATGCTTTATTTCAAAATAATAGAAAGTCCATGGAGGAGATTACGGTATGCATGATATATCGTACTACGCATGAAGTGAAATCAGAGTAGAAAAGTCGCCGATTTTTTTTTTACTTTTTATTTCAACTGCTTAACGAGCGTAGAAATACTTTTTGCGGCGTCCTCTCCAAAGTTAATAATCTCGAAAATCAAGGACGCGCGACTGCTATTGTTGCGAAAATACGAGAGTGCCGGGCGCCATTTTCGCGAGAAAAATTGTTACATATGGCGTAAGCTTTTCCCGAGAAGACGCATGAATATTACTCAAAACTTTTCTCTTTCCGCGTGCGACTAAGTACATTAAGAAAGTCATGATGTAATGCACGAGGCGAGTCGCGGAGGAGCAAGAGGACAATTGAAATTGATTACCGAGACAAAATTCGGTCCAGATTCATTGTCCGAATTTTTTTTTTTTTTTTTTTTTTTTTATGTCGAATATATTCGTAAGGCACGGTCGCGATCATCTCGGGCTCTCCGCAAGATGAGCCGGTGATAATTTGCAAAAAATTTACAAATACTGTTTGCGAGACGATCCATTCTCCTTGCAAGATTATACTCTTCACGTCGGTTCAGGAGAATGAGAAACGTAATAAATTTCTAGGAGCTGGCAGCCGCGATTTCCGAGAAGCGATGGTCGTGTTACCGCTCAGTATTGCAGACCCGCGCGATTGCATCCGCGCCAGCCACGATCGATATATTTTTCCCACGATACGTCGAAAGCGCCGGCAAAGGAAAGAGAGAAAGGGCGAAAGGGAGAAAAAAGCAATTACCACACGCGGAGAAAATGCTGGGCTCTCTCTCTCTCTCTCTCCCCGAATCGCGGACTACTACCGGCATTATCCGTCTTATCTGTTATGAAATATTGTTTTCCCGTACGAGACGGAGCCTCGTGGATGATTACGAATTTCTTTCAACGACTCCGCTTACGCGTAATCATCGTTTCTTGGTTCGCCCTTATCGGGCGGCGCGTCGTTTGACATCTAATCATCGGAAGTGACCGAGAGAAGCTCGCGATCCCTGACCCTAAACTTCGTAATGTATTTTTCAAGATGCCTGTTCTTATGCTTGTGAATACTCGTGATTCTTCCGTGATAGACTTAAAAATTGACGTCTTTACATTGTCTTTACAAGAGATATACATCGATATTTATTATCTTCTTTAAAGTATCATCGACGTATCAGTATCTTCTTTAATGTATTATTATTATAATTAATTATCAATTTATTTTCTATATAGAAAACGGATTATTGGAAAAATTAATAGCGGCGTAAGTCTCGTAAAGGTTAAGTCGCAGTTTCAATATACATTTATATACGGTTACCCATGCATATGTATTTTCTTCTATATTTATATACGTATAAGAAAAAATTCAATATCCTTACTCTCTTCCATTTTATTACCATAATTTTATTGACACACACACACACACACACACACACACACACACGCGCGCGCGCGCGCGCGCGCGCGCGCGCGTATGACATACGTTGTGCTATTAATAAAAGAAAAAAAAAAAAAAAAAAAAAAAAAAAGATTAGATCCTCTATATTTACAAAGTCATATTTTCTGCATATTTTTCGTTATAATATTAAATTCCTTTTCTTTAACCTCGCCAAGTTCAGAACTAATAATAAACAACGCTCGCAACATCCCTGCACGCTTGTTCTATACCTAGAGCGGATTGGGAAATCGTTTCTCGATGCGCAATACGGGTGCACACGTTGAAACGTGCGAACCGGCCATTTAGTTTGACCCAATGACCCGCAATTAACGCATACACGTGAATCGTAACGAGCATAGGTGTCAGTCACCCGGCCTGATCTCTTGTTGACATTCAAGCGTAAAGTGACGGGGGTTCCATCTAATCGTCTTGCCGCGTAAAAAGGCTCGCTGAGATTTGAGAGATCGCGCAAACCAGCTCAGATTACACGGTATGAATTAATTAGTTATATTAATCAGAAAACTTTTGCGAGATATAAAAATCTCTTACCTTAACTGTGCCGCGCAATCGTAGTAGCTTCCATGCTTGATCCGGGGATAGATCGTTCTGCAACGTAAAAGAAAGAAAGACCAAATATAAAAATCTGTTAATTAAATTCATCAAAATTGCTTGTTCATTTTTCATTTGTTCGTTTTTTATTAGGAAAAAAAATGTAATGACATTCTTCGGAGGAAACGTAATGATATAGGATGCATCACGAGAAGATACAGTCCGATTAGCATCTCTTGACAGAGATTAGAATTCCACAATTGTGTATCCTGAGTAACGCTAAATCCGCAACTTTTATTTAACTTTAATTATATTATAAAACTCATCAAAGACCATCTCTTCTTTCAATTTTGATAAAAAAATTTGAAAGCAGAGCAACTTGAAATTTCAGCATAAAAACGACGATAATTCGAAAAGAACGCATTTTCTATATTCATATCAATTTTTCTCCTTGTTTTTTGATCCCCAATCACTTCCCAAATGATTAACTTTCACTTTTGAAACACCCTATATATAAGTCGACGTCATCTCCATTCGCTATAATGTTACGCAGCACGTTTACATGTCGTCAGATGATCGATATAGGTGTTAAGGCAAGGTGGCGGGAGAAATAATAATCCGCTGAGGGACCGCGCCGTCGTGGAGGCGCGCTCCGCCCAAAGTCGCTGCTAAAAATAAACGCGCGCGTTTGGTTAAACGGGGCATTTGTTTATACACGCGAAAGCATCTGCCCGCAGTCAGTCACCTATTTCTGTAGTAGCGTTCGCCACGACTGGGCGCGAGGGGTGTCGGGTGTCATGGGGGTTTGCGTAACCGGCACACTCGCGGCCATATTCTTTTTTTTTTTCTTTTTTTTCTTTTTTTTCGATTCGGCGACGTGTAAATCATGACTTAAGCATCGGAGAAATCGTCGCCTCCTAGGTGAGTGCTCGCGATTAAAAGCGCTCGTCGAGCCGAGGAGGAGCGGCGCTCGAACCGCTGCCATCGAGCGACACGGCAATAATGTAATGGGGGAGTTTAATGGCCGTCACTGTGAGCAACGTGCACTGTCGTACGTGCAATAACAATTAGCGACGGAGGGTAACAGATGTTGGCCGCGGGGCTCTCGCGCGCAACCAAGGGCAGTTCAGGGGGAGGGTTCCGGCGGGGCGGCCTTTTTGTTCTCCCACGACGGCGGGACATTTTGCAAAGGCTCCATTTGTCGGCTCGTTAAACGAAAACGCGTTACACACGCCGCGACGAATTACACTTGGATCTCGATATAATGCGATATGCGCGCGAGAAGCAGGCATAAATGCGGCAGGCGGCCGTGAACGAGCCGATAAATATAATCATTCGATCTACATTAATTCTCTGCGGTTTTACATGAAGTGTGTAATTACATAGTGCGCGGAGCAATATATAATTACAAAACTTACTTTTAACTCAATGAAGGCACTTTAGAGAAATATTTTTAGCTGTTTTTGTTAATGTTAAATCTTATAGTTTTAATTTACTAAAATTTATGTTATTAATGTGATTAAAAATCAGAAACGCGTATTTGAGGGATTTTTTGATAAGGGTGACATTATATCAAAATGAGATTTAATATAAGGTGCTATTTTTAGCTCAGAAAATATTTTCGAAGGCCGAGATACCGATTATGCGCGACACTCAAGTAAATATTGGTCAAATACATGCTGCACCTACTAAACAATTAAGTTCCACGCGAACTGGGTGTGGTAAGACACGTCGCATTGCGTACAATAGATGGGGATTCAATGGCGCATAATAATAGCAACGAGAAAAATCAATGGCGCGTAATACACATTTATCATGGTCATGTCACATCGCATACCGGATGCATAGGGTACTCCAGCACTGACAGTACAATCAAAAAGAGAATGATTCCTCCGTAAAAGAACAAATGAAAAAATAAATAATGAAATTTAAATGTAATTAAAATGTATACTAGAAGTTGGAAAGAAATATTGTTTTGTAAAATATTCACTTTACTTAAATAAATCAGTCGAGCTAAAACACACAGCTTGTTTTCAGAAATAATACGTGGAATTTTTTATAAACTTGGAATTTTTTAAAATTTGGAATCTCCTGTATATATCATACTTTATCTTATACAAGAAATTGCTTTAAACTAACTATTTAGAGACTAAAAATCTGCATATAAGTAAGGGAAAAATTATGCAGATTTTATACGAAATTGTAAAAACAAGGAAGAATCCGAGAATCTCTCCCTCCCCCCCCTCTCTCTCTCTCTCTCTCTCTCTCTCTCTCTCCAAGACGCATCGTTATCACCGAGTGCGCTTGAAGCAACCTCGCCGTACTATTTATCTCCGCGAGGGAAATAAATCGAGGTTTCTAGCGACCGAAGAAATTCCGAAACCCTTAATTAAACGAGTAGACGGCTTTAAATTGTTGATTCGGAAATTTGCATCGTGTACGACGCGCTCCCGTTGTTCCTTCGGGGCAAACACCCGCCCCGAAGAAAACACACAGCGGGAAAAGTGACGGGAACGACGACGGTGTGCGTGCGAAAGCCGACGCGGAGAAAGGTGCCGCGATCGGCGTCGGCGGAGGATATCGATCACGAAACATTTGCATGGAAATTTCTTGCGGCGGCGAATACTGCCGGTTATATTTCTTCCTACGACCGGAAACGGTTGATTCGGTTCGCTCGTCTAAGATTTCGCTCGGAGAGATCAATCTCGTGGATCAAAATGGTCGATGGATACAAATTACCCCCTTTCATCTTATGTAAAGGTCTTATCAACTGTTTCATATACGTACAGTCGATCGCATAGAACGAAAAGAAAGCAAAAAAAGAGAGAAAGAGGGGGGGGGAAGGAGAGAGAATATAAAGATAAAAATATTTCGTACATATTAATAATTTATTGTGATTGTTGATTATATGTGTCCATGCTACATATGCCTATGATAATTCTTAATGAAACTGCATTCACATTTTTTCATTATCTTTTTATCTGCAATCAAAAATACGGTCTGCTTCTTAAAGATTTGATAGGAAAAGTTGATTTTATGGAATCGGCTAATTAATCGACGTGAGACGCATTGAGCGGACGAAAAATTAATTAAGCTCCATTGAAAAGGGTGATGAGACAAAGGCGAATCTCTAATCTAAAGAAACGTTCCTTTGACAGATTCTTTTCTCCCTCATCGCACGCGCGCACACGCGCGAATTTAGGACAGTTAATTAAGGCAAAACCCCTGACAGCGTTCAGTGTTTCGCAGTGAGTTTGTACAGACTCACAAAGCTTGTGGTCTGTGAGGTAAAGCAAAATTAACCCTTAATCTTTCCCTTCACGAGAGAGAGAGGGGGGGGGGATGGAGCTTTAATACGAAGAGAAATTTCAATTTCCAGTTAATTAGTTTTTCGTTAGAAACTATTATTAATTAAATCAAATATGTAACTTCGCATTAAATTTCGATGAAAATTCCGGATAATTCTTTCATTGCCGGGCCGAAATAACGCGGGTCAATAATAGTTAACGCCGAGATCCAATTATCTTTTACAGCGCAAAGACGATAAAACGGAGTTAGGTATGGCATAGGCAGGCGTATCGTTTAGACGATGGTCTCGACGACGAATTAACTCTTTCAGATCTCTCTTACGTGCTTACGTCATTCTCAATCTGCCACTCTCGGTCAGAGGCACACGCATGCCCGCACGCACACGAATACACGCGTTTGACACGTTGCGTCGGGAGGGACTTTTACCAGCGTCGCTATGAATAATCCGAGTGAATCGGGTCATGTTCAATGTTTTTACGTTTCTTTTGCAGGGATGTTACGAGGGGCGACGTTTGCGCAACACTCGTGGAATACGAAAATATCCCAAGCGCGTATTCCCCCTTTTTCGAGATAATTCTACCGTCCCACTATTTCAAATGAAATATCGTACGCGCAAAATATTTCGAACAATTTCAAAATAGGGTTTAACGCACGCGTGTCGCGTCAAAAATTGCGCGTGTTCAAAACAGTGTTCATCAATCCTTGTCCCTTGTGTGTATTTTCCATCTACCGAAATAGGTTGTATAAAATGTTCATTAATTATCATTGCCCCCTCATCGCGGATTCCTATCTCGCATTCCTATTAAACTATTTCGAATTCAGCTGCTGCGGATTTATGGATAGGGGAGAATCGAGTAATGCAGGGATAGGGGATAATATGGGGTACTTCTCTTCGTACCTCTCGGGCTACGAGAGTTGCCTCCATCTGTGACTTTTGTAGAACTTTCACGGAACTCGAAAGAGACACCACAGTTGGCAACTTCATTGTCCCTTCTATAGTGATGTTAACGAATCACCTTTTCTGTACTACGTCCCTACCATTTCCTACTTCAATTTATTTCTCAACTCTTCTATTATCAGAAATGATTAAAACTTATTTAAAAAAAAAAAAAAAAACTTATTTCTAAAAATTATAAATTGTTAAGAATAAATCGTATATGAATATATACGAATAAATATATATAAAATAGATTAAGCTTAAATACATCTTTTTCCAGTATTCTCCTTATTCGAAAAAAAATCCTTATCAAAGTAATAACAACGATATTACGCGTTTAATTGTTCTGTATACGTACTTTCTCTCTTAATTTAATAACCTGATTCAAATAAGATTAATTCCTCAAGCGTGATACTCATCTTTCATTCGTGAGAAAACCTTCGTATAAGGTAAAGATAAGATCAATCACGTAAGATACGCTGACATAAAGTCAACCGAGAGCGCATCTAAAAAAAAAAAAAAAAAAAAATCCACGTAGAACAATAAAATTTTATCTCTGTGTAGTCGTTCACGCGAGAGATAATGGTCGATATTCGACTGGATCGTGCGCAAAAAATAACGAGGCGCAACAAATCGAGATGCTATTTCGCGTTACGCGTTACTCCGCGATACTTCGCCTCTTTCGGACGAGATCTTTCCGGGGCGCAAGGCGAACGTGTGAACGCCGAAACCTTTTATGACGGCTCGATTATGGGGGATTACGAGATTACGTCGCGCGAGTATTTAAAAATCCGAGTGTGCAAATCCCGGCGAACATCTGCGTCTTCGCGACCCTTCCGCGCTCTCTTTCGTCACGCACGAAACGTACGTACGTGTGTGTCTGTCTGTCTCCTCTTTTTCTCTCTTCCACTTCTTCTCGTCCTCCTCCCTCCTCTCTGTCACGCTTTCAGGCTCGTTGGCTTTCCTTTGTTCCCGTGGTGAAGCGAAGTGACCGAAGGAGAGAAACATGAATACGAGCCGTCGCAAATGAATCGAGCTTGCGCTTGTGCGTCCCGAGTCTAATTTTAAGCCACGACCGTAACCTGTTCGCTTACGATCTCCTTTATTTCTTCCAGTTGCGCAAGCAACCCCGAGAAGGAAGAAAAAAACATTAGCGTTGACTGCGCGCGGACTGATGTGAAAAAAACCGCGACGAGAAAAAGATTCCTTCGTTCTCGTTTGCGCATCGTCGTATTGAATTTAGAACGGCGACGTGACTCTTCCTCTCTCTTTTTTCCCCATCGTGAAACAATCTATAGTGTTATAAATGTCGAAAACTGTTCGGCGAAAATTTGTAAAATGGGGAAACCCTTCGTGCGACAGATAAGATATAGCTATACGAAATTATGACCAGAACACAATCAAAATTTTGCTGAAAAAGTGATGCATCAAATTTAATAAAAAATAATCTTGTTAATTTAATATTGAGATAATAAAATAAATATATACTTATCAAAACAAATTATACATATTTATCTCATTATGCATAATTAACAAGATTACACTAGTTTCACAAAAAAAATTTTTCTTAATCATTTTGGAAGTCACGTGCTGGAAAAATTTGACTCGCCTAGTCTTGAGCGTATAAAAATCGATAAGACACTCCTTTTTAAATAATTTATTCCTGTAAACTAGCGTTATTTTCGCTGTTGACGTGTCGAGTTTAATCGAAAATGACACTAGTTTAGAGGAATAAATTATCTTTTCCCTAATTAAAATTTTACCCTTGTAAACACGGGGAGACAATCGATTTGAGCAATTCGATCGTGAAGTTAACATGGTGGATGATTGACGGCGACGATGAGAGCATCGCCACGATACGCTGGATTTACCGCGATATTCGACGCAGATGCGGACGAATGACGCGTAACGGAAGGAAAACGAAATTCATCTAGGAGCACCTTTGCGAATGATATCATTCACCTACGCATCGAGTGTCGTCGACGTCCGCAGCATCGATGCGTAGAACGCGAGAGTCGCACCGCCCGAGCAAAAGGCGTGATTCACGTCGTCATTATGGATCACCGAGGTAATTGCGTTACGTAAGTCGAGACTGGATTACGACTGGCTCTCCGTCTCTCTCTTTCTCTCTTTCGCTTCTCTTTCGCACTATCTCGAGGCGGTAGCGTATCGAAAGCAATCCAATCGTCGTCGCCGCGGAAGAGAACGTTCACTTCTCGCTCTCGCAGCTCGTAATCATCAAAAATAGCAGCATTCGAACAAACCTACGATACACATGTCGCCGATGTATCGCGATGTAACTACGACACATACTCGATCTACTGTAATCAGATTCGTCTCGGTTTACTGGAATGCGCGAATTTGACGGAACTCCATCGCGTGAAAAAACAGATCCACATTCGATGGCGACGTCGACGAGTCGTATATTTCTGAATTTTTATAAATAAATTGACAAAAACGAGATTTCTCGTTTCCTGGAGAGAAATTTGAAATTCTTGTTGACAAATCTAAAAATTTGGTCGGATTTTGAAAATAATTTTATCATATGTAGAATATCTAAATGTAATAACAGTGCAACAATTTTTGATCTTTCAGCGATCAATTTGAACGTCGTACATAATAATTGTGTAGGCTCAACAAAATTACATTCTGACCTATATCTGGCTAAATTTTTTTAAATTCGCCGGCAGAAGTGTTCTTTGCGTGTTCCTTCGTGTCCGCTGTAATTAGACTTCAAAATTGCGAGGGACAGAAGTGCAGAATCTTCCATTTGTCACAGGAAGCTTTTTATCGTGGTGTAATACGCGTTTTATGCTTAACTGAACTAGAGAAGGTAATTTAACAGAAGATCGTAACGGGGTGTCGCAGTAGCGGAGCACTTTGTGCTCTCCTGTAAATAGAGACAGTTAATGAAACGCGTTTATTTCGAGATCCGTATCGAGGCGATATTGCCTTCACTAAGGCACGAGTCGTAAATGATAAACGGGCATAGCGCATGAACGTCTGAAACGTCGCGAGCAAACCTGCGATGGAAACGCAGTATCGAGCGATCATTGACAGCCGCACTTCTGCACTCGATTCCAGAATAAATCGCATCCGCGTTTCGTGACGTTCGGAAACGCGTTCACGAAGTTTCGGACACTTCGGCATTCCGTATTCTCGCCATACGGCTAACGTTTTAATCCGAACACTGCACCGTTTCGCGTTGCACAACTTCAATCGTGTCAGTTTCACGACTTTGTTCAAATGAGTCGTCTGTCAAATGAGGACGCAAGTACGTATTTAATTAAGTAAGTATTTAATTAAATTCAAAGATCTAATTTTGCATGGTTGTTTCCAAAGGGCCGCGTCGTTAAGATAAAACTCCAATTTTGAATTCGAATAGAAACGCAATGGTTCGAATGCGGAAGGTCGCGCTTAGTTTAAAAATGCTTGTTTACTTGCGAAATATCTTATCTGCTCATTTGCATGATGTAACTTCTTTAAACGTTTTTAAAACCAAATTTGATGATTGCCGCTTGATACGACGATACGCTTGAGTAATCGCCTGTCGCATAAATAATTCTATATTAGTTACGATTCTTCAGCTTGCGTTTAAATACGTTTTGTTTTCTTGCCTTTCGTACACATTTTATTTTTTTCTACACTTACTAGATTGTCCCAAAGCATATAATAAATGAATTTATCTGCCGCGCGCAAATCGGTACGAGCAATTACGAGCAACTGCCGGTCAAATCCCGTTTGATTCGAATCGAATCGAATTTGTGTTCCAATTCATGTTCACAGCGTTCGTGATCATCCTTGTAACACCTCCTTTTAACACTTGACAAACAATACAGATGGAATGACCATTGTGAGCATGAATCGGAATACAGTCTTTGAGAGTAAAAACATACGACACGCGCCATTTTGCGAGTCGGGTGATCGAAGTGTTTCTCCGCTCGGCTCCGCGCCGCTCCGCTCGGCTCCACGCCGCTCTGCTCCGCTTCAATCACAGAATCACGCGCGAAGCGGCCAGCCAGTGAGAGCCTTCGATGATTCGAACACGGCTGACGCTGATCGCATTGGCGCGGAGAACACGCTGGGAAAGAAAAGGAGAAAACGCGCGCGCGGCGGAAAGCGCCGCGTCTCGCGCGCGTATCGTCGCCGTCGCCGTCGCCGTCGCCGTCACCGACGACGCTCGTTATTGAGCGGGCCCGAAAACGCGGCGCGCTTTCGTTCGTCGTGCGCGTGTACGTACGGACGAGGACGACGCCTCCTCGGTGCGTCGTCGTCGCGCCGGCGTCGCGCGTCGCCGTTCCTGCTTACCTTTTTTAGCGCGAAAGTCGCGTCTCGCGCCCGAATGACGTTCTGCGCCGGTGATGACGGTTGTGATGATGATGAGAACGACAGCAGTAGTAACAGCAACAACGGCGACAGCAGCGGCAGTGGCAGTGATGCGATAATCCAATATGGCAGCCTACACACATGTCAAAACAAACGCACCAAGCGAGGAGCGGAGCGCGCCGACCGAACGTGCTCCGAGAGAAAATTCGAAATCCGTTCCTTCGATCTTTCCGAGTCCTCCGACGCCGGCACGTGCCGACGCGACGCGTCGCGTCGCGTCAGATCCGTCGGAGCACCACCGTCGTTGTCGTCGTCGTCGTGCGGTACGAATGGTGCGCGAGCGACGTACCAACCGAGCGAGCGAGAGAGAGAGACGAGGGAAGAAAAAGGGGGAGAAGAACGCTGGCCCGAAGCGCGACACGACACACACGCAACGAGCACCCGCCACCGACTGGCAGCGAGACGCGCCGGCCAGCGGAGCGGACGCAGGACGACGAGGAGTGGGGGGAGAAGTCGGCGAGACCTCAGTGGCGCTCACCGACACCAGCGTCCCCGCGCCCTTCATCCTTATTTACGCGCGCACTCCTGCGTATTGATACAGTGTTTTTCATGCTCTTATTATCAAATACATTTCTCGTTTAGTTTTTCGACAGGTGTCTGACCGCATTAGATGTTACGTGTTTTGTATCGTGCGAAGATTTGTAAGAGAAGTATACTCATTTTTATCGCCGAGTGTAACACAGCCTAATCTTATGTTAATTATTGATTGTAAGTAAATGATACTTCAGCCCATTTTCACAATATATGGTAACTAAAAAATTAAATTAATTGTAACTTGAAAATTGACTAATACAATACTCTTTTGTGCTTATGATTAAATAAATTGAAGATTATGTGTATACCTGTAACTTTTAGCTCATTTAACTATATGCTTAGTGAAAGTTTGTATTAATTCATTTTCAAGTTAACCTAACTTTTTGATTAATCACATATTATGAAAATGGCCTTTAATATTAAAGTAAAGAGATGAATGAGATAATAGTAGATTTTATTTCTTGAACTATTTTAGAATAAGATAACGATAATTATGAATTGTAAAAATATTTAAAAATGTTAATGCATATGTATTTTACTTTTACTCTTCTAATATTAAATCATTTTCATATGTTTTCGCATGAATAACAAATTTATATAGTTTTTTAAATTATATATAATATATATAATATTATATATAATTTTCTTGTTAAAGTTTTATAAAATTTTACACATTTTAACATTAGTGTGTCTTAAGTATGACGCGATAATTTGTTATGTAGCAGAAATCAACGAACATAGTAGTACGACGATTAAAGCAGTAACTACGACGTTGCGGCTGTGTTGCTCTCTGCAAACTTACCGAAACTCAATAAAATAATTACGCCTAATATAATACGTAAGTAACGGGAAGGCGCAAGAAGCTACGGACGGTAGTAAGGCGGTGTGCAGAAGTTATCGAGCAAAACCAGCCGCATTAGCCGAAAGGTAACTAGAACGAGAGGCGTGGACAAAAAGCCTTGCAACTGCAAATCTTGGTAAGTGTAAGCGTAAAAGCCAATCAAGAGGAAACAAATTTATGCACACTTTTATTATTTTTAATAACGGTCTTGAAATGTTTTAAATGTTCTTTAGCGTGTAAATTAATCCTGTGTAAATACATAAATTAAGGTTGACAAATTTGCTCAACCAACTTAGACACAATATTAATCTGTATTAGAAGAAAATGAGTATTCAGGTTGTGAAAATTTTTTGAATATTGTATAATCTAAGTTTCTTATTAATAATTAATTTTTTCATTAAAAAGAATTACAATTTGATTATAATAAAAATCTGTTATTGATTAATTAAAATATTTTGTGTAATTTATAAGAGATAGGATTTTAAGAAATAATATGTTTGTTGAGTGGATTATGATTTGTACAGTTATTTTTAATAAATATTTATAAAATGAGGGAATAAGTAATTATAGACTTTCACGAGTAACAAATAATGTGTGCATTTTTGTCACAATTCATTTATCCATATTTTTTATTTTACTTGCAAATTTTTTATCAATCTTTTAAATCTTTTTTAATATTGAATTCAGCGAGAGACGTAAAGTTGGGGATGTACAATGTTGAATTGAAAAAAAAAAAAAACAAATATTTGCAATATGATTAAAAATCTATTTTTCTCCTTGCTAAAGGAAGAGCAAACGATAGATGCCGTTTATAAAACTCATGCATAAATTATTAGCGCTTAATCTTCGTCACTTGTTGAGCACACATCGAGGCGTTAATTTTCACATAAAATGAGGAAAGAACAATTAACCGCGCGTAACAATCTGGCGACACTCATCTTTGCACAATGTGCGCCGCATCGGCTCGTTCTCCAGAATCCCAGGATACATGCTCATTTTGATCTCCCTCTTCCCCCCCCCCTCTCTCTCTCTCTCTCTCTCTCTCGCAATTGAGCCATTTAATGTCCTGCCCCTCATTTCTACACACTTCTGGCACAACGCGATCATTCGGCTCGGAACGATGCCGCTGCTCGTTTCCCGCTGAGACGATAATTCAAAGTGGAGAGAAATCGATGTGACGTCGCCGAGGGTGCGCGAAATTCGTCGTAGGTATTCGCGAGGAAATCGCAAAACAGCGAAACGGACGTGCGTGCACGCAATTCCATTTTCGCGAATCGAACACAACGCGGTGACGTTTGCATTTCTCGCGATAAAGCACGAATGGAACAGCATTATTGCCTTATACTCCGCAAATTATTCGCGATATTCTCTTCCGGCTGAAATTTCAGAGTTCTCGATATTTCCGATTAATTTTTGGATCTACGGATTTTTAGAATCGTTCTATTTATTGGGATACCCAGTCCGGAACGACAAAAATTCCAAGCTTACAAACGTTTTGCCGATATCGAGAGTTCCGGCGCATGCGAGGCGTTCTCAGTATGACTCTATATTTGTGTGTCAAATGAAATTTCGTTTTCCTGTCGATTGTCGAACGTTGATAACGAGCCTGATAATAATTGGTCGGATAATAATTGGCACTATAATACGTGCGTTCGATTCCCATAAGAGCTTTATTTTCACGTCGCATTGCAGTTTGTATCTCGCATGATTTTCGGTTACCTTTTTACTTGTGAAAAAGAGAATTGATTACGAGTGTAATCAATGAACTTTTTCTTAACGAGTTGATCACAAAACCTGAATGTAAGCTATGTAAAACGGAAAGATAAGCAGAAAATAATTGGCAAGAAAGCGGGAGCAATTAGAGAAACTGGAGAATGTTAAATGGATTCGTGTCTCCGCTCGCGTTGCTGATACAGCGACAGAAGTCAAGAGAGATCAATGTAGTCAAGAGATGATAAATTACTACCGTCTCGTTATTCCGCGAGTGGAATTCATAGACTGCAGACAAGCCAGACTAATCGAGGACCGTTTTTTTTTCGATCTCCTTTTTCTCTCCTTTATACATACAGAAACGTTTTTTTCGAAGAGAGCCGTCTTACGTGCGAGACGCGAGCTCGATAATTTTTCATTCGATAATTGCTATTTTTTTTTTAATAGCGTTATGCATCTCAAAATAATGAGAATTTCATATTCATTCCTATGACGCTAAAACGCGGAGTGTGGATTTTTACGTGTCACCGTTTGAAAAATTTTAATTGATACAATTTCTCGCAAAGCGCGAAGAAATTGAATTTTCTAACGGTCTACTCCGTGAGCGCGAACGTGAGGCAATTGGCTCGCCACGTTTTACTAACGAAGCATCCGCGAATGGGAGGGTTCCATTATCGTAATAACGAGAGCGATCAAGCGTGGAGCGACTTCATTAGCATAATTATTCGCTTATTCTTCTAAGATACACACAGCCGCCGAAATGTCGACGAGAGGCTCGTACACCGAAATGCACGTCTGCATTCCCCAGCGCGATACGGATCGGCGAGCTCGACCCAAGAGAGCCGGCGATCGATTTCTGGATTAATCGCTTCGTCGGAAGACGGCGCGAGACTAAGTCTCTCGTCTGACTACGAGGTGCGCACGAATATCGCCAACCCCCTTACCCGCTGCACGGCAGCTCGAAAAAAAGGAACGCGCTGCACGAGGCTGCGAAGGGTGCAATCGCGTCGACGTGGATTACGTCGCATAAAGCACGATTTATTGTTTCGGTGGGGGGCGCTCGCGATCGAAAACCCTGATTCGCTGAAGTTCGACGACACGCGTAAAAAAAATGTTCCATTTTTTTACACAGGACGTTTTTAAAATAATTATTGGCACTGGAAAGAACGAGAAAAATAACTTTGAATTCGAGGAACTGACGATATTTAAGAAATTACGAAAATTCCAAGAGGGAACTTCATCCTCATTCAGAGATTCTAGTTTTATCCAAAGTTAAACGCAAAGGATATTTAATCCAACTAGCACCGAACTACCGAACTACCGAACGTTTACGAAATACGCTCGATCGCGTTATTTTGTTTCTCGATCATCAGTTTCGGATCTGTTGGAATCGGAGTTCAGGTCAAGAAATCTCATCTTGGTCACGCCATTGGACGACGGGCTTCGAAAGAGCTTTTTTCGTCGCGTTAGCGAATAAAAAAAAGCAAAGCAAAAGGAAATGAAGGTATTGTGTTGCGTACGTGTGGGGTACGGGGATTGCCCGTTCGTTTCATTGCTGACGTCTATCTCTCTCTCTCTCTCTCTCTCTCTCTCTCTCTCTCTCTCTCTCTCTCTCTCTCTCGTTGCAGTGTAATCGGGGGACTGCGAGAGCGACGCACGATGCTCGCGCGAGGAATTTCGGCCTGGCGGTAACGCTCAGAAAGCGTGGCAGCATTTGGCACGCATTGTCGAACAATGGCGAAACGTGTTTATAAATGATTTACGTCTGTCGCCGGACGATGCAACGATACGGAGCACAATACGGAGGCGAGCGCGAATTGCAACGCCCGGGTGGTTGCACGGATCGCTGTAATAATAAGGATTAGATGGGGGTAGAGGGAAGAAGAGAGGGGAGGAGAGGATATCTCTCTCTCTCTCTCTCTCTCTCTCTCTCTCTCTCTCTCTTTCTCTCTCTCACGAGCATCCGTGCGTGCGACAAAGTTAAATTTGCGAACATTTCAGCGCGGCCCGAGTACTTCCCAGGCGGTCTTATTTACTTTACGCCGGATATATTTGCGTATAAAGCATTAATTCAATGTGCAGGCGCTGCCGTGGAGTTTGCCTTGCTTTCAAGTTCAGTTGCATTATCGGCACTTAAAACGCTCCCGTTCGCCGTCGCGTTTGCTGCTACGACTAAGACCAAGCGCGGAGATCGAGCATAATCATCGCTCAACTCGCGCGCGCGAACGCGATTTGTTTCGGAATACAATACATCTCGTGACGTGCGACTTCTCTCCTCCGTGCGAACGATAAAGTACGAAAACTCGTTTGGATCGCGCGATTTAAAGCGAATTTTTCGAAGAGAAATTTTTCTCCTCCTCTCGAAGTAAACTTCGGCGACGAGACGATCGAGATATGAGGGAGGGGGGGGGGGAGAAAAATTGACGGAGGACTTAATTACGGCGAAAGCTTTTCCGCGCTCTCCGCTAATGATTCGCCTCACGATATAATTATATTCTATTACGAATAATTTACGAAAATTGTCGCAATTCTTAAAAAGAGATTGCTCTTCCCCTCGTTTGGTATTTTGCCCCAAAATGTACTTACTTTAAGAAAGGAAAATAAACCAAAGGGATAGCTATTTATTTACCGAATAATGTAATTTTTCTGAAATATTTTAGAACAAATCAAAATAATTATTATGTGCTATTTTGAAGGCAAAAATATATCTCACATGTTTATATACCTAAACATTGTATATTCTTTAATTTTTCAAAAAATAATAGTTGCGTGAAAATCGTTGTTGCTGACGGCGTTTTAAAATAATTTCTTTAGTTTCGTGGAAATTTCGCATATTATACAAATTTTTATGCAAAGATAACAAAAAAATATATTTTTCACATAGCGCATTTATAATGGCAAAAGTTTTACTCGTTCCTGCCAAGTTATTTTAATGTCACTGCATGATGTGACTCGCGCAAAA
Organism: Pogonomyrmex barbatus; assembly: GCF_055798465.1. NCBI lineage: Eukaryota > Metazoa > Arthropoda > Insecta > Hymenoptera > Formicidae > Pogonomyrmex > Pogonomyrmex barbatus. Next base: position 6,145,948 of record NW_028297113.1, on the reverse strand, counting down.
TGTGGAAAATTGTTGACACATATGTTTCAAATTTGAGCCACACTCTATATGGTCCGGCTGTTGCATGTCTATCCGTTTCTCTCGCACACTCGCATTCCGCACTCGCGATTAATGTAACGACAACACGACAATTCACGATCAGCCAACATAACGCCTCGGTCTTTATCAGCTGACAGCTTTGATCTCCTAAAAGTGACCTTTTCCAAGCGTAATGCCAATAAAAAAAAATATATATATAAATTTATTTTTGTTACATTTGTGTGTTTGTTCGAAAGCTGATATACGATGCATAATTCGTAAGATAATGTAAAATCAATATTTTCTTATTAATATGAGAGCATTTTAAAATATTAATTTAACTTCGTTAGCGAGACGTTTTAGATTCTCAATTTGTAATCGCGCTGGTAGCAGCATCTTTTTATGTGTAAAAGGGTCTCTCGCGTAAATTTTCATTACCCTTATTTGCTTGATTAAATTACTGAGTTTTCGCAAAATTATATCGTAGCACCTCTAGTATAGTACCATCCGCTCGTTGTACGTACGCTGCAATCGACTCATGAAGAAGTATCCTCGTTTTCCATATCATTTAGTCTACAAAGGTCTACAGTTTCAACTCGTAGGGCTGGGGAGTGGGTGAAACCGCAGGCCACAAGTGCATGGCTTACCGACGGTCACCGGAGGTTAAACGGTTCTCGGCTTTTAAACTCGGTGATATTAGTTAAGTTTTGAAGCGAGTCAAGCGCGACCGGACCAGGTTGCCATTGCGAGCCATTGGGCAATGCAGCCAGAAATTCGCTGAGAGAAGGAGAGAGAAAATGTGTGCACAAGCGTGTATGTACGTGTGTATGTACGTGTGTGTGTGTGTGTGTGTGTGTGTGTGTGTGTGTGTGTGTGTGTGTGTGTGTGTGTGTGTGTGTGTGTGTGTGCAATATGTATGTCAATGTACACCATGGTCACAATTAATGTTGCGATTAATGTCTCACCCATGTCGCGCTTCCGCGTTTCCGCGCAATCTCTGTCTGCTTTAAACGAAATGTGAAATTCTTGGAACGTGAGAAAGAAGCTGATAATCCTCACGTCATTTGCACGGCGTGATTCATCAATGCGCGTCGTCGCATTGTTCGCGAAGCGCGCGATGACTAATCGCATATGAATAACAATCGCAATAAATTCACGTGCGATAAAACTTTATTTTTATTAACGTTTCTAACGTTACGTGATGATGATTTTTGACACAATACTCCCTTCGTAATCGTTTATATACTTTTGTAATCAAGGCCAACACGTCCATGTCGCGAAATTTTTCGGACGGCACGTAAAGTTAAAAAAAGAAAAAATTCTCTCTTCTCGAGAAGAAAAGAGAGGAAGAAGGAAGGGAAATAATTTCACTTCCAGGAGATTGGTTGCTTTCACGAGATAACGCTCCTTGTTATTATGCAAGACGATTAAACTCCGATGTGGAAAGTAGCGGAAGGATAATGTCCCTTAGTTTCAAATAGAAATCAAGGCAAGAGAGAGAGAGAGAGAGAGAGAGAGAGAGAGAGAGAGAGAGAGAGAGAGAGAGAGAGAGAGAGAGCACTTAGCAATGGAATTCAAAGCATTACGAATAGGAGCTTTTGCGTTTGACAGTGACGCGTAATTATGAGGCCTCGTCTAAACAACTCGAGCGCAACTTGTCACCAGACGAAATTGATTACGCTATCTCTCTCTCTCTCTCCCTCTCTTCCTCTCTCGTTTCTTTGGCAAGGCCTTCTCGACACTAAGATGTAGATTTACGCGCGCGGACAAAGTTACCGTTTCGCGACAGACATCTGTTGCTAATCCGAACGGCGCGGTTCCAAACATTCCGTTCCTAATCGCGGATGAAGGTAATGGAAGAAAGCGAGATGGGAAAATGAGAAGAAAGAAAAAAATACGTAATACGACCACCGAGCGATTCGCGAGGTCGATCGTGCTTATCGAATCCTTGGATAAACGAAACCCTCTTGAAAGCATATACCCCTGGATTTTTTCCGATTTTTACAATCCGCGGTATATAGACGAAAGTAGTATTCGAAACTCAAAGAGTCGATTAGGTTAATAATAATAATAATAATAATAACATTTATTTTATCGTGTCAATTAAACGTGCCGATGAAATAATCCGCTTTCTCAGTCACACGGTTTATTGCCGATAAAAAGCATTACAAGCTTCTTTCCTGACAGAGACGGCCGAACGACGTCTTTTTAAAAGGAAAGGAGGCGAAGGAAGTCGACAGTCGACGTTGAAGCGGAACATTAAGTTCATGGAAAAACGCATTCTGCAAAAACTGGTCGGTGGACTGCCATTTGTGGAAAAGAGGTCGGCCAAAATGAACGCGGCCTCTACTTCGATACCGTGTAAATGTCAATACAATTACTAGCGATCCAGTTACACCAGTACACGCCAGTTACGTACAACTAGCAGCGTGATTGCACAACATATACATCTTTTTATCAACAATTTAAAATCGAAATGTGAGAATTGCTTTTAACGCCAAATTATCAGTAAACATTGACGGTTCGTGTATTATTTCATCCCGGTTATATACTACTTTCGGAATTGATAGTAGTAGAAAAGTTGTAAATTTGACTTGGTCTTTCGACGAACAGGTCAAAGGAATAACCAGACTTTGAAGAAACATAATATTTACCGAATAGTCTGTTTGGAAATAGTCTGTTATTTCTTAACCAACACAAAATTAATAAACTTAATTGGCCATCGTGTGCAATTTACATTAGTCTCGACAGTGACTTATAAAGTTAACAGAATGTTTTAAAAGATACAACGAAACTATTTTTTAGAAATAAATTATATTTCAGAAATAATTATATTTCATGCTCTTTTAATAATGCACAAATTTTTGCAATAGCTCATAACGATTAAATCTACTTTCCTTTTCTACCTCTTCGTTTTAATTAAATCATGTTAAATTGTGTTATCATTTTAAAACATTTAATATCATATTCACGAAACGAGGAATGAGAATTTGTAACTGCATCTCTCTCATTCTTTTCATGGTCCGCTGGCGCTCTCTCTCGTCAGGTATACCTTGAAATTATTATACTGTCTGGCCGTGATCGAGGTTACCCGAATGAGTTCATCGTTGCGTAACTCCCCCTTTAAGCACGTGTGTGACTCAGAAGGAGATGATTATAGCGTGACACGGAGCCATGAACCGCGTACGTGCCGAAGGGGAACAACACTCGGCAAAAATAACAAAAAAATACAAAACTCACTGTACTTTTGTTTCTGCAGCGAAATTTGTCTCGCCAGCACACAGAGAAATATTTCTGATCTCGTCGAGGCAATCTTTTCTTGATTGCTTAATCTTATTACGAGGCTGGTATCGGAAATATTTGAGTCCTGAGTATTTCTAAAGATATATATACTCTATACAAATAAGTACGTATCACTTTTTACATATGAAAACAAATTAAATTATTATTATTATTATTATTATTATTATTATTATGTATTATTTCTCAAATTTACAAAGGGATATTTGGAATTTAATTCTTGATACAATTGTGGCAAATGTTTGAATTTCAGTGGATTTGTTATACAATATCAGTAATCCTATATGTAATTATTTTAATTATATGTAATATATCAACACGTTCCATATGTCGTATAGTAAATTCACTGTGTATATATAAAGCAAATACACGCCTATATATAAAAGACTAATCCCAGCATCTTAGATAAGACCGAAAAGCACTAACAATAAGAACCGTTTTCCCTCGGTGAGATTCGCAACGTCGGCACGAGTGTGTCTATTGTATGTGAGTGAGCGAGTAAACAGCAAGAAAGTCCGACCTTGATGGGGACACACGCGATCCTGTATTTAGATACGAATAGATAGCTTCCCGTTTCCCGGGTGAAAAAGGTTTCTGGGCTATCTGAGAACGAACAATTCCGAACCGTCGCGCGCTTCCGACTCTCCCGTGTGGCCAATTATCAAAGACAGAGAAAGAGAAACAGGATGGAAGGGGGGGAGAGGGAGGAAAGATCGTCTCCTCAGCAAACGAAAAAAACGCGAGAGACCGATTTTACGCGTCTGCCTCCCTTTTGTTTCGCCCAGGGAAATTTCTCACAATTGGATTCGCGTGATCCGGGAACGTCCCGCGTGTCGCGTGTCTCCAGCGGAGAAAGTAAGCGGCGAAACCGGCGAAACTCTTGCACAAATACACGGTCGAGTGACATTTGTCAGAACTTTATTCATCGACGCGATTCTCCCGAGCCGCGCCGTCGAGAAAATAAACTTCTCACAGTAAATTTATTACTGTGTTCCTCGGATGTACGCCGATGCGTACATCTTTCCTGCCGCATAAATCCTGTGCCCCGTCGATCTCTTCCCTCATAAGTTCCTCCGCAGATATAGGAGAACCGGAGAACAAATTTCGAATCTAAAAGTTCGCTTTTATAAATATATATATATTTTTTTTTTCTTTTCGAGACATATATATATATATATATATATATATATATATATATATATATGTATATGTAAATAATTTTAAAAAGTATCATCCGCATTTGAGTTGAATTATTTATGTAAAATTCAAAGAAGATTACGCCGCATAAAAATTCGATCCTTCCTGTTCGGTGTCATTCCGGTCTCGACGCGATTATGCGAGTCGCGCTTCGAAGTGAAATGAGGAAATTGATAAAAGGAGCAAGGCAAATAAGTTAGTCCGCATTAGTCAACATCCTATCGTTCGGCTGGTCGCAGTCCAGTAACATCCTGTCGGCCAGCCTACGCTCGTACATTCATATTTCCGCGGAATCTCGTGTTAAGTGTCGAATGTCAACGGCCTCTGAATTGATTTCGAAGAACGTTCCAGCAACGGATCTCACAACGTGCGAGTGCGAGATATAATTTAATGATATCGGAATACAAAACTTTCAGTTAATTTTGCAATAACACTCGCATTTACTCGGCCGTTGTTCTAACGTTCTAGCGAACTGCGGGAAATTATTTTTCAATTTACTATTCACCGTTCTGCGGCGCCGTGCCGGCTTTTAAAAGTGCCTCTACCTATTCATGAACCACCATGAACGGTTACACTTTACGGTCTAAACGGCGATACTTTTGTGTGCAAATGTTTATGACATCCTAAAACCGCGGGAGAGCGTCAAATGCGTGAGTGCACGCAACAATGTTGCAATTTACAGGCGTAATTATCTTCAAGAATAAGAACAAGAGAATCGAGTTGATGGTGAACGAAATTCCGAACGGAATTTCGAACGACACACACACACACACACACACACACACACACACACACACACACACACACACACACAAAACACTACACGTACGATCAGGCGGAAGGGCAGTTAGCTATCACGCGTTTCAATTATATGCAAATCATCGAGGCGGCGTTAAATAAAGTCAGAACGCACATGTCAGCCGACATTTCCGATTTGAATGAGAGTTTTTAATTATCGAAAGTGTCGACGACCTCGCAGGAAGATGTTATTCCGTAATAATCGTTCAGAATTCCGTACATGAGCATTTCGATTCCGGAGCGATTCAAAATCCTTTTACACGACATTGTTCATCCATAGTTTTTTTTTTTTTTTTTTTTTTTTTTTCATATAATTACGATCGCGAATCTACTCCCGTTGTCCGAGGATATGAAAATTAAAAATTTCCGTGGCGGAACGAAAAATCGAAAAATCGCGAAATTATCCGCCCGCGTATTGGAAAATGTCGGTCGCGCTGCGCGGCTTATCGCGGCTGCAATTTATCGCACCTCGGAGGAACGCGTGAGGTGCTTTTTCAAAGCTCCAAGCACCATAAATTGTAAGCACCAACGCGATTCGCTTCGTTACGGTATAAATGACCGGTTTATGTATATCGCATCGAGATGTTATGTTAAGATTGATGCAACTCGGCGCTTTACGCGCCAGTGAAATTCAATCTTATAGACATAAAATTTTATAGGAAGCAACGGCGGGGCGTTCTCATTATAACATCTTAAGTGCATTATCGTTAAGTGTCGTGAATCTAGTTTAACATTATGTTGAACTTTCGTTGCATGTACCTCATTAAGCTCTCTCATTAGAACGCTGGAATTTTTCTCAAGTGCGCGGGAAATCCGCGACACATTGCACTTACTCCGCGATATACGGAAGAGAAGAAAACTCGTATTTATAAACACAATTAATGAATAGACCGAGGAAAATCTCCTTGAGTCAAATTGCAAATAGGTCAATATTAATAATACACATATTTTTCTATATCTGTATATTAAATTTTATTTTTTTAATATTACGACTTGAAGAACTGATTAAAAGAGAGCGAAATGTTATATTTAATTTTTATTATTATAAGGTATGACTTAATTAATTATTTAAATAAATTAATGATTTTAGTTATCCAATTGGGTGTACTATAACTTTTATATTTATAGCTGGAAAATATTTTATTGATATTTGAATAAAGATAGAAAGATATGATATGAATTACGAACAATACATTTTCAATGCAAAACGCGCCGTTATATATATGTATATATAAAATAATCCGTTTTTCTCAGTTCTGATTAATGCTGAGCCAACATTTTGTGAGACAATCTGTATTCATGGCCCGACCTACCCCAACGTCTTACTTCTTAAGCGAGATGAAAGCTTCCGCGTCGCGCGAGACCAATCGAGTATTTCCGCGCCTAAGCGGACTTTAGCCGGGATTTTTCTGGTTGTCTTTACAGAGTCTCCAGCATTCAGGAGAGGCCGTCGCGTAGCCGGTCTTTTGTGGCGTAATGAAACGCTTAACGAGCTGTGGGAGTAACTCAAATTCTCTTGGTAAAAACTGAATAGAACTGAATCGTACATAAGTCCCCTGCGGATCTGCTCCGTACTTCTTGAGTATCGCGAGACAGGAATTTGTAATTTCTAATGACGAAAGCGAAGAAACTGTAACGTAAGCTGAAAGTAAGCAAGCGACAATTTTATTTCACTTGATGTTTATCTAACACTATCGACGTACTGTTAATTAACTCCGAGAGAGAGAGAGAGAGAGAGAGAGAGAGAGAGAGAGAGAGAGAGAGAGAGAGAGAGACGTTATTTCATAACTCATAGAAAAAAAAAGAACAGTTGAAAAATAAAATCGAAAAAGATAACGCTTTATTTTCCGAGTACTAATTGCAGACTTAAGTAAACACCATGAAAAAACAATAATTTCTACAAAAGTATTCGTGCGTCTAAATGTGTGTTCGATGTTAATTTCATTTCAGAATTTTGCGAGTTTTACGAGTAATATTTTACCGACGACCACTGTAGACCAAGCATACGACGTGCGGAAGATTTCGAAGTAATACGGATTCATTTGTTCTAGATTCTTTGCGGACAAGCTACGCAAAAAGTGAATCCTTCTTATCTCGCTTCGCTTATTATGCTACAAACTGCGCCACAACTGCGCGAGACAGCGAAGGAGAAAGAGATTCATTATCTTTTAATTCCATTATTTCCTTTTAATTCCAAATAACGGGTAACAGCCCGGTTAATGCGTCCGCTTAATTCGCGATTGTGTATACGCGGATTAATAACTGCCCGTGTAGAAAAAAAACATCGCGCCTGCAATTGTTTTGCAATCCCGACGCGGAGGTCCCACGTGACTTTTTATCACAATTCAATTCTTTCCGTAACTATCCGAGGAACATCCTCCTTTCCGCGCTCTCTTTCGCCCTCTTTCTGCGACACTTGGCGTCCTCCGCCTCTTTGCCCGATGACTTTTCAGATTCGCCGGAAGTCGGGGCGGAATAAAAACAATAATGAAATACTCTCGGGAGGAATATCGTCCGTAAAACGCCGCCGGCGGAGAGGTACGTGCGCTAATCCCCGTTTTCTAACGGCGCTCGAACAATGAAACGAACTCCTGGCTGTGTTGACAGGCGGGGCCGTCCACTCCGCAAGCTGGCGATAGTCACGCCATTATTGTTCTTTTTCGACGAGCCGCGTATTGCCTCTCATTTTCGACGTTGCGGACTCCTTCCGCAACGTTATATTATGCCGCGTTTATTAATTTCACCTCACTCCCCCCCCCCTCCCCGCCGGGCAACGTGCAATTTGGCGGCTGCGTTTTTATGGGAGCTCGATATATAATGTGGCGGCGTGGAATAAAAAAAACCCCGCCGCCTCTTTCGCCCCGTCGCGCCGCGCGATCAATAACGATTAAATTGCCTGTGTCCCGGAAGTTATAGGGCGTAATCGGAATTTATGCTCATGTCTCCTTGCATAATGCATAATTGCGGGCACGGCCGCTTCCCATCAGGCATCAAAGTCAAGAAGGTGGTTGCGGCTCGAAATTCGCGCGCTTTATACTTCAATTACAATATGTGCCGCACTCCCCGATCGTTATTTTAATTTATTAATTTTTCATCATACGTTGATGAGAAAGAAAGAACGCGAGAAATCCTCCAGCGAGACGAGGATTCTCCCTTCGATGCGATCTAAAACTCCATTGAGACGCGAAAGTAAACAATCGTCTTTTGAAATAATAATGGAAGAATCATAAATATTTGTTTTTGTAAAATGACATTGCTCAATTGAAGATGATTAACGTGCAATTGTGACACAACCGTGATATTTAAGAAGATTTGCGGCAAAGGAGACGCCTTGTCAGCAAAATCCTGAGAATCTTTCTCGTCGGGAATGCTTTTCTGATTCAAAACAGAGTGGATAAAGTAAAGCCGTCCGAACGTTGAATCGAATCGCGGCGGCGCAACACGCAAATCCCTTTGACAAATCACAAACGCAGAAACAAAGAATTGTTTTATGTAATACACAAAGATATTATTAATTTTCAAACAAATTACTTTTTATTCCGAAATATGGAAATAATTCAATGAGATGATGAAATGAGATGCACTCAATACTATTCAATAATACCTTATGAGCAGTAATATTTAACGATCACAAATATTGCAGGCATGTATGAGATAATGAAAGATAAATCGATTTTTAATGTTCTCCCATTTGCAACGTGTTTATTCGATACAAACGTGTTTATTTGATAATCTTCAAATAACACTGAATTATCCTTTCGCCAAATGTGTGAATTGTCTCAGCGTTTTCAATATTTTCTGCTATGTCGATTTTCAATTTGTATAGATTCAGTGTATGAGCGATTTTCACTCGGAAGGAAAATATGTTTTATCAAATGCAATGACTTAGTGTTTGCATTATAAAATATGGATATAGATCGATATAACGAAGGAGACATGAAGATATGACAGTGTTTGCAACAAGAATAATCTTGTTCCCTCTTGGCCGGACATTTTCTTCGTGCAGAAATTTTTTTTGCATATATTAAATAATGCTAAAGCTTCTGTGCTCCCATGACAACGTGCGATCGCACGTTTCGACAGTTTTCAAAAGCGAGTTTCTTTTTTAACATAAGACGAAGAAAGCCGAACACAAAGCAATCGATTGTATGTATGCGTCGAAAGAGCTAAAGCTTGATTGCAAATTTTTTTAATTTATGGATAATCCAAATATTTCCATTAAAATAGTCTTTAACGTGATCAACGAGATCAACATGCATTAATTTTTAATTTATTTAATTTTATACGCTTTACTCTTTTTCATATCATATTTCTCTCATTGCTAGAAATTAATAAAACCAAAGTTTCGCTCAGTTTCATAATTATAAAGTTTTATTTTTATATTATTATGACAAATATAGGATTTATGATATGAAAAACATCTTTGATTTAATTTATAACGTCAAAAAATTATCGTAAAAACTGACTTGTAATTTCAAAATAAAATTTCTGTACTCGATTCTATACTCGAATCTACAATTGTCGATCTTGTCCGAAAACGGACAGCAAAAACGAGGGTTAAGCTTTATAAAGATTAAACTTTATGGTTGAAGCTTTTCAATTCGTGATGTTCGTTCGTGTCAAAATCAGAGTATTGTGTGAAAAAAAATTTTTTTACATGGAGACATTTTTTGCGTGAAACAGCGTCAAACTGTACAAAGTTTTTTATATCCGTCAACCATAGTAACATTTACACATTTTGTAGAATTGATTTTTCTCAAAATTGCTGATATAATTTTCATTTTCATAAACGCGATGTTTTGTTTTAAAAAAAATATACATCTTTCGATAAAATCTGTATCAAGAAATTTTTGATTTCTAATGAAATAAACTAATGAAAATAAAAAACTGAAAGATGTTAACTATTTTTATATATTTTACGTATAAATTACGTTATTCCGTCATATTATTATGCATCGCGATCGCTGTATATTTCAACATAGATTATACGCATTACGAGATTATAATTTTGTAAATTAATCGAAATTTCTATTTCTACGTTTCGACGTGCCGTATAAGCGATTTTTACGTTCACTTAGAGAGAAATATCGTTATAAGAATTTCGTTATGTCTACGTGTCGCCGCTGCCTATGTTATTAAAACCCCCCCCTTTCCGCTACGCGTGCCGCATTGCCTACATTTTGGAAACTTTAAAACCACGGGTTATATCGATCCCGCTTGAAACGGACATGATTCGATTACGCTAGATAATTTCGAGCGACAATTATTTAAATCACCGCGTATCAACTTACGACGCGAGCGGCGGAAACATTGCATGAAAAATTAATTACCTCGAGGTAACGGTTATTTATTCGCTAGTAATTCCTAAGAGAAAACATGTCATTGTTACCGTTAATTGTGATGTTGAGTAAGAAATATGATATAATCTCGGCCACATTCGAAGTCACGCATCTCTCGGGGCGTTAAAAAAATTTATAAGAGCTCGCGAATTATTTCTCTTTACCTTTGTGTAATCAGCCTGCCATTGTTCTCTCACGTTATCACTTTTATGCACCCGGAACGTTGGAGTAGATATAAAATTTATGAGCACTCGACGTCTCGAGGTAAAATCTTGTACGACCTGGGATAAAATCATTAGTTTGTAGATTATAAAAATGGTGAATTATTACAGCGTGATATGGCGCGTAAAATGTTGCGCTCGTTATCATGGAGTATAATCAAAATATAACTTTTTTATGGCAAAGATGAGCAGATATATTTTTTCCATAATTGTAAATGGAAAATAATTCTGAGAAAGATAAAGTTAACGTTTCTAATTCTTTCTTGCTTTTTAAATCTTTAATTTGTATTTTTATTTATTTATTTATAACTCATGATTAAGTTTATTTATTGATATTAATATTTTCATCACATCGATACAGATTCGAAGGTAGAGCCGAAACCGTTTCAATATTATAATTGTTTCTGGAGGTAAATAAATGTGTTTTATTATTATTATTATTATTATTATTAATTCACATTGTTTTCTGCTCGTTTCGATCCTATTAATCTTTTCGTATTGCTTTACAATAACAAGCCGTTAATTTTCATTTAATAATAAAGTTAACGTTTATTATATTTATTTATTTACAAGAGGACTGAATTAATTAATAATATTTCTGTGTCCGTGTTTAAATGTGTGCGTTTTAGTTTGACACAATGTATGACACAAATTTGCAACTTGTTAGTAGAGTACCGTAGAATTGATGTACATCTCAATGATGTGCACCGCCCGCTGAGTCAGGGCCACGATTTGTAAGTCGTTAGCGAGCCTTGTAGAGATTACGATGATACGAGACCATTTTGACCTTTGAGATCATGGATCATCCAAGTCTCAGAATTGAGAGAGAGAGAGGGGGAGAGGGGGGGGAGGGAGGGAGAGAGAGAGAGAGAGAGAGAGAGAGAGAGAGAGAGAGAGAGAGAGAGAGAGAGAGTGCACGAGTACGTTTTCAATCATAACTAGACGCAATCAAACTTGAGAAAAGGAAAATTTACTTTTTGCAATAATTTAATAGCTCATTAATGGTTACGGTCAAAACAACAATAACGTATACCGTATGCTAAGAATATCGCGCGTTTGTTTCTTCAGAAGAAAATTTAATCGATATAATATGCAGATGGAAAAATATTATTTTAACAAAAGTTTCGAGGAAAATTCCCGCCTTGGCGCAATTCCAATAATGAGATAATTATTTTATCAAAAAAAGAAAAAGAAAGAAATGATAAAAAGAGTAGCGATATGCGATAAATTAAAAATAACTCCAACCATGTTATATTCTTTTAAAGAGCTTCGATTGATGCGATCAATCATTCTTAATAATAATTCAAATGAAATAACGAACAGCGCGTGTAAAAGAATTCTTTTTATTATCTGTAAAAGAGCTCTTTCTTTTTTACTACAAGCACAATATCGAAGAGCTAATTTTTCGCTTTATGATTAAATGTGACATGAATCGGGCTACATCCAACGTGTACACATCTTTATGCGCCGATATTATCGATGGCGAAATATGAAGCGGTGCATCGTTCAAACGGCTATGCTATGAGATCACCAATGCGACGATCGTCACATTTTATGGAAGAAATACTGTGGAATATAAAAGCATTTACGAGCAGCCGGTCATCATCCCTCGTCTAGGAGCCACAAGGGCAAGGTCCTCGGGATCAACGAGTCGTCGAGGTGGGCGGTGTCGGGAGAGAAATGCGCGGAAAATTCTTACGCCGCTCAACCGATCTTTGTCGTGGATTTCAGAATACGAGGAAGTTGAGACGGAGGAAGGACCGATAAAGATCTCCGTCCTTTGTACGCCCGCGAATAATGTAAGACGTATCACGAAAACGAGATCGTCCATCATCGTTAGAATAATCGTTGCCGTCAATTCGTCGTGGCGGCGGAAGGATTTTTTTTTAATCAAATACATAATATTTGGACATTTCTCTCTTCTTCTCTCTCTCTCTCTCTCTCTCTCTCCAGACATCGGGTTGTTATTTATGGAAATATTTATATATTTTTTTCCTCGCGCCTAAATAAAAACGTAAAAAATCGATTCGCGGAGTCTCGTTCTTCTTTCCGACGTGAAAAACGAGGCATCTACGGTCACATCAAATTAATGTTGAACCCTCCCCCCTCCCTCCCTCCCTCTCTCCCTCCCTCCTCCCCCCCCCGTCTCTTGCGGAGACGCGATTTTCTTGCATCGCCGGTCGAAAAGCGCGTCGCTAACGAGAAACGCGCTTTTCGCTTGTAATACATCAGCAGGTCGCCTTGAAGACGCGTAGCCTTGGATATCGACCGACTCGACTCGACTCGGCTCACCTTCGCCACTCCGGCTGTGTGTTCGCCCCGACTGTGAATCCCGACGCGATCCTACGCGTTCTCCTCTCTTCCCTCCCCCTTCCCTTCTCTCTCTTTCTCTCTGCTCTCTCTCTCTCTCTCTCTCTCTCTCTCTCTCTCTCTCTCTCTCTCTCTCTCCTCTCCCTCTCTCCCTCTCTCCCTCTCTCCCTGCTTCTCTTACCCGTTCCCCATCCTCGCACAGCCATGGCGACACATCCTCAGCCCTAAAGACTCAAAGCCTCGAACTCGCCAAGTAGTATAGGCCGTGCAAACGCCTACGTCGACTGCCTCGAGGCCGCGGCTATGTCCTACGAGTTGCGAACGAGGCGAAAGCTCGAAGGCCGTCTGGCCACCCCTCGCTCTCCTCGCTCGAAGGGGGCGGAGAGCGGCGCTAATTCCGACCGGAGGAAACCGATCGAAGTCACGCCGAATTATTTTTAACCTGAACCTCGAAACCTCGAATCTATTTTTCGCGATCTACGCGTTTTGCTTTAGTAAGTAACATCCGTTCTGAGCTTGAGGTACTTCAGCACTTCTACTGTTTATTGCTCCTATCCACCGCCTTCCGTACGTGTTTGCTATAGGGTGCGACCCCACTAATTCCACCGGGACAAATTAAACACGCGATGAATTATTCTTTGTTCCCCGCTCCGTCCGGGGGGGGGGGGGGTGACCAATATTTTCACACGTCGCTCTTATCGCCGTAGCCATCGTTCGCGTCGTAATTTAAAAGCTAATTAAAAAAAGTGGAAAATACGGCGTGGATAAATGTTTGCCGTGATCGAGAACGGTGGAGTTTCGGCTACGAGTAATCCCCCGTCGTTACAGCTGTCACTCCTCCCGTACGCGCCGGTATCTCGTAAACTCCCGGAGTGGCGTTTTCACCCCTCGCCCTCCCCCCCCCTCCCCCCCCGTGTCGCGAGTCGGAGCTTCGTGCTTTACGGTCCTTTGTCACTCGGGCTTGCCTTTCCCTCTTGCCCATCTCTCTCTCCCGTTCTGTCCTTTCGCGACGGCGAATTCGACGTTGTCTTTGCCGTCGGGATCTGTCGCGGACGCGGGCGCCGCATCTGACGGGACGCGACGGCGATTATAAAAAGGTAGTAGTTTTTTGAAAAATGTCGGCTAAAGCGCACGTCTTCGAACTTATTAACGACAGATCGAATCAATAAAGGTGCGCGCATCCCACAAACTATCTGAAATGTCTGATAAGATCGTCGATGAGTGAATCGCTTAATCAAACTTCATTTTAATACTCAATTATTATTTTTCGTAATGCAACACTTATTGAAAATTAATAAAATAATTCAATTTTCAAAAATTAAATTATTCCGCGGACGGTAGAAGATTTATAAGAATTCAAGAAAAAGATCCCTTTCACATGTATTTGTTTCAAGATTTCCTATTCCTTATAATGACGAAATCAAGATTTGTAAAAGCGATTTTCGATAAATAAGGAAAACAAGGAAAATATATTTTTATTTTCTTAATTTCTCTCTCAGATTGGAAATATGAATGACAAAGCAATATTGTAGGAATACAGAAATTCTGAAACTCAAGGATCTTTTCAAAGTAGGAGAATATTACGCTCGGATGTCGGCGAGACGCAACATCGAGATTTTTATGCATATGTCTGTCTATATTTTTACATCACGGAGCACAGGCGCCGGTATATTACTCAAAGAGAATGCACAGTGCGTAAACAGACGTAAAAAGGGAGAGGCGAGAGAGAAATGACAGCGGATAAGAGAGTGAGAAATATTCCGTGCGCAACTTTCTACGAGAAACACTCTTCATCGGAGTAAACTCTTCATGCGAATGTAACCGCGATTTTTGTCGGACAAAAACATACGAGCAAGATGTGCAATTACAGAATGCAAATAGAAATGATGATTGTCTATTTGCATTCGAGTAAAAAATCGAGTGAAAAATTGGGAGCTTGGGAGTAATTAAAATACGTATTTTGAGCACGTATAGAGCAACTATATTTATCATTTCATTCATATAATCTCATTCTTTTGGAGCAACAAGCAACACGAATGACTTCTTTAAACTAGTTGGGGATCAATATGCTATTTAAAAGGCATGTGAATTTAAATCAGACAATTGATATGACATATGTATATATCAGACATATTAAGTCTAATTAAGCAATTAAAAAGCAATTAAGGTTAGTGGTTAGTGAACTCGGGATGACATTTACAACAATAGTTAAATGACGACTTGCTCCCATAAAGCGACATCCTCACCACGTTATTTTATACTGTACAATGATTTCGAGCTCAATTATCCCGGTCGTAACGCGAGTTTAAGGCAATCAGAAGATCGCGGATGTTTTTAATTGCTACGACAAACGCTGTCGCACTTTGCGCGAACAAAGGCCCTCCAGATATTATTACGCCGACTATTCGTAACGACGTTTCCAAGATTACCCGATTTTCAGAGAATGGACAGAACTGTTACCACGTTAAGCGCAATTTTCACCTTTTGCACATCTGAATTTTATGAGAAAAGTAATGCGTGCGATTTAAAAATTATTTAAAAACCCCAGTTGTGTAACTTAACTAAGATAAAACTAAAATAACCTTTTTATATTTATTATAACATTTTGGTTTCGGTAGACTCCTTTAAAATGAATTCCATTTAGTCGTAACGATTCAATATTTTACCAAAGATATCATTTTTAAACGTGCTAATAACTATATGTCTGCATTAAGGGAAAGATGCCGTTGTATATTTATTATTAAGATGACAGCATTATTAGCCTTACGCCTTATTTTTGTACGATGTAATCGAAATGCGTAATGCAATGTCCGTGCAGCTGACATCTTTCTACTGAAACGAGAAAATTGCTCATGCACTCGGCCCTCGCTCTCCTCCAAACGTCCCTTCTAAAGTTTCTCGTTCGTTTAATCGTGATAAATCTCCTCGTCGCGACGCCTTTCCGCCGCCGTTACCCCGGAAGCCGGAAGCGACGACGACAATCAAAACTTCAGATCGAAAGGTATATCATTCGTACGACTCGACAACTTTTATGAGAATTTCAAATTTTCCTATTTGCTTTTAAGACGAATGACAAACTTACTGCAGTGGTACTCCACGTTTAAAGAACCGAAAGACAAGATCGAAATTTATCAGTAACCGTAAACTTAGTTTATTCTTATCTGTTCATCAGTTTCCAAGCTGTTCTTATCTGTTCATCTTATTTCTATTTTGTCATTGTTATTTATTACCGTTGCACAAGGTTCAATTACGAGTAAAATGAACAGTATCAATTCAGGTCGACGAAGTCGAAACGAGGATTGCCTTTACGAATTCGATGTCTCGCTTGTTTAAGAGTAGACCTTTTCACCTCTCGTCACTCTCATCAACAAAAGTCCGTCAGATCGAAGTTCTTAATGGCAAGCGATTTCGGCTTATTGCCATCGCAGTTCGTCTCACTTCAGACTTGATTGCCAGAGTTACAGTGGCGTACTTAATTCCGTTTATCATGAAAATCCCCTCATTTCCGGAAGTTTTTTTTCTTAATGGCGCACCCCTAACTCGACCTTCAGAAGAAGAAGCCCCTTCCGGATCTTACTTTATCTTATAAAAGTCATTGTTTTCTCAACAAGAAAAAATAATTCGACAAGCCTGGATATGAGTATCGTGTTAATCTGAATTAAAACTTTTCTCTCATTTTTGATTTGTTAAACATTAAAAAAAACTTTGTAACATAAATATTTTAATTTTCTACATATTCTATGTTTTGAATGTAAATTATGTCGCACATACTGAGACCATTCGTATAACATCTGCGTGATATATCATAGCTATATATTTTCAAGATTCAAGTATTCAGAATACCATAGTTTCATACTTTTATTATGTACTCAAAATATTTACGTAATAGTTTTAGTATCAAGATGAAACTTGAGAATTTCTTTGTTACATTATTATACAGCAATTTTCATATCGATTTTATCCATTTTGGAAAAATCAGATATATTATGGAATAAAAGAATGTAAAAGAAACAAAAATAAATAAAAGACGATAATACAAAACAATTTCATTGAAATAAGAAATTATTTAATCCAAAAAATTTGCAAAATTCCTACTCAAAGGGTAGGAGCAAAATCTCAACTTGGGAAAGAAGAAATTAGAAATTAAAGCTTTATTTAAAAATAGCTTCACAACGGCGCGATTGTGCTAAAAATAGAATCCCGAAGTATAATTCTGTCAACGTGATATCCCTCACGACGCGATATCCGATGTCCAATATCCAATATTCCATCGGGTACAACGTACGCGTCCACGTGCTACTAGTGACGTATTCACGCACGCACGCACGCACGCACGCACGCACGCAGCCAGCTATTTGCATTCATCATGCGTGCAGCCGTTAAAGCGCGAAACGTTTCTTTGCCTTACCGGACGCTAAGGTGAGCATCGGACTTTACAATTCCGCAAAAAGATTTACGAGACAGTTGTATTTTCAGAGCAGAAGAAGAGCGAATACCGTCCGATTGACTGGGACACGTGACGCGTTTGCATGAATAACTCTATCCTCCGGTTTATTTGCAATCGCGATTTTCGCATTGATCGGCTCGGTATAAAATTTTTCATACCGATCCTTTTCCCATACGACATGGGCCGTTTTGCGTCGCGATGGACGTAATCATACGCGTCATTAGGTGATCCGACGCTAACAGCAGATCTCAGCTCCGATGGGATTTACAGATTGCCAGGAGATCAATATCGTTTCATGAGACCAGAAGTAATAAGTGATCTACATCAATCTATGTTTGCTCTTATGCTTTTTTTTTAGCAATTATATGTTATAAAGTTACTGTCCCAATTATGGATCGTAATTCTGGATTAAACTTACAAAATTGATATAGTACAAAAATGAACATAGGGAGAACAGTTCTGCTGAAGTAAAATTCTATATCTGTGGTTAAAATATAACAGATATAGATCTGAAAATAATTTTATCGAGTTATTAAAATAATTATGCGAGACTCAAATATGATAATTATACTGCTTTAATATTTTTTATATTCTAGCAACCAATTTAAACATCCTACATAATTATTTTAATTAGTTAATTATTGTCAAATCTGTATGTGCACAAATTTTTAGATTCTTCAACTAAGCTATTTTCCCCATGTATCTTTTTATTATAAATAATACATTATAATAAATATTAATTTATTATCACTAAACTTATTACACGCGGCACGCTAAATCCATCCAATTTAACGATATCGCGCCAGTGTAATCGACGTGAAATCTGCAAATTATATTAGTTTTTCACAGTAAATAATTGATACAGAACGCAAACACAGAATTCGAATTCATTTTTGCCCGACCATCGCGAAAAATCAGGTTAATTTCCATGGACGCGAATATACGAGGCCGTAGGTGCCATTGCGTATATATTTTCTAACGCAAAAGAGTATTAATTAATTAATTTCGAATTCGGAATCGGACAAGCCGGTAATTTTCGAAAGTAAATTGGATTACACGAGGAGAGAGGATCGAATAACGTGCAATTGGGTCAGCGACGTGAGAGAAATTGACGTACAGCGCTCGTCCGTTTGCTTTGCAAGGGGGGGGGGCACAATTTCTGATCCGGTACCATGGAGAGTGATACGGGCCACGGACCCTCCCCCTACCCTCCTGTATTCATTATCATCGTCGATTGTGATCGTCGCGGAGCTCGTTTGCATACTATCGCCTCCGAGATTGAATTATTGTCGATTTAGACATATTCGTGTCGCGTGGCGAGCGGAATCTCCGTTCCTCACGGATGAATAACGCGGAGGACTTCGTGTCCTCTCCTGGAGGAAAACGGGGGGGGGAGGGATGGAGGGGGATTTACAATGCGCACCGCAGACGAAGGGGAAGGTTCGCGCCGATTGCGGCAAACGGCATCGATATGGCTCCTTTGTGGGCGATAATGTCTAATATAGGCATGCTGAATGCCGACGCGACGAAGCATCGTCTGCCGTCTGCGATATACTTTCGACGAATATATTCCACGGGAGATGCCACGCAGATAGGTGCGTATCTCTGCGATCTGCGCATATTTCCACCGGGCGTATTCGCAACTGTTCTCCATTATACAAACATGGAAGATCGAATTGTAAAGGAAGCGCTTCACCCTCCGAGATGAACGTATTAAATCTATCGGGAACGAGAAAGAGATAATAGCATAAATAGAATAAATGTTTGTCAAAGTGGAGAGAATCCTCAAAATTTTCATTTATTTGATTTACAATTAGTAATAAAGTGTGTTGACAAAATTCATAATTATATGTTTAATAAATAATTCTGTTAAAAAAAAAAAAAAAAAAAAAAAAAAAGAAGGATAGAAATGTGTAATTTCTTATCCAACTTGAAAGCTAAAAGTGAAAGATTGTGAGAATTTACATTTTTTTTTTTTTTACTTGTAAGAGGGTGACTCAAAAAAGTTTGAAAAACACGAACATAAAATATTCTGAAGTTCTAGAATGTTATACAAAAGCATTAGATATCCCCTCTAGATAATAGCTTCTTTATTATAGTACCTCTTTCTCATTTCATCTTCGGATCGCTTCAGTGAAGTAAAAGGGAAAAATTTTGCATTCTTATAAGGCCATCTATGCCTTAAAAGGTATTCTCTTTCTCTCTCTCTCTCTCTCTCTCTCTCTCTCTCTCTCTCGGAGTAGCCATTGTTCTTCCTGAAGTGCTATGTCATTTCATCTCGATGAGACTTTTCCGTCTCTCCTACGTTTTGCTATTTTTGCTTTTTCACAAGTAGCCGGAGGAGAACTTAAGGGATTCTTTTGTTATATGTATCGTACACGCATATCCCTCGTAGTTTATCCGAGGATAAGCGAATCGCATTAGAACCGATAAGATAAGAAATTACGAGGAACCTCGCATTTGTATTTCTGACACAGATAACAGGCTAATGGCGAGGAGAAAAAAATAATGCGGCGCGACGCATGAGACATCGCCGCAATGTAATAAACATAAGACGCTACGAGCTAAGTGCCGGGATGTCGAAGACACCGTCGCTATCCTTCCTTATTCCATGCCCTGCCCTGACCCGAACTAATCAAGCAGCCAGCAATAATCACATTATATTAACAAAATTACCTGCCAGACTAACCCCGGCGGCTCGATCCCGACGTCGACGCGTAGACTCTCGGAGTCTCTGTTCTATTCTACACGTATTCGCCTACGTACTCGTCTACCAGACCACGTAAACCCGAACGAAGTGCTCCAGACACGAGAGGCCACGAAGCCGCTAAAGGTGAGTTCTATCGCGGATAGAAACCGATAGCTAATATTCTCGTTGATAAGCTACGAGGTAAAAAAATGTACGCAAGAATACGGCAGGCAGCTCCCGAAATAAGAAAAAAATGTAATCGTATTATATCATTTATCCGCGATAAGAAACTAAAATTACTAGATTCGATATCCGCGAAAGCAACAATTCTATTACGGATATCGGAGCCAATAACAGTTTCTATTCCCTGTTTAGCTCCGAAGCAATTGAATTAATTTCGCAGATGTGCACATCGATGTGTCGTTTTCATAGAATGTACGAATGTCTCCACGTTTCCATATTTTTCTCTTTTTTTTCTCCGGCGATATTCGCACCCGAGATCACATTTTCCTGCGACGAACGACAGGAAACGCGTTACGTTAGAAATATATCCGTGTCACGGTTAGTAGAAACATCGCGGATACAATTCCAGACTGGCTGATCCGAGGATTAGACGACCTTGGTGGCTGGTCCATTGCCAAACTGATCCGAGTAGTTCTTCCTTATCTATACGTGCCTTGGCAGATGACGTCAGTTTCGTTCAGATAGGCCTCGAAATCCATGCGCACCCGCCAGATCTTTAATCCGCTTGATACTCGGATATTCAGTCTCTTGCATCCTTCTCTCTTTTGCCGTCTATCTCGATGAAGGTGATTCGACAGAAACAGCTAGAGCTCCGATTGGAATTTTATCGATTGAATTTTTTTCTATCAATTTTTCGACGCAATTAATACTTTTTATTACATAAATATTTACTTTTTTCATTGTTTATATATTTTTTTATATAATTAACTAATAATCTAATTATTTTAATATAATTTTGTTAATAAAAATATAATAATACTGAATTGATTATACCAAGTAAATGCCTTTGCTAATTAATTAATTAATTTTTTAATAATTATGAATTATATCTGAAGAAATAATTGAAAATATATATAATTTTAATTCTGCAGAGAAGCTATTTTTTTCTTTAGCTGGAAATTTGAAAGCAAATTAATGGATTAATATTATGAAAAAAATTATTATTCTATTATAATTATGTTCGCAATAATGCCCTTGTAATAACGTTCTATTATAATATTATTAGGATGTTATTTTTATATAAATTTTGCTATTGATTTACGTTTTTTTTCTGCTTTTAGTGGACAAATTTTTAAGTTGCGTGAAAATATATTATAGAAAGATAGATAAGATTCCGTCTGCCGGAAAAACGGGAGTTCGTACGCCATATCAGGAACGCTTTCCTGGCGCGGTCACTTACGTTTCGCGTCGTAAAAATTTAAATCTCGATTTTACGACGATGCGTCTCCCGATCTTCGGGGAACGCAATGAAAGGCGCAATGGTCGATCCATCTATGGGTCGTTCGTCGGAAAATAACCAATCTCGCACGGAGTATCGCGATGGCCGTTGCCTTGCGAAAATTGCGAAGATTATGTACATATATCAGCTACAAAAATACGAGAAAAAAGTATTATTATAAAAAAGTACGACAATTTCTAAATAATAATGTTTAAATTAGATGATGTAAATTAAATTATGCATAACGATAAACATATAGTTAATCTTGTTGTGTGTGTATCTTGTTTTTAAAAAAAGTACTTTTATTTTAATTATACGTATACGAGATAAAATTCGCCTTTCAGTTAAAGATTCTCAATCAAAAATGAAAATAACGTGTGCCTATAAAAAGCAATTTTTTTCAAGTTTTTCCACCAACTTCAACTTCACTGACCTCATCGGATGCCTCCTAAAAATCTCTACCGGAATAGCATCTCATTGTTGAAGCGAGTCGACTATCGGTCGAAAACTTCAGAATTCGAAGAGAGAAGTGAAATCCGGATTATCGTCAGAACAAATATCCACATTAAACGGGATTAATTAAAAGTTCTTGCCACCCGCGCCTGCACTCTCGCCCTTAGTAGCAGAATAAATTTTTCATACGCGAGAAGGGATGGAGTGGGAGGAAAAGGAGGAGAAGGGGAAAAGGGAAGGGGAGGGAGGGAGATTCGGAAGAAACGCATTCGGAGAAGATCCCGCGGTGGGCCGCGCTCGCGAATTTCCTCGTGAATTTCATTGTGAAACGATCGTTCGAACCAACCGTGTTTTCCCCGAAGGCGACGACGGTGGCAACGGCGGCGTCGACGGCCATCGACGGATGCGAGGAAAATTGGATGTACGAATCGGGAGGAGGGGGGGGGGGCTGCGAAGCCGCCGGATAAATTGAGATTGACGGAAATGTCGAATATTTTCGATCTCGAAAGCGCGAGCGCGACCGCCGGCAAAAGTGCTCTTATTTAATTTACAACCGGTGTCGGCACCGACTATTCTCGCGCCCGAGATAGAGGGAGATGGAGACACAGCGCGAGAAATATCGTATCGCCTATGATGAGCGATACGTGAAAAAAAAAGGTTTCGCACTTTTCGGCGAAACGACGACTGGTCAATTTTTAATCGTCCCTTCATTCAATTCGTCGCGAAAAAAAAAAAAAAAAAAACCATGAAGCGTTGGAACTGATAAATTGAAATTAATATGGCTGCAATTAATAGAACCAGATGAAAATCATTTGTAATTTTTTTTTTTTTTATAAATAATCGAAAATACGTACGGCAAAATAAATGGGGCGGTAATGCGAGGCCGTCGTTATCGAATTGTACTGCAGTTAATCGTAGCATAAATAGAGCAGTTCCAATAATCGAGTATCCGACTAAGTGCTCAAGTATGGTCAAGGGTGTTTTGAAGTGGGATCATGAATGGAGGAGACAGATCAGTTTCAATACGAGTGTTCAAAGCTCACAGGTGTCTATAACAGGTGTTTGTATTTATTGCAGTATACTTGATTCGCGATTGCTGAACGTGTGAAATTCTTTTCAAGTGAAAAATGATACGATTTAAGTATTTGTAATATTAAAAAATAAATATTAATAGAAATCTCTAGCAAATTTTTTTTTCGTTTAAATTCTTTCCTTTTAAGATTTCAAACTTCTTCTCTTGTAATGTTTCAAAAAATGTTATTTTAAAAATTTTGTTTTCTCCAAATCTCCAGAGAGAGAAAGAGGAAAGACAAAAAAAAACTATACGTTTCGTCATCTTTCCTGTTCAATTATTAATTAGTTTCGCTACTTGGAAGGATCTTCAATTTTCTCATTCTCTTGCAATAGCATAATAATGGTCCTGTCCATATAATACTCGAACCGAGTCCTGTATCTTCATGCAGAAACAAAGGGAATCTTTTATTTATCTTTCGGTACCGTAATTTCCTTCTATACAATAACTCTCTTTGTAAACTTAGTATCGATTTAGCTATTTATGGCACGAGTAAGAGAAGTTCTAACCGCAGATATCGCACATGAGAGAGAACGTGCATAAACTTCTTACCTCGCGAGAAAAGATAATTAAACATTCAACCGCGTTTAATCGAGGCGCTCCTCCATAGCAAGGAAATATTTATAAAGTTCACTCTCATGCTTTAGATATTCATCTTCCGAACCTCCACGGGATTCGAAACGGGGGGGATTCGAACGGCAACCAGGCGATTTATCCGAATATCGATAACGAACCGTTATTTTAGCTTCGCAACTGGATACATTCAATTCCGGATCCGGAATTAGTCAGGTGAATTAGTCAGGTGATTAGTCGGAGCATCGCGTGCGTTAATGACCACGTTATATTTCGGGGGGGGGAGCGCCCGTACCTGCCGCGTATCGCTTCCCTTGAAAGCTTTATTAAAGTCACTCCTCTCCGGGGGGTATTCGGACGACCGGCCAGTCGAGAGCTTTGAGAAGGCCTTAACGTAATGATCGATTGTGCACGACTCGCTTGAGAGGGAAGAAGCCGAATGTCCTCCTTGCCTCCGCTCCCACGCATCTTCGTCTCCGTTTCCCCTTTGTAAGCACCTTCCTCTCCGTCAACCGCCACCTCCCCCCCCCCCCCCCGCCCGGCCCGTACCGGAAGCGCCTTCCATCCCCCGGCACACCCGCCTATATTGCCTCTTGCCTCGTCGCATCCTCATTACGTTCGCCGCCGCTATCGTCTCCATCTCGTCGAATCGCCCTCATCCCATTTCCCAAAATGTTATTACGTCGCTCACGCACGAGCGCTGCGCTCCGCAGTTTACGTTCGATGCCGTGCGCGTTTCCTCTTTACTTTTCCCTTTTTTTATCTCGGATCCCCCCTCCACCCCCTCCCCTCCCCACCCGCACCGTTTAATCTCTCCCGCTTCTTTTCCGTACGTTTTTTTTATTTTCTTGCAGAATAAAATTTGCTCGCAGTCGCAAGCTTATTATAAAGTATCAATGATACTATATGCATATGATATATCATCGTCTCCAGTGATATATTCTTTTTTTGTAAACTACGTTTTATTATTAAGTCCTTATTTTTGAGTTTAATTTTACTATTTTTTTTTTTGCAGTCTGGAAAGTTAGAAAAAATGATTCTGAATTTTTTTCGCCCCCATAATTGATGATACTCTCTGATAGGTGAGTAATCAGAAATTTGTCGAGATACGAGGAAATTATGTGTTCATAAGCCTCGGCAGCAATTTACGCGGAAATTTATCATTCTCCCGAGTGCTCCCGATAAATATGAGGTTGCCAACGCGAATAATGATGTTGACGGTAACATCGTTTAATCTGATTGTAACGCCAAGTGGTAAATCCTGCGATATTACGTAATGCGCCGTGCAACGCATCGTACCTGCTCAAGACATTGCCTCAATTTGTCTCCGTGCGCTCAAATCGTTTGTTTAACGAAACATTAATCGCAATTAATTTATAATATAATATTAATTTATTTAGAATAGGAGAGATCCGCATTGTGAGAGACGGAGAGAAAGTACGACGGCGGATGCCGGAGGCCAGCAGACGGGCAGTACGTAAAACCGGCAGAAATAATTAATAACCCTGTAGATGACGGATTATACGCCGCGACGTTCATCCCGGTTTGATTAATCGCCATCGGTTTTTTCATGATGCGCGACGTTTAAGATCAAAGAAAAATCTTGGAGAATACCGATCTCTTGAGTCTCATCGTTTTGTTTTTGCACGTCGCGCTGAGAAAAACTCTACACGTGCATTACACAATCGTCTGCTCTTTTCACGCAATTTTGGTTCATTTATATTAAAGCGCACGTGAATCAACAAAATTAACCAAATTAAATAATAATTGAATTCTTAAAATGAACAACGTAATTACATGAAAACTTTAAAAATCACAAATTGTGATGTCGGAAGAATTAATTAATTAAATATACATCACGTAATAAATATATAAGAAATTATCTTTTTAATAAAATATTGTTTACATTCACGAAAATTAAAAAAAAAAAAACTAATTTTTTAACGTAGATCTTTAGGTTTTGACTCTGATGACACCTCTTATAAAACATTACAGAGATAAGCTAAATCAAATTAAGTGAATTGGCAAATATTAGGGTAATCTATTTGTAGCCATTAAGAGGAGCGACTCGAGTGTACTAAATATCAATCATACTTTACCGCTCTGATAATCCCAATAACTTCGAAAAATTCGAAGGCACTGTACGCACCCTTCGCGCGCGAGATGTCTTTATCATGATGAAATATGCGTATAATACCGCTTTGTTCGCCCGCGTTCGCGATCCACAGGCGTAGGGGGGGGTTCCTGCCCTGCTTTCACGACCCTCTATTTAATCCGGCCGAATCTCCCTTTTTCGCGAAGCAAGCCGCGTACCTAAATAGCGGGGCCTGCGAAAACACGGTTTAATGCTGTACACAGCGCCAACACGTTTCGCGTAAGACCCTCCCCCCCCCCCCATAAGGATTTATATCTGGATTACCAAACAGCCGGTCACAGGTAGCCGGATAAATATTTAATTGCATGAATTATTTATCATCGTGGGGGAAGGGGGGGGAGTGGAAGTGCGACCTACCTGCATTGTCTCCCTGTCTAAACTCCGCAATTTGTGAAACGTATACTTAGCTCGAGAGATATATTTATACCTCGACGTAGTAAAGTTTCGAAAGTTTACGTAAGACTGCGGAAGTTTCTCAGACGGATTCGATACATCAGGATCCATCATTTGAAAATGTCTCTCTGATATGGCTCTTCCTGAGATCTGATTGTTATCAACGTAATGGAAAATGTAATTGAGGCGGAAAACACTTTTGTACACCTTTGATAAACGTTACAAATTTCCATTAAATATCACATTAATCAATAGAGATCGACAACATCCATACGTCACCTTATGATAAATTGCGGCCATTTATCATAATGAAATTGGGCAATAAATATTGGGGATGAATTCTTGGCAAGGTCGTTTAAGTCAACAGGCGACGTGATTAATTAACATAAATCAGAAATGGCCGATAATTATAGGTTCGATGGGAGAGA
Organism: Pogonomyrmex barbatus; assembly: GCF_055798465.1. NCBI lineage: Eukaryota > Metazoa > Arthropoda > Insecta > Hymenoptera > Formicidae > Pogonomyrmex > Pogonomyrmex barbatus. The sequence continues at coordinate 6,119,093 of NW_028297113.1, read as the reverse complement.
TACGACGTGGCAACAAACGCCAATCGAAGAAAGTCGGAACGCAAAAGTTGGGTACAAAGTTTCGTGCCTCGAGTCTGAGAATCGTCGAGACGGAAAGAAAGAGAAAAAGAGGGGAGGGGGAGGGCAGGGGAAGGGACAAAGAGAGGGGACGCAGCTTTATCGTATACATCACGATAAGCTCTCCGAGCTTGCGTGCGCCCTATATATGGGTCACCATGGAAACGGAAAGGAAGGCCACTCAGGATCCAGGAATTCCTCGCGAGGAATAGCACGAGTGCGCGCGAGAAGGATTCGCCGTGTGAGCGGCTGGTAATATCGCGACAAGAGATTGTGTCGCGGGGGAGGAAAAAAAAAATTGAGATGAGCGTGTGCATGAAGCTGCCGGGAATGGCGAGAGCTATTGTGCCGGGAATGCCTTAAATATTTTACACAAAGCCGCATTCCCAAATCCAGTGAGCTGAGGCACCGCCGTCGTGCGATCAACGTCGTAGATAAAAATGATGCGGAAATGTAGGCGCTTCTTTTATTTAGCCTATCAATAATCGCGGGAATCGTAAACAGGCCGGCGGGGGGGGGGGGAGGGGGGGAAGGGAGTCGCGACGGCTTTCGCGAGTTACAAATCAACCGGGAGATATTTCCGAGAAATATAGAGACGGATCAAGTGTGCGGTTTCATTCTCGAGATATACGGGAGTTTGTGTACGATATCCGATGTGTCTCGTATCGGGTTATGGAGTCGCTTTTTAGCGACTTGATTCTCACGATTGATTTCTTACATTTCTTCAAATTCTCGGGGAAACGTCTGGCATTTTCTCTCAAACTTATCTCACTTCGCGCGAGATCCCCGTCTATAAATATTCCGTGCAATCCAGAGAATTCCCCCGGCCAGTCTTCTCTCGGGGACCGGCGAAAACTCTCGCTACGACCCTCATGGCTGTCGTAGCTGGATGCTTCCTTTTATCACAGTCGGACAGCCGGGAAGTTCAGAGGTGGACGGCGGAGGAGTTCAGCGTGTCGTTTTCATGCGCGACAATTTCGCTAATGGGTAAAATATTATTTATATAAATCGGGGGATATAATCGGGGGTTCCTGATTAGCGTGACAATTCCGACTTTACCGACAGAACTTGTTTTACCCAGAGCACGTTTGGCATTTGATGAATATTTAGTATACATTTATTCGTACACAACGAGAAATGGCGGAGAAAAGATGATGAGGGTAGGAAATATCTGTTTGCGTTTTGCAACGCCGGCACGTTTAGCGACGACGGCAAATTTCAATCTTCTGCAAAATTCTATTTTGTTTCGAGGGCTCAAACGAGTAGGCCTCGTCCATTATTCGCACACTAGACGGATATTTCGTACGGAATGAAACGACAATGTCTCACTCTTCACTCTCGGTGGACCATTGTTTCAGGGACATTACGACGTTCAAATACGGTAGAAGTGGATACACACAGTCGGATTGTTTCCTTTCTCTGGAGACGGCGCGGCGATGACGGTAATGGCAATATTTTTGCACGGGAAGAAACGATTTTGCTGAAGCATCTGACAATTTTTGGCAAGATTTGAAAATAATTTTGTTGAGTCGTCAAATTGACACTTAAGCGCAATTAATAATACTGCAAAAATTTTTTGTATTCTAGTAGTCGAGTTTGAACGTCTTACATTTTGATGATTCAACAAAATGTTTCTCAATATTCGTGAAAAATAAGTGCGAAAAAATATTGAAAAAAGAATAATGATTGTACGAGGTATAATGTAACAAGATTAGCGAGTCTTCTCCTATAAATTATTCCGTGAATAAATTTGGAAAAAGATCCAGAAATAAATCGCCAGGCGATTAAAACGGAGGCTTTTATGGTTTCCCTTATAACTCCATTTTCATATCGAGTGAAAAGCCCGAGCAGGTTCGCCCTCCAAGGGAGGAGAAGCCGAGCACGTAAGAGGATCGTGCCTGCTTATGGCAAAAAGATTTATCGCCGGTACTGTAAACGCAGGGGTCGGATTGTAATTTCCACTGCGCGTCATAAATAACCAATCAGACTCGTAATCGCACGCACGACGCTGCACGACGTCAAAAGCAAGGTTGCGGCCCCTCTCCTGCTGAAACGGAAAGGAGGGTGCTTTCGGCACCCCCGGCGGTGGCGCGCTTTCCGCGAGACGCGTTTCCCCCGAAGGGGGTCGTGAAGGAGATCCAGCATCCCGGCGTCCTTCTTTGTTCCTACGCGTGTCTCCCCCTCGACTACTCTGTCCCGTCTCATTGTGCAGCTAAATGAGGATTGAGAGAGCGGAGTGAGATCCGCGATACCGGGCACCCCCGTTGATGCCACGGTGTTGAAGGATCCAGTTCGCAAGTTTCTCCCGGGTTTGCTTCGAGGGGGAACTTCTTAATGAGCCTTTGCCACTTTCAATCCCGTTGCCTGCCGAGCGTAGAATGACTGAGCGAGATTTCTCATCGAGTCGTCTTACAAAATATCCTGATCATTATGAAGCTACTAGTGAATTATTACGCTCGGGTGTCAGTCGATACACGGCAAACGACGATATGGCAATAAGTTTTCTGGCGTCGTACCAAATTTAAAGCGACCCGCGGGGTAATGAAAATTTTCCTTACGAGCGCCCTGCCTGTTATGTCCATAAAGTTTTTATTCGTTCTCGCGCTTTCAGTTATGCCCGTTCCACGCATGCTCAAACACGCTTTCATTCCGCAAAAATACTCCCGTTTTCCGTAAGAAAAACCGACGTTGTAATGTAGGCTAATAGCCCAGAGATATCTCGCGTGACAGTGGAAATGAAAATTCGTTCTCGCGCGTTGAAATAAAAGCTTCTCTTTTGAATAACTATGCTCTCTTTCTCTTAGTTTTCATAGCGCACCATCAGTATTAAATTTCTTTTTCATTATCATCATTTTCTATTAATTTTCACGACACTCTAATGATATTTATCTACATTAAATATATACTTTATTAATATTTTCAGATCTGACTTTGTTCTGTTTGATTTTAACACAAAGTATGATATCATGTAAAATTGGAAGTAAAATTAGAAAAGCAAATATAAAATTTACTAAATAATATTTAGAATAAAAATATATATCTTTTTCAAAAATAAATATGTTGAAAAAAGAAACACGTTTAAAAAACTAGGTTAAAATCAAATTTCAATAATTCTTCAAAAATATTTATAGAAAAATATATTATTTAAAAATATTTATAAAAAATATAATATGTTTTGCTCTTGGAGCAAAAATTTAAAATTATATACATTCGATAAATTAAACAATAAAAAAAATATATAAAATTAATTATTAAATTTAAAATAATTACGTAATAACAATGTAAAATTAATTGAGATACAGACTCTTTGAATCATCATTAGCACTTTATATAAGTAAAATGATCTAGCAGTTTATCTCAGAAAAAGTGGAAAAAATGGATGTAAGACGGAGAACCAGGTATCTCGAGCAGGGTAATTTTCATCCGTCAGACAGGAACGTTAGGGTGATATTTAAAACAGGAAGCAGGTGATTTGGTCCCACCCGACCACGCGACGTAGTTTCAAAAGTGCGCACGAGTGATGAGTGTAGAGAGGGACAGAGAGAGAAAGAGACTCTTGTATTACAATACACGGCTCCACGTCAGTCGCCGTCATCCACCACGGCCACATTGCTACCCTCCACTGTTTCGCGACTCTTGAAGCTCTTGCACGGCCTCTTGTTATACAGTTACCCCCGTTCGTCCCTCTTTAAGGCTTCGTTTAGGATGGGGTTACCACTCGTTAGGGCTGCTTCTCCAGCAGGCATTTTTTTTTTCTATACGCACGTAACGCGGAATGCACACCAAACGGAAAAGTAAAAGCTCCCCTCGAGCTCGAAGAAGAAATTATTCAAGTCTCTTTTGCACATGCGTCCTACATCCGTCCGCTTTTCAGCGTACCTTCAACGGAATACAATGACGTGAACGTCAGATTTACTTCGGTGTTGCATTACGATCGTCTCCTTACGTTACGACCATCGTCACTTTTAATGGCGGTTCGCCATTCGTGATCGATGTAAAAATGTTCGATTCGTCATCGGTCATCGTTTTTTTTTTTTTCGTTTTCAAATTTCCCCGTTTCCAAACCGCGCCTGCATGATGGACACGACTTTGGCTTCGCGTAACAGCTTAATCTCCGCCTAGACGGGTCCCGTGGCGGCCATCAAGAAATGCCCGGAGGAAATCTCTCGCCGTGATCGACATCCAACAGGCACTCGGGCCGTACGTGCATCCCCGGTAACGCGAATCCGATGCTTTTAAACGACGTTCACCGTGCCGATCTGACTGACGCGAGCGATGTTAGTGTCTTTTGCGCTCGCGAGCGTCCGCGCCGAGGGGGTTTTGGCGTCGCTCCAAACACGCGGGGTAGCCCCCCCCTCTCGCGCCCCGCCTCGCACCCCGGTTTCTTTCCTACGCTCTCGGTCAGATCGTTTTCTCTGGAAATAAGAAGATGTCCGTCTCCGCTCGTCATTGTCACGACGGCGAAACGACTGGCTTTAGGATGCCAGCGGCGACTGGTTACTGGACGTAGGTTACCGGTTTGCGAGTCCTTTTATGAGAATGTCTGAATGCGGACGCAAACGACCGACCGGATGTCTTCCGGTGGTGTCGATGGTCGTCCCTTTTGCTGTCTCGTCGAACGACAGCTCGCGATGAGCTCGCGATTGACGGTCGTGTACACAAACTCGGAGAATTTCCATCGTGATTTACTGTCGCACCAATAAACGAGAGCCTTTGATCGTAAACTCAGACTCTTCGTTCTTGACTACAATATCTCTCTCTCTTTCGAATAATTAATTTTATCATCTTATATTGAACAATGGTAGGTGACTTGATTTTACGCAAGGAATTTAATGGAATAATAATCACTGACAAACTAATTCGATCATCTCCAAATCAGATTTAACACCGAACCTAATTAGGTCGTCTATTTAAATTTAGGCATAATTTAAAAAAAAAAAAAAAACGAAAATATTTTTTTATTTTAAAGTATTAAGTTAATTATATACAATTACAAATTATTTACAATTACTAATTATATACAATTACAAATATTATTATTTGTAGTTTTATCTACTTTTATTTTCTAATAACACCGACCGACGCGGCAAGATCAATATTTATTCTCGAGTTTTTTTAAACAGTGATTATAGACAATCAAGTCATGCGTGCGGTTGCACGTATAATTAATATGGGAAAATGCGAGGGAGAGCTGAATCTACGTTAGATGATTACATCAACTGTGACGTTCCTTGTGTGTACACTGTTATTTGACAGTATCCCAACAACCGGCTTCCTTCCTTATTGGCTTCCCGCTTGGAGCGCAAGGGCTCGGCGAATCAGTAATTAATGCACTTGCCAACGGGTAATTAGCAGCGACACCATCGTCGAGTACTTTCTGAAATATGTATCGTACACTGTATGCTATTAAGGCTTTGATCGACGCAGCAGGTGAACGAACCTGGGAGAGTCCTACCTGCGCGAGATCCCCGACCTGTCCCAACGCGAGCGTATCCCCGAAACGCGGAAGACGTCGCCTGTAATCGAATTAGATAAATATCTGAACGTGCATCCTGCCGGCGGAAGCTTATTATGACGGAAGTTCGGATGGCAACCGCCCCGTGACTCGACGAACGGTGGTTGATCCTTTGGGATACGGCGCCCGTGACACGGTATTATCGATGGTGAAGGTGTTGTTATTGTTGGAAACTGATGGCAAATCGATATCCACCGCCGAGCTAAACTTCGTCCTTTGCACAGAATTTCTATGTTCGTATTGCTCCGAATAAGGAAGAGGAAGAGGAATCACCTGTGATCATCTGTGATTTTTATCCCTAAAGAAATCATTAATTTTTGCACGCGCGCCCGCGCGCGCGCGCGCGCGCGTGTGTGTGTGTGTGTGTGTGTGTGTGTGTGTGTGTGTGTGTGTAATTAGCTGAATACATAATATTTCAGAAAATTAGATGAGAAAACGAGAATGCGAGAGAGATCTACTCATTTTCTTTCTTTAAAAAAATTTTTAGTTGCATTTTTTTTCCAAATAGGACATGTGTCCCGCTTGATTCGTAATTCTCTCTCGACATTCTCCGCGTTAATGGGCGAATAAATTTACGATCTCGCAGCTCCATTCGATCCAAGAGTGCATGCAAGTTTGCTTAAACGTAATATCATAGAACCGAATTGTTCCCGTATTGAGTTGAACGGCGCTTGCGGCGTGTGCGGTATCGAGCCGTCTCGTGTGTACACGCAGACACGAAGAAAGTTTGCCCGGAACTCAATTCTGGTTCGAATCACTTCGTTATTGGTTTTTATAAAGCTGCGCACGGTGTATTTTTCAAAAAGAGCAAAACGCGAGCGCGGTAATACAGAGCTCCAAGCCGAAACAGGTCCATAAATTCCTTTTCATCGGTTTATTAATCCTGTACTATTACACATTTGGATAGGACCTCGAGATAAACTTTCTTCTGTCGAGGCATAACTACCGGTCTCCAATTTATCACGATATTAAATAAACGGCATGAAATATCAAGTGTCATTGATTCCTTTATCACATAGACCTTCGTCTCTTTCTATATTAAAAAATCTATAAATAAAATATTGTAGGCTATCGAATTCAGCAGCAGAGCGAAAAGCCACGTGGATAACAAGCTGTAAAATTCATCGCGTCGTCAAAAGGCGAAAAATCGAAAAATCCAATGGTAGAGAAAATAACAAGATCGTCGGCGAGACGTGTTGATGGATAATTAATGGTATCTACTTAGTCACGTAAAATAGTTTAGCGTTCCACCGTGTTTGCCGCTGTCATTATTTGACAGACGTCTCGCCGCAAGCGCACCGCGAATTGACTCATGCGTGGCGATAATTTACATTTAAAACGGATCAATTTACTAGTATAAAACGGATCTGCCCGATTCAAACAAGGTACATTCATCTTTTTGGCAAAGTGTCAAAACGTCAAATAATTATCAAAACGTTTAAATATTTTTTTCTCATTTGCGTGTTAATTTCATCATCATAAATTATTTTTCAAAATCCAATAATGATAATTATAAACAAAAACGTTTCTTCTAGTCAATTTCCATCCGTAATCGCATTTGTAAATAAATTTCTAACCTTGTGATACATTTAGTTAATTAAATTTCAATTTTCTTCAAGTTCCTTGCGATATTAAATACATATTTTAGTATATATCTTGATGTTTCCTAAAATTCAAAATCATCTAATAATCACTACTTTCGCAAGCATCCGAGACAAATTGAATCAGTTTCCGCTTTCGGCGAACGTTGTTTCTTCCTAAATTGACCTACTTAGTCGGAATAATCTCACAGAGAGTACTGATTGATGCCTCTGACCCTTTCGAGAAACTTTCGATGCATTTTTAGATACAACAAATACTGAGTCCGCGTGCATCGATACGATACAGTTTCTAAGTAGATAATTTATTCCTTCATTTATTACTTATTAGCTTCCTCGAGAGCGAACGCTTAGGACTTCGTGTCCGAACTCGACTTTCTCTTATAATCGCCTGAAATTTACATGCCCGTCCTTCGCGCATGTAAATCGGCTTTCGCGTGCGATTAGCCAAAGTCAGAACTTTGAAAATCCCGATTCGCCGGCGACGAGAGGGAAAATAAGGTCCTCGTGCAAAATTCAGACGAGGCGCGGGCGCGTGGTTTTTGAATTTTTCAAACTCGGGTCGTGGCGTGTCAAGTGTATCGTCGTCAACGACGTGGGGAGGGTGACGCGGGGGGGGGGCGGGGAGGGGGTGCGCGACGTTAGTATATCGGGACGAGATTACCCCGAGGTAAGAACACTTTTCTCCTCCCCCGTCCATGTCAAACCCCGCGAGAACGTGGCCATTAGCCACGGCGCTCCGCTTTATACATATCGAGTACCTGTCGCTGGCACTGGAGAATTCGATTTTCATGTTTCGGGTGAGAGCAATCGGGAGAGCGGGGTTGGAAAGTGGCCCGAAAGTGGTGACTTTTTTTTTCCTTTCCTCCTAAATTTTTTTTTTTCCGCCCAGAATAATTCGACAACGTTCCAGCTGCAACGCGATATGATTTACCCTCCTCTTTACCCCCTGCCCCTCTGCTCCGAACGCTTGAACGCCACTGATGGAACGTGCGATTTGCAACAATACGGCTTTAATCCGACAAAACCGCTATCGCCCATCTGCGTGTCGTCGATCTGGGGATGAGATACAATCTCGATTGGAAACAGAACATTATTATAGGGATTCATTTATGGAACAATGTACAATTTGTGTCCGTCTAATAGAGAGAAATAGTAATTATCTAGTTTAGATCTCAAATATCACGACCCCGGTAAAAAAAAACATGCAAGCATTCACGATCCTCGCTTTAAATTATCGAGTGAAAAAAGATTACTTAAATTACTTAAATGCGTTTATTTGTGTTTTTTTCATTCTAATATATGTCAAAATTATAAATATTTATAAATCTTATCAATATATTGCGTTACTATCTGATTGTAAGTCAAATATAAAAATGGCAATTTTAGGGATTTTCCGCGATTCCCACTTTGAGATACAATGGTCTAGTCGATTTGAACATATAAGATAGACACAATCTCGACTCCTAAACGACATACAATTTCCGAAAAAAGTGTTCGCTCGAAATATGCGCCCGGGACCATACGTGCATTGTTGTGTGTGCATCCATAAACCAAAAACACACCTTTGTGTATCCTACACAATTCTCACCGTTTGAAAAGTGTGGAAACGTTCTTGTGCACATGACAGAACGCGCTGCACAAAATTCTGTGCTGTTCACGCGAACGGCATATATATATATATATATATATATATATATATATATATATATATATATATATATATATCATTTAAAATATCTTGATGTTATTCAGAAGTATGAAATTCGCCACGCGTAACTCGGCAGAAATTTCGCCGAGACGCTTTACAACTATCATAAAACTGGTAGAGCTACGATAGAAACAGAGAAAAAAGAGAGAGAAAAGAGAGAGAGAGAGAGAGAGAGAGAGAGAGAGAGAGAGAGATATCGAAAGAGTTAGAAAAATAAAAAAGGGAAAAAATAAGTCGCTTTGTCCCGCCATCGAATGTACAAACTGCAAAATACAACAACGCGCAACTTTCGTTTCCCAATAAATATTTAATGCCGCCATAAAGTTCACGAATGGCATTGTCAACCGCACGATAAATAATACACACTCGCGATGCTCCAGGAGTTATAAATCGCCCGTGGATCTTTATGAAAACGTAGTAATTCCCACGTGCGGTCGTTGACCCAGGAAATCCCCGAATTAGATCTGCGATTAAATTAACAGCGATCGACTGGACTGAGAATAACGTTTTCACTCCGTCGAAACGTTTTGCACTCCGACAGACCGGAAAGTATCGTTAATTCGTTTTTGTCGAGCATCAATCATTCGATCAAGAAATAGCGAAATTTTTTTTCGCTATGAAATTCGATCGGCAAATTGAACAGAAGGAAACACGTGTAACGCGCTAATCGCGTGCGACGGGTGCGATCGGTCCGGAAAATTAATGCGCGAACGGATAATAATTCCGAGGTGGCTTAACCGGGTTTCTTCTTTTTTTTTTACGGGCGCGTGCGTCGGAGGAGAGGGAGATGGAGGATTGAGAAACATCGCAGGTGCAAAGAGGCGCGGAGGCGGATTCGCGCGGTGGTCGCGCGATGGCCGCGGGATGTGCCGGTGCATCGAGAGGGATCAATGAACAAGTTCAATAACCTTAAATCCACTTGACGAAGCGGACTACCCCGTCGGGTACGAGTCGCTGCGTCGCTTCGACAACCAAAATAGATATTCATTTTCCAAGAACGCTATTTTTCCCCAGTCCCAGACACAAATCCAATACCCGCTGATTTAAGTGCCCCCTCCCGCCCTCCCTCGCGCTTAAGGTCAAAGACCCCCTCCCCCCCGGCGTATCGCCGGCCTGTAATCCCGCCCGTCCTCCGATACGTGCTAATTACCCGGTCTCGTTTATTATTTCTTCCGTTCCACTCGTTCGATTCGTTAACGCCGCCGCTGTCGCCGCGACGACCGTCGAGAGTCGCGATACCATCGCGCCGCGATTACGTCCGGATTTAATCGTGGCGTCAACGACACGGCGAAGTTATAACTATGGGTCCGTGGTTGTACCTCGCGTATCTTCCGGAACTGGCTCGGATATCCTCCTCGACGTCGGTTATAAAAACGTTTAACAGGCGACACGAGGGTCGACGTCGAGTGCGCTTGCGATAACGTGCACCGCGTTTTTATTAACAACCCCCGTCGAACAAACCGACGTCCCTATCGGACGAACGGCGGTCTGATCTTCAACGTGCGGCGAATGTCTTCGAGACACGGCAAAACTTTATGCGACAGCTGATACCGCTCTCCCGAGCTCGTGCATACTTTACTATTCTTCTAACAATGTTTGGGCATTGTGAGGCTCACGTGAACCAGTACGGAAGTGACGCTCGTACGAAACTGTGTGTTTAACGAGATGTGTCCTAAAACAGGGGAGCAACACAGAGAAAAACGCATAATAACGCGCGTTTTTTGCGACGGATTAACATTGTATTTACTCGTTCCTCCGACAATCGCAATAATTGTATTTATGCTATGGCGGCTTCGCCGTCGTCTCTTTGTTTATTGAACCAATCGCTCGTACGATTATATCGCTAACGAGCGCGATTGGATATGCCGCTGAAGGCAATTGCGGATTTTACAGCATTTCTTTTTCGTGTAAAATTTGTAAAATATATTCTAAAATACGCATACGTTGAAGCTTCTTGTTTTTTTATCTTCTTTCGTCAATTATAAATTATTATCTTTAGTTTATTTTAAATTAATGTTATTAAAAATTATATGATTTTACTCTCTTGCAATATAATTTTTAATATTGCATCAAAGATTAAAAAAACATACGAAACGAATAATTTTGGCATGGAAATCATAATAAATATAACAATCATAATATATATATATAATGAATATTTAACTTATAATTATGTAAATTTATGAAATATTTTTTAAGTATATAAAAGACCGGAGACTTACCTTGTGCGAATTGAAAATATCAAATGCTCCGATTTATAGCACCAAATCGATCACAGATTGCACACGAAAATTCGTAAGAATCGACTTACATTCGTATAAATGTATATCTGATTTGCTGGATTTCCACACGCGCGCGAGGCTGCGTACGTGATTCCGCAAACGCAAAGGAAACGCGCAAAAACAGTCGGCAAAAGTTTGTGATTCTGATCCCTTTTTCTTTGTCACGGTACTGCTCTCGTAGGAGCGAAACCAAGCGAGCCAATCAAAATTTCGGCACGATCACGGCGAGCATCGCTCGCGAACTGAATATTCTCACGGGGGTGGAAGCGTCAAGTGGAAGTGAACCACGGTGCTGGAGAGGGTAAATGGGGCAAGAGGGGTTGGGAGAATGCGCGCGTAGAAGAGAAACGACGGGGAGTGAGTAGGGGGGGGGGGGGGTTAGCGATGTTGCAAAGGGGGATGGACGATGCTATTGGCGCACGCACAGACGCCGGGTTAGAATAGTTAAACTTGGCGGACCATCGATAAATTTGACTTTATTTTATTTAAACTTTTCAAATAACTAAAGTTATTTTTGCAACTAGTTATGCTACGCCGTATAAAATTTCTTGGAACTGATACATTTCCACCTAAAAATGTATGTACTTTGAAAGTTCGTGAGTTAATAAATAATTTTTATAACGTTTTTCTCAGAATTATTAAAGACGACGAAACTTTATTTTATGTTGACTACAAATCAAATTTTACGTTTTAAATATTTAAAAAATGTATCATTAATCACAAAAATATCTAAAATTAAATATTGAAGAATCACAAAAATTAATATCTAAATTGATGTCTAATGAAGCTTTTTTAACTCTTGATTGATAATAATGGGCGCAATTACCGATATTTTTTTTCTTATCTAGTAGATTTGTTTGCTTTAGTCTTCCTAGTATTTTCAACAATTTTAATCTTAACAAATCATTTTGTGGAAAATATTAGTTCGTGGAAAAGTTATATAATAAGTAGTAAACTTACCCGTAGATGCAACCTGAACCGTCTAATAATGTAAGCATAATTCACAAGCGAAAGTGGGCCACGATGAGGAACTTTAACTAAACGCCACGTCCTATGCCGCAAGCTGACGCCAAAAAAAACTGGCAGTTTCAGGCCTCGTTTACTAATTCTCGCTCCCAGCTGTAGAGGGTAGTTCGCTCCTCGACCATTCAGCCGTCATCATCCACTAACGCGGCGAATTTCGGAGGTTCTAAAAGTGATCATAAGCGCGACCTATATTATTATCGTAACTCGATTTTAGATACTGGAAGCTGCTTCCTCCAACAGACATTCTCCACGAGCACCTTCTTTCGCTTCGGAATTTTCTCAACAATTCGCCGTTAGCGAAAACAGCTGCTGAAAAATCGCGACGCGTCAAAAATTATTTCCCCGCTGGATCGATCGTAAATCTTGGAAGAGAAGATCGAACACGCGTGTTTGATTTCGCATAATAATAAAGCCGTACATTAAGACCGACGAGATGGATTGAATCTTCGTGACGCGACAAGGGAGAGATCGATCGTAGGCAAAATGGCCCGTGCGATTATATTCAGATCGTAATACCTATCGTAATCCTTGGCGACGAAATGAAGGATCCTGGCCAGTCGAACATAAAGTTATGCTTTTAACCGGGAATATTTCATAAGACGATGCGTACCCGGAATTATTCAATATCCATGGAATCCTTTGAAGTCTCCCGCCAAAGCGTCGGTTGCCTTCCTTAAAAGTCTCTCTCTCTCTCTCGTTTCCTCTCGCTCATCCTCAACATCTGTAGATCTATCGTGTCCCGTTCTTCCTCGTGATGCCCCTTCTTCTATTTCGCGGGGTATATACCTCGATGACCTCACCGAAAAAAAGGGATATTAAACCAGGTGCGCGGGACCGCGAATATTTCACGGAAACATCTCGATTATGGAATAAATTAAGAACGAGTACATCGCCGGTAATAGCTTCTATTTGCATTTAGAGACGAGATTGCCGTCGTGTACGTCCGCGAAAGAGTAAGGAAAATATCCTCGAGGATTTTGACTCGTTGATCGAGAAGACGAGACGCGAAACAATATGGCGTGATTCAGCAAGGAATCGATAAAATGTAACTTTGAACAGAATTTCAATATACACGAATTTCTCTAAATCTACATATTTTATTACAATACATTTATTAATAAAGTTACATTTTTTTTTATTAAAAAAAAAAATATAATATATGAAATAGAAGACCATCGAGTCTACCTTTTACCAGGAAGATTTCCGAACTTCGATTTTCAAAAAACTACTTTTTCTTTATCTTTTAGACACACGAAAAATTATTTGGAAATTATAATTTTGTCACACAAAATGCTGCGAAAATCGCGACTAATTTTTTACTAATATTTTACATATATTATTTTTACTATTTTTTTAAATATGTGTGTTTAAACGCGTATGTATCATGGAACTATGTTCTTCCGGTTCTCCGATTCTCGGCAAATTAATATTTTTGAATCTTTAAGCGTGTAAAAAAATCATTTTGAACACGCCTTTTTTTAAAAGAAGGACACGCAGGAGAGTGAATGTAGCGCGAAATTGGTTAAAGCAGATCGAGATACACGCGTCATGCATTTCCAAAGGCGAATTTGTAATGCCGCGTTTGGTTCACGCATTAGCGCGCGTAATAGAAACCAATAAGGGATTCAATCTCGAGAGAACAGTTTGGTGAGGCGCAAGCCGTGTGTTGGTGCAAGTAGATAAAGCGGCCGTTGTGTACGTTTCCGTCTTATGCAACCTATCCCTAAAGATGAACCGACTGCGTCCACCTCCACAGACGCGCGAGCATCGAATAACGTATGGATACGAGAGAAGCAAGCAAGGAATCCACGTAGGCGAGTGATGATTCCTGCGTCGATAGAAGCGAAGCCATTTCCATTTGGCTAGACAATCGCGAGAGCCATTGACACACACATAATATTAACTCATTACAAACTCATTAAGTTAGTTAAGTTCAGAATTACGCTTCCAGATCGATTTGGATAGGGCGGGACGAGGACGAGGGGGAGTACGAGGACAACACCTGCTGTCACCGCGCGACTTTCTGCAACCCCGTGTTACGGGAGATCCTCGTGACCGACGTGATCTCCGCGTGTTTCGGCCTACAGCTGACATGGGCGGACCTCTTCTGGCTCGCGACCGTGAGCGGCCTAATCCTGCTGGTCTGGGCCGTTTTGTATTTCCTACTGGGCGACATGATCCTACCCGGCGGCAGCGTGTTTGGCCTCTTCGTCCTCGTCATTTTTTCCTACGCCCTCGGCTGGACCCTCGCCTGCATCCCCCACTTACACCTCCCGCCCATCTTCGGCATGCTCCTCGCCGGCATAATACTGCGCAACACCGACGTTTACAACATACACGACATGCTCGGCCCGGGCATAACTTCCAAGATCAGGACCTTCTGCCTGACCTTCATTATGGTACGTGCGGGCCTGAAGCTGACGACGACCGCGCTGAAGGCGCATCCAGTGTTCGTGACCCTCCTGGCCCTCGTCCCGTGCACCGTCGAAATGCTGGCGGTCACCGTCTCGTCTAAATATCTCCTCGAGTACCCGTGGAATTGGTCCTTCATGACGGGGTGAGTCCCCGCCGCGTTTTTACTTTCATGCCGCACGAAAATTCACAGAAAATCGGGAGGGGGGGGGGGGATGATTACAGAAATTCTTTTATATTTTTTTTAGCTTAATAATTATCGCTGATTAAATAAAATTTTTATCAAATATATTTTGATAAGGAATAATCGTATAAAAAAAAAAAAATTGTTATCATTGTTGAATATTAAGAATTGATGATTCAAAAAAGATTTGAAGATTTATAATGTAGAACTAAAAAGTTGTCGTGAGATTGTCATGTGAGAATGTAAAGACAATTTATAAAAAACGATAAATTCCCTTCAAGGACAATCGTGGCCTGTATGTCTCCTGTAGTAATAGTCAACTGCATGCTTGCCTTAGCTGAACAAGGATACGGAGAGGACAAAGAATTTGCCAGCTTGTTATGTACCGCGGCATCCATCGACGATGTCCACATCGTGTCTTTGTTTTCCATCTGCTTCTCTTTCGTTTTTAGCAACGGTATACAGAAAATCGTAAGAAAATCGTAATGACATACTGACATTTACGAAGCTTCTTCTTACCTTAATCTTCCGAATAACGGAAATTTTCAAAGAGGAAATTTTTCGACTTCTTAAATAGAATAGAAGATAAAATTTTATTAAAAAATTGGGGAAGGGAATTGCTTTCGTATCAGAGATTTAGATTGTATCTCTCCCAAGAAAAATGATCTCGGGAATCTTCGGGAGAACAGAAAATTTCGCTGCGATCGAAAACGATACATCTTCGAGAAATCATATTTCGTTATCTCTCTTCAGTATGAATCGCGATATTTATACGGTAAAAATTTCATAGCTTGCCATGACCCTTGACGCCTTAACGGTTTGCGATGTCGGGCACCGGCAAGCTGGTGGCGAGCTGTATAAAAAAATCTAAACGTAAAAAACAAAGAGGTTTCCATAAAGCGAGTCATACATCTTCCTAGATGACAGGAGAACAGAATGGTGGTCCTATATCCCCGGGGGGATTCGAGATTTCCTTCTGGGACTTATAGTGGGAATTATCTTGGGCTTCGCCCTGGCCTTTTTCCCTCATCGCAATCACGTAGGTACTTTATTCATTTTCCCCGCATCCGAGAGATTACGCAATTCGGGTCACGTATCGCGTGAGGGCACGTTCGTGTAATCTGAACTAACAAGAGCAGAACTTATTAACGCCTTTTTTTTTTGCGATATTTTATTAAAATATCGCTCACGTCGTCGTGCGCGCGAAAGTTGAAGTTTTACGGAAGCGAAGAAACAGTCTTTCATTCGATCGCATTTAGCGCATATTTATATAAAATATGAACTTGGTGCACGACGCTGCCGCATCTCTCGATACTTTTGCTGAAGCACTTAAAAATTTGACCGGATAAAAATTTGAAAATAATTTTGTCGAGTCATGAAAAATTATTACACGGGACCCCCAAGCATCGTGATAACGATGCGGCAAAAATTTTATTATTATTCGTACAAATGAAACGTCACATATTCATTTAATTATCTCTAATTCATTAATTATCTCTAAATCTATCTGTCTAAATTCTTTTTGCTGTTGGATCTCAGAAATATGCAACGTTGTATCGCATTGCTGGCTTAACTCTTGCATCTTTAACGTGTACCACAGCAGCATCCAGACTGGCGGTCACAGGTGGAGGATATCTCGCTATTATCATATTATCATTCATTGCTATTCATGGATGGCGACTCTTAACGATATCGTATGACGTAAGTAGTTATAGTAGATAAATAAATGTTCACATTTTGCCAGAATTCATCTTACAAAATTTTCTCGTCTTCATTAACTCGTGCCACTCATTATCTCTGATAGAACTAGATAGAAATTTCTATATGAAGGAGAATTAAGGCATCAAAATTATGAGTCAATTAAAAGATCAAAAAAATGTAATATATTTATTTATGAGGATGTTGAAGTTGCTAGTGAAAAAGATGTACATATTTACATTAGTCATCTTCAATGAATAAGTATTACATTTTTTTCATCTTTTAATTGGCTCGTAATTTTGATCGTCGCCTTAATTCTTCTTGCATTTGCATATATCGAGCTTAAAAAATTTATTAATCTATATGAAGAAATTGAACTTGATTATTTTCTTTACAGACGACATTTTTTCACAAGACATTTTATTTCGTCTGGCATTTCGTGCAGCCGATTTTAGGAGGCGTGGTCGGTGCCGATATTGACTTTCGAAACTGGGCTATATCCAGATTTGGACTTTATCTCGCTTGTATACTTATGGGAATATCCGTAAGTTATTTCGAGTAAGATGTGTGTGTGTGTGTGTGTGTGTGTGTGTGTGTGGTGTGAAAAATAAATAAGTTTCAAAAGCGCAAGTAGGAAACTCTACTTTATGTATTTTATATTCGACTTTACTTCGAAATAAAATTTAAAGATTAATCTTCTCGCGATGACGTTGCTTCTTTTCGTATCATCTATCTCATAAATACGAAATATATCGCTGGCGATGCTATAAAAATTTTATACACCTTTTCAAATTTAGGTGCGCACCACCACCGCCTATTTAACAACATTTCGAATGCCTTTTACATGGAAGGAACGATTCTTCGTCGCCATCGCTTGGGTACCGAAAGGAACTTTACAGGTAAAACGCGTACCTTCCTCGCTCCGAGCGTGAATTCTTTATTGGAGATGGAAAAAAAAATTGATTATTCGACGATTGATGATATTTCGAAAACTATAGGCGGCGTTAGCGCCGATGGCATTTGAGCGTGCTAGAGAAGAAGGCGACCCTATGAAAATAGAGTTAGCCCTCGATGTGGTGAGGATATCCGTAATCGCCATAGTGTTTCTGGCGCCACTCGGAGCGTTCGGCATGATGACTAGCGGTCCCTATCTCCTGAACAAGATCGATATCGAGGAACAGCAAAGGGAACGGAAATTGAGCTACATGCGCATGGTCGCTCTACAACCTGTTAGAACGCGTAAAGAAACGATAAAACCGGCCCGCGATACCGTTAACGACTCTCTCGCCAATAGAAGCAACTTTGTAAATGTAGTTTTGTAAATGTAGATTACCGGATACATGCCACTTATAGACCTAATAGCACCTTCGAAAGATATCGCTCTCGCTTCCTTGTAAAATTTCTTGTAAATATATTGTGAAAAATATAGAGGAAGAAAAGAAATTAAGATTTTAAGATCATCTGTTCTTTTATCCATTTGTAAAAAAGAAAAAAAAATTCGAATTCTCGAAGTCAAATTTTATTCTTGCGTTTTTTTTTTTTATGTCAAATAAATTTGTTATCGAATATTATTTAGTATCATGCGGCCGTCGTCGCGGAAATTGTGTTTTTTGACGTGTCAAAAGGCAGCCGTGGGAACAATTATTTTTTAATATTAGCGAGATATGTTATTGTGTTGCAGGAAATTACAAATTTTTTTTTTTATTTTTGGAAAAAAAGTTGAAATATAAAAAAAACGCAGCGCTGTTATTAATTTTCTCAAGAAATTAAATTTTTAAAAAGCTAAAGAATAAAAAATGTTCCTTGACATATCCTTGACAACAAAGAGTCTTTACATTTCAAATCCCAATTATTTTCATTTACTGTTAGTATCGCATCGAGATTAAGACATTCACCTAGATTCTCGAGTATCATGTTACATACAATATTTCGCCGGGAATATACAGAACGGTTATTATCGCGATACGGAAATGACTGTGGCGTCTCGCATTACGGCAGCGCAGTTTCGGCGAGGGGTGTCGTCGACGTAAACAAATGTATTCGGGGGTGAACGAAAACGGGAGAGACGAGACGAGACATTATGCAAGACCGTGCGTTTCCGTATTTAAAACGCGCGTAGCGCAAGCGAGCACGGGTTGTTTGGCGTCTCCGAGACGATCATTATTGGCAAAGTGAAACTGGGGCAGCGTCGCCCGCTCAAGCGACGTGATAGGGAGCATTGTGCTTATTGTTCGTAAATAGAATCGTACGCGGCGACGAGGCACGTGGCGCCGAGATAAGGAGACGAAAGGCGATGATACCTTCCCATACGCAACGCGTGCTCTAACCGCCTTGATTCTCACGGCGGCTGATTATAGCATGCTATTATAGCATGACTACGCCGATTCAGACTCTAATAATAATTTGTACATTTCGCGTGCGAATGATATTTTATGAAAAATAAAAATGTAGAAGACAACGAAATTGAAGAAAAATCTATCTTCGGAACTTATATTCTTTTATCATCACATTATATTTTATTTTTTTATATATTTTTGTGTTTTACATTTTTTATATTTTTATATATTATATTTTTATTTTTATATTACATTACACACACACATACACACACACACACACACACACACACACACACACACACACACACACACATATATTATAATAATATTTTAAATGTATATATTTCTTTAGGAATATTTCAAATTTTCATAGCGTTTCTACCGTTTTAAATTTTATTAAATAAATGAATGAAAATATATGGTTTGCATAACTAAATCTGCGGGACAACGCATTTTTCTTCTTTTTTTGCGACACGTCTATACTGGTTATACTTTTAATAATCTGCTCTATATAAAATGTAAATCATTAAGGACCATTGCACATAAAAAAATTATAATCCGATTTTAAAACCGTAAACAACCAAACAATCGTAATTAAATACCTCCAAATAATTGTAATAATGTTAGAGACTATTTAATAATCGATTGATTGATCATTCGCGACTTTATAACAGAATCATTCGCGAATTGTAATTTTCACGCAATGCACCTTGCAATGACCTTAATCAAGCAGTGTAGAATAGTGTAGTGCAGTGTAGATGAGTGCGCCATCTCTAGGCTTTTTTTTGGAAAAGCAAGAGGTGCACAATTGGACAATCTACATCAATTTATATCTTTCTGTTTTTAAGGTTTATGGTTGCACATGTAGAAGTAACGTGGAAATTATTTATATTCCTTCGAAATATCCTGAAACACTTGCAAGAATGGTTCACAAAAAAAGGTAACGTTTAAAAAAATTGATTTATTAAATCGATAAAGATGAAATTGTAAAGATTGAAATAGTTAATAATAATAATAATAATAATTATTATTATTATTATATATATATATATATATATATATATATATACGAACAAAATTTAATATAACTGTAATGTAAAATAAAACATTGTTAATTTCATTTGAAAGAACAGTACAGATGAATAAATTATAAATCTATATTTTGAAAATTGTATGCTTTTTAAGATTTTAGTTTTTAATCGCCACTAACGTTTTTTTCTATGTTATTTTATGAATTAATTTTTTTATATTATGTGATAGAACAAAAAGGCTTCCCAATGAGGACATCGACGAAGATATGGAAGATGATATTGAGGATATAGATATAAATGCTGTAACAGACTCGGAAGAAGAATATACGGAAACTGAGAGAAAATTGCTAGAAAAGGTACGACAACAACGTGTTACTGAAGACTTTGATAGTGATGATGAAGTCTACAAACTGCAAGATGAAAGTGAAGATGATCAGCAAGATTCAATGGAATCTGACATTGAAGGAGCACAAGAGGATTATGATATGCCAAATGATAGAGCTTGGGGCAATAAGGCAAAAACTTTTTATTCATCAGATTTCAAATATACAGATTATGCATCGGCGCC
The DNA here is from genome assembly GCF_055798465.1 of Pogonomyrmex barbatus. NCBI lineage: Eukaryota > Metazoa > Arthropoda > Insecta > Hymenoptera > Formicidae > Pogonomyrmex > Pogonomyrmex barbatus. Next base: position 6,098,672 of record NW_028297113.1, on the reverse strand, counting down.
TCAGAAGGACTTGGTCAATGCAGACATGGAAGAGGAAGAAGGAAAAAGGCTACATTTAAGATCGATGGGACAACATTTAACTCTTGATGGTTCAAATTTTAGTAAAAATAAAATATCTGAAGTCATAGAGGACAGCAAAATTGTTCAGGAAGATAATGAACTAGTATCTGATAAGGAATCTTTTATGATCATGATCGATACTTTTAAAGGTATAGCAATTATTGCCTTTTACATCTAATTTATTATTGGTTATAACAATTAGTGTCAATTTTTATAGTGATAATAAATGTATAATGTATTTTTCTATTTTTGACATACTCTTCAAAGTTCAAAAATCTATATATACGAACATACACTTTTTGGCTAAATGAAAATTATATTTTTTGTATGTTATTATATAATTATAAACAAATACTGTTAGAAATGTTTATCACATTAAATAAGTATTTTTTTTTATTACAGAATATATGACAGAGGCAAAGAATATTTTGGTACCTTTCCTCGAATTAGTAAAAAACGGAACATGTCCCGATTGTAGTGCAGTAACTTTCGTCAGAACCAAATATGAGATTATATTAAATTATTGTATAAATATTTCATTTTGTTTAATGCTGAGAGCCAAGGAATTACCAGTGAAGTCGCATCCGGTGATAAAGCGTTTGGAGCAGTACCATCAACTGCTTCATCAATTACAGTCGGAGCAGGGAAATTTGTTAGAGGAAATAACAGAGATATTGAAAGCAATGAAAGAAGGCAAACCTCTGTATAGCATATCAGATTCTCAAAAACAAATTAATGAAAAATCTCCAAGATCTACTAGTTTGATTAAAAAATTGGCGCATAAAAAAGAAATTATGGAACATTCACTATCCGATAGTTTGGATGAGGAAATGACTACAGATGAAGAGCTGGATATTGAAGAGAAGCATGATAACAAGATAATGATTGACGAGAAAGACAATAATACAAATGAAGAGATAGCCAAGAGACCAATAACATACCAAATATTAAAGAATAAAGGTCTCACGCCTTATCGCAAGAAGGAACTGCGCAATCCGCGAGTAAAACACAGAAATAAATATCGTAAAGCCAAGATTCGCAGGAAGGGTGCAGTAAGTATAAAGAATAAAGATCAAACTTTTATTGTTTTATATGAAGATATTTGGAATGTTTTACAAAAAAATTATTTTTTGTAGGTACGAGAAATAAGGAAGGAATTGACTCGCTATGCAGGAGAAATCTCAGGTATCAAAGCAGGTGTAAAGAAAGGCATTAAATTGAAGTGATAAATGAAAAAAAGGAATTTATCTTTATTGATCATATATGTGATCTGATGAATATCGTATATTCAATTGTGTATTCTAATTAAATATTAATTTCTTATTAATATATATTTAAAATTCATTATTCCTTATATATCATATACTTCTAAATCGTCTAAAAATTATTGACAAATCACTATTTCTGCGAATATAGATCAATCAATGTAACTTGCTTTTTATCTTTTTGTAATTCTAAGAATTAAAGTCTATGAACTGAGATTGTTAAATTGATTTATTATTGATAGAAATAATTAATAAGATTAGAATCCTTCTCTACCTTGAATATATTCCCTTTGAAAAAAATATTGGAATGCAATTGGATTTCCTTGCTTTCTGACAAAATCATCATTGATATTAAAATAATAAGTTATATAATGATAATAGCATAAATACAATAGATAAATGCTTTATTTTATCAGAAAATTGTATGTATAGTAAGAAACAATGGCATCTTAGCAGTAACAAATTCTTTGAAGAACTTAGGTCTTTTTAAAAGAACTTTAGATTGCATGTGAATCAATGTATACATGTTTTCGCTGTTCATGAAATTCTAGAACGATTTATAGCATTAACAAAACTGAAGAAAACGCAACTTAAATTCAACGAGTTAAACTTCTACTTTGGCTAATATATCCGATTCGCGGAACAAGTGGTATTCTTTGTTGTCCTCAAGCTCAACTTTTGTGCCACCATATTCGGGGAGTAATACAACATCTCCAATTTTAATACTTAAAGGCACATGTTCTCCTTTCTGATAAAAAAAAAATAATAATTATTAATAAATATTTTTGAATAGTTTTAAAAGAAAAATTGTAGAAATTGTTTTATGTACATACATCGTTCCTCGCTCCAGGACCTGTGGCTATAACAGTGCCTTGGAGAACTTTTGCTTGCGCTTTTTCTGGTAATACAATACCACCTTTCGTTTTCGTAATAGCTTCAGCCCTTTGTACGAGAACTCTATCAAAAAGAGGAATCAGCCTCTTCACAGCATTGGCAGCCTGAAAATATATAGACAGTTATTGACAATAATTAATCTGTACATTTCGACTTCAAATTTTAAGCTCAGTTGTGTCAAGAAGTTATAAACACATTTCAATCAATATAGATTAATTTTAATCTTGAATTAATTTATTCTTTTTTTAATTTTTTAGAATTAAAAAAATGATAAAAAATAAACTGAAATTAAGCAGAAATTAAAGTTAATTTGTATTGGTAAAAATGGAGATGATGATTAATCTATTAATCAAGTCTTTATTCATTAATTAATGACTAAATTCACAAAGTTCCATTAAATATATCTAACTTATACAATTAATCACTTCCACAAATACATATTTGACAGAGAAATTCAAAAGGATGACGATAAAAGTTGCTACAAACAAAACTTCTTTTGTGACAAAAGATTTAGCAAAAAATACCTGCATATTTAATTATTAAATTATTATACGAATAGCGAGAATAAAATCTCAATCGAGATACCGATTCCTTTCAATCTCTACAAATTCATAAACAAATGTGATTCGCGTCGAGGCGACTGGCGACAATGACGAGAAACGACAAAAATATTTCAGATTCGTTTTCGAAAGTCGTTATAGCATCGTTCTAAGCGTAGATAGAACATCGTCGCGTAGATACGAGGATCATTCGAGGGTTATCGAAAAATAAAGAAACGTGCTGACATGCAAATTTTTCCCGCGAGAGAGAAAAAGACAAAGAGAGGAATTCTCGCTGTCGTCTCTTTCTCACGTTGATCTACGGAGAACCATATCTCACCATAGTTGTAGATCTTCTTTCGCAATCACCGAATCGATCAAAATGCGAAACCGGCGGCGAACGCACGTTGTCGACGACTCGTGCACGTTGTGTAACCTAAACTGCGCTCGGATCGGACCGGACCGGCAAGCAACGAGACGGGGCAGTGCACGCGCGCGCGCGAACATCACGTTCTCGAAGCTTCCTTTCCGTGATGCTGCCCCTTCCTCCGACCTACCTCCGCTCTTCTTCCACAACGCGTATCATGTACATTGATCAGAGAAGGATCGCGAATGGTTACGTAAGAAACGCGACGCTTGCAAGGCGCACCATCGATCATAGAACAGATTTCTTTTTTCTACAATTTTAAGGAATTTTCATTTGATTTTGAGCAAGAAATCCCTTCGTTAATTTCTGATGGTTTTTCGCGAGACGATTCGAAAGGGACAGAAGGGAAAGAAGAAATTTTGATGTATTTTGCCAGACAATACAAAGTCCACAATTTTAAAAATGCTTAAAGATCTTTCCATATAATAAAATCGTGTTGTATATATTAATATATTCATTGCTATTAATGTAGATTAATTTCAATCTTTATCTCTAGTTCTAAAAATGGAAAAAAGATGAAAAGTGAGTTCAAAACTGAGAATAAAATTAATCTATGTTGCTAAAAATGAACATAGAAAATTTTAAGATCTAATTTTAGACTTTGAGTTTTCTGCAAGTTGATTTTCTGTACTTAAAGTCTATTTTATATCAATTTGAGAAATTTATAAAAAGAGCTGTAATTATGCAATCTATGCTTTCTATAGAAAAACGAGCAATGTCTGATTCTCCATAGAAATATTGATAGGCTGTAAGATAACTATTAATAGCATGAGATAAAAAAAGATAAGATTAAGTCATAGACATAATTTCTTATTAGGTGAATTAATATTTAAGGTGAGACATGTTCGAAGTTTGATGAAACCGAAAAATAAAATTTTAATACAGCAGTAAAGTAGTAAATCCATTTTAATGCAATAATAAAGTAGTAAATCTATAAATATAGCATCCATAATAAAATCAAACAATAAGAATTCTTTCCTCTGTCGAATTTGAATTTTTTTTTTGATGATGCAACATACAAAAACCATTATCTCTACGTTTGATGAGAGCAAAGGCATAATGCAAGATGCTTTCTTTCTAATATTTCCGATGTATATGTGAGGTTATTGATGCCTTATCACGCAAAGTTACACATATCAAACATATATACACATCTTTATCTTTATCTCAGGACATTAATCATTCCGCGTATACCCGTGGCATTGAAAACCAAATTGTCTCGCATTATGAATAAATCTAATTAAAATTGCAACTTTATTTTATCGTTTTTATAAATTTCCATGTAGAAGGATCATTGTATCTTATAACAGCGCGATAACTAACGAAGAAACATAAAAAAAATGACCGTTGTCGACCGGCCGATTGCATCACGCAGAATCGCCGTACTTTCTAGAACCTACGCCACGCGGATTCAGCTTCGTTGAATCTCTCGGCATATCGCAATATTAAAATCGAGAATTTTCGATTGAACTTTGAAAGAAAATAGCTCCTGCTAATATCCAGTACGATCAATTCTCACATATGATATCGGGTCAATTATCAATGTTTCATTATTCAGGATTAATCCATTACATTAAGGTTAAGTTCAATCGAATTGTTGATGGGCGAGGGGAGAAGTGGAAAGAATAGAAGATCACTCATTCAACGATAGACAGAGATATCCTTCCACCGTTTAGCTCTCGCCATGCGTAAGAAGTCACGTGACTAGCCAGACATACATGTACTTAGATATATTGATGTAGGAACTTTTGGAACCCGGATGTACATTTTCAATACCTTTTTATTTATATTAATGATGTATATCAATGAATAAAATTAAAATTTAGTTTAATATAAAATTGAATATTAGGTTAAAAATATATATGTATACACGTCTAATCTAAGGAAATCACATCAAAATAATAATTACTCATAAAATTAATATTATAAGTTTATTGTTTAAATTTTAACAGCCATGCGAATTCCCATAAATTTGTCGGTCTTTATATTATTAATTAATTTACTTATTAATCAATAACTTAAATCAGTTTATTAATTAATAAACCGGTGAATTAATAAACCGGAAACAACGATAGGAGGTTTGCGCCATGTATTTCGATGAAGTACGCACGCCATTGAGAATCGTTACCGCGCACGCGTGAAAAGATCCCCGTCTCCCGTCGCTACACCCATGTGATAGCGCACATTCTCGTCTCTTCGGAGCACTCGTCTTCTAATCGTGAGACAACGCTCGGTTCACGCCGTACCGATCTTCTATCTACTCAGCTTCCGATACTGATCATCGATCCGTTCCGTTGCGGAATCATCAAGGAGAATCGAAGGTGAGCCGACCACAAGCCACGAAATTGCACCACGTGCTTTTCTGGGAAGTTCGAGAAGGTTCGCTGGGGCGAGTTTTTAGCCGGCCGGGACATTCCTCGCACGCGAGCAATGGCGAAATATCTTCTCTCTTTCCTCTTTTATAAATAATTTGTGGAAGAGAGAGAAAGAGGAAAAAAGACAAATGCATGCGATTAGTCGAGCGATGATTTTCAGTTCCCGCGGGATCTCGTAAACGTTAACCTCCAATTGTCACACCACGCGAGACTTTACATAATCGCACTTCATTGCGAATAATCGGCTATTGTTTATTTCTGCCAATGTGGATTAACTTTAATCTTAATTTAATTTACTTTTTTAGTTCTTGAAATTAAAAAGAGATAAAAAGTTGATTAATTCGAACTGAAGTTAATTTATATTCATAGAAATTTCTATAAATAAAAAGTCATTATTATTATTTAAAAGAATTTTTTATGATTGAAAGGGTTTGCATCAGATGATTTAAAGTTGAAAGATTATTGTATATTTTTTTTACAGATGTATCGACTACCTATCATGTTAAGAGGAGCTGCCTTGCGCCAGTTGCAGGCGCGCAGTTATGCCAAAGATGTACGTTTTGGCGCGGAGGTTCGTGCCTTAATGTTGCAAGGCGTAGACATTTTGGCAGATGCCGTTGCTGTAACGATGGGTCCTAAAGGACGTAATGTTATATTAGAACAAAGCTGGGGAAGTCCAAAGATCACAAAGGATGGTGTGACAGTGGCAAAGGGTGTTGAGTTAAAGGACAAGTTTCAAAATATTGGAGCTAAATTAGTACAGAATGTAGCTAACAATACTAATGAAGAAGCTGGTGATGGCACTACAACTGCAACTATATTAGCCAGAGCAATAGCCAAAGAAGGATTTGAAAAGATTAGCAAAGGTGCCAATCCTATAGAAATTAGAAGAGGTATGTTTTTGATATATCACATTAATGTATATGAACGGTGTTTGTCTTATATTTCAGTCTTAGGAAACCTTGAACTTTGACCTAAGATATAAAAAACTATTTACATTACCGACAATATTTTTTATGAAATATGATTCACTGATTTATTGAGAATATTTTTATAACGAGTGCTCCGAAATAACATTTAGGAGTCTGTGGTCTTTTGTAGGTGTAATGTTAGCAGTAGAGAAAGTTAAAGATGAATTGAAGACTCTAAGTAAACCTGTTACGACACCCGAAGAAATTGCTCAAGTAGCGACGATATCAGCTAATGGCGACAAAGCGATTGGCAACTTGATCTCGGACGCTATGAAGAAAGTTGGAAAAGAAGGTGTGATTACCGTGAAGGATGGCAAAACACTTGACGACGAGTTGGAGGTCATAGAAGGAATGAAATTCGACAGGGGCTATATTTCTCCATACTTCATCAACTCTAGTAAAGGAACCAAGGTCGAATTCCAAGACGCGCTCATTCTTTTTAGCGAGAAGAAAATCTCTTCCGTTCAGAGCATTATACCCGCTTTGGAACTGGCAAATTCGCAACGCAAACCTCTTGTCATAATTGCTGAGGATGTAGACGGCGAAGCCTTGTCAACCCTTGTTGTCAATCGTTTGAAAATTGGGTTGCAAGTGGCCGCAGTTAAAGCTCCCGGTTTTGGTGATAATAGAAAAGCAACTCTTCAGGATATGGCGATATCTACCGGTGGTATTGTGTTCGGCGACGATGCCAATCTCATCAAATTAGAAGATGTTCAGGTAAAAATATCTATGCATTAGAGTCTTGATTAATAAATTATCTTTACATTACGTAAAAAAAAGTTTGATCTTGATTATGTTTAAAACTTATAATCTTTAATAGGACACGATTACAATGGAAAATTTTTTTATTTAATATATGATATAGTAAAAGCCGAAAGTTAAATCTAAATATATAATATTAATTAAATATAATCTTCTTTTGCAGGCAAGTGACTTGGGTCAAGTAGGAGAAGTCATCATTACGAAAGACGATACTCTCATCTTAAAGGGTAAAGGAAAGAAAGCTGATATCGACAGAAGAGCCGATCAGATCAGAAATCAAATCGAAAACACCACATCCGATTATGAGAAAGAGAAGCTGCAGGAACGTTTAGCTAGATTAGCATCCGGTGTTGCTGTCCTGCGAGTTGGTGGAAGCAGCGAAGTAGAAGTTAACGAAAAGAAAGACCGTGTGCACGATGCGCTCAACGCCACTCGTGCTGCCGTTGAAGAAGGAATCGTTCCCGGAGGTGAATATAATTAATCTCTAACTTGTCCCGACGTAGCACACAAACGTAATGTTAAACGTAATGTTATTGGTTTCTTACAGGTGGCACCGCACTGTTGAGGTGCATACCAGTATTGCGACAGCTGAAAGCTGTGAACGGCGATCAGGAGACTGGAATCAAGATCGTAGCGAATGCTTTGCGTATACCATGTCTGCAAATCGCGCAGAATGCCGGCGTCGACGCTAGCGTTGTAGTAGCTAAAGTAAGCGAAGGCAAGCTCGGCTATGATGCCTTGAATGATGAGTACGTCGATATGATCGAGAAGGGCATCATCGATCCCACGAAGGTAGTGCGTACAGCACTTGTAGACGCCGCAGGTGTGGCCTCGCTCCTGACGACGGCGGAAGCAGTCGTCACCGAATTGCCCAAAGAGGAACAGCCACCGATGGGCGGTATGGGTGGCATGGGCGGCATGGGTGGCATGGGTGGCATGGGTGGCATGATGTAAAGATAGAAATTTAAGACAAAGACTGAAGAAGAGACAGTCCGTGCTGCAATCTTGCTCGAAACGCGATTACACCGTGCAACGTTGTTCAAATAGTTCTGAACATTGGTTCCGTTCGAACGGAATGAAGGAAATATCCGTACGGTCTCGTACAATTTGTACTTTGAAACATTACAGGCGATAAGATATGAAACCATTGTTACGAAGCGCTGTTTCACACATTTATTTTATTCTACGAATCTGTAATATTGTTATGAATACAATTCGCGTTAGTTTTATTTCATTTAATAAACATAAAATATAGTGCATTTCCAAAGGTTTCAAATGGCATTTAATGTAAAAATAATTATGTGAAACGAACTTGTTAACGAGTGTATACAGAAGATGGAATTATGATAAACAATTCAATAACTTTTAAATAAAATTTCAATAATTCTATCCATCGTTATATATCTCATATTCCATATTTACGATTGTTTCACAAATCCAGATGCAAAAATGAACAGCTTTTGTGTTCAACGCTTATATTTTATACAAAAAAAAATTTTCTAGTTATAGTAACTCACAAAAGACGCAAATGTAAAAATGAATGTATGCTTTAATTATGGAAGGTTAATTATTTAGACTTTCATAATTTTGTAATGTTAAATTTATTTTCTGTCTGAATAAATGTATGTTTAAATTACAATTGATCTCTCCATGCCGTACTTATAATATTACAAACTATATTATGCCAATGAATAAATAATTAAAAAGGTTGATAAGTACAGAGAGAAAAGTTTTATTTAGAATAGGATATAAATATATATATATATATATATATATATATATATATATTATTACATTACTTTTAATTATATTCCTTTTCTTAAACAATGGAACGTAAGTTAATGACGATATAAATATATCAAGATACAATTTGTCACCATCTCTTAATTTTATACGAAATTTCGTGATCATCTCAAATATCTATTGACATTTATATTTTCAGAATATTATGCTTATGGAATTTTAAACTATTATTATTTTCTGAAATCATAAACATTCAAGAAGATATTTAGGTTGATCATATGCGTGATTACTTGAGACGACAGGTATAATGAAAAAATATTCTTATCATATTCATGCTTTTCCATATTATCCCATATTAGTATATGAAATATTTTTGTTTAAATTTTGAAGTAAGTCAATGCGTAAATTATTTTAGTGTCAAGGAGAACGTTGTAACGTTATATAAACAAAAAAATAAACATTCCATTAATTTTTCTTCGGTAAGCAGATTGGAGTTTTTAATGATGCCAAATAGATCAGTATATTTTATATGTATGTATATTTAGCACATACAATATAAAAACAATTTCAATCATGTCTAATTGCCTTGTTTTGATCCAATGAATTATATAAAATATAGCCAGACAAATAGAGAAAGAGAGGAGTACAAGACAAAAGAAAAGCAGTTTCCTAGTGTAGTCACATCGTCACATGGTTGGAAAAGAAATATTTCATATTCAAAATACAAAGAGAGAAGTCCCCTTTAAAAAACATTATATTAAAGCCTAGGTACATCCTTAATAAAAAGCATAATATCTTAAGCTCCGATTTTTTCAATTTCATCCGCATCCTCCGCGTCGAGGTAATGGATTTTCTTGCCAAAATGTCTCTCTATATCTTTGCACAATTGCATCGCATGCGGCGAGTCGATCAAATTGATGGCAATTCCTGACTTGCCAAATCGCCCCGTTCTTCCGATTCTATGCAGGTATGTCTCACAATCAGCTTGTCGCTTTTGGTCCATCGGCAGATCGAAATTGACTACTATCGTCACCTGTTCCACATCAATGCCTACCACAAATATTATATATTACCATATATTATATGAATCATATATACATACTATATATTGAAATTTATTTGTATCTACCTCTAGCTAAAACATTCGTAGTGATAAGAACTTTTTCAAGCCCTGCTCTAAATCTGTCCAATACAGAAATCCTCTGTTCCACTGTCAAGTCACCAGACAATATTGCTACCGCGTGCCCATCTTTCGACATTTTTTCTGCCAACCAACTAGCTGTCTTCTTTGTCTGAAAAATAAAATGACATTACATATCATTATACATGAGTAGCTGCTTGTAGAATATAATAAACAATTAATATACATTCGATCTTACATGACAAAAGATAATCGCCTGTCCGATAGTAATCACGCCGTAGATATTAGTGATAGCTGTATATTTTTCGTCTATATTTTCGCATTTGATATAATATTGTTTAATATTATCTAAACTCTCTTCTTCTCTTAATAACCGTATTATTAGTGGATTACTGACTATAATCTCTGCAAAGTTCATCACTTCAGGCTCATACGTCGCAGAGAAGAACATCATTTGACATGTACGTGGCAGTAATCTATAATATGAAATAAATATACCTTAAATATTTCATGAAAGATTTAACCAATTAAATATTAAACATTTTTGAAAAATTACTTGTGGATACGAATACATTGATCTTGATGACCCTGTGTAGCAATCATAACGTCTGCTTCGTCCAACACAAATACAGATATCTTGCTTAAATCAAAGAATTTGAATTTTTGCCCCCAATCTAACACTTTACCTGGAGTTCCTATAATAATATGTTCCGTGATCTTTGATCCACGGCTTACTAAAACAATTAAAGTAACATTAATTTTAGAGAATCTATTCTAATGGAATTTTTAAAAGTACGTAAGAAAATACATTACTTTCTTCTCCTCTTACAGCGTACTTTATTTTTATCTCGGGACAGAAGCGCGACATCTTTGCTGCTACTTCACCGGTTTGAATTGCTAGTTCATAAGTTGGTGATAAACAAAGTACTTGTGGATATTCCTTTGTTACATCTACTCGACTCAACATGGCGAGAACGAATGCAGCTGTTTTACCCGTACCAGATTGAGACTGTGCAATCATATTCTGTGGTCTAAAAAAATTTTTGCATGCAAATAAAATGAATTTGCATAAAAAAGTCAAGGAAACCAGAAGCAATTGATGCCAATTGATGCTTACGGATCGGCAAGTAGAGTAGGTAAAGCAGTTTCTTGAATTCTTGATGGTGCGTTAAATCCCATAGCATAAACTCCTTTTAATAAGGCAGGTTTGCTATAAGATAAAATAAGAAAAAATATTTATAATTTGTAATTAATAGGTATATGTATAAATGTAACACTGAATTAGTAGCAAATATAACAAATTCAGAAAATTTATTTTACAATATTAAAAATTAATAATACTATAATATTACTTACAGATGAAGTGCGTCAAAAGTTTTGACGCTAAATAATGGAGAATTTGGGTCCTTTCTTTGAACCTCTATATCTTTCGTCGTTTCCACTAATCCTTTCCTTATAATTTTTTGTAAGAGTGATTTCTCCGCTGGTGAGATTTGCTCCTCAGATGTATCATCATCACTCTTAGGATCTCCATCTTTAATGGACGGAGCAGGTATGGATGTTTGCTTTGGTTTATCCAAGTTCAAATCTGTCACCTGTATACATATATATAAAACATATAATAAGTGACTGCATTAATTTGACATCAGTGGTTCACAGATCATCTAATTTCTTTGAAGATAGAAATGCAAATGAAAACAAGAAACAAATCAGCCATACGAGAGCAGAATTATCATTCATATGGAAAATAATAAAAAAACAAAACGTCATGGATCTAAATGCGAACTGACAGTGATATCTTGGGAGTAATTAAGATCATGAAATGAGTATTGTAAACATCAAAAGGTTCGCGCTCACACGTGTCCGAGAAACAGTCCCGTCTTACCTTTGATACCAATTTGTCTTGTTCATCGGTGTATTGTCCCCAATCGACTTTAGTTGAAGCCATATCCGTTGACTTCCCGGTCGGTGCTCGTGACGGGGGAACAGTGTCTCAGATCGGTTTTCGGACTAAACTTGGAAATTTCAAATATATATCTGCCGTCCGTTGTACCGTTCTACAAACTTACTCATACGTGTTATAAACAGGTGTACGTTGCTATCGATTGGGAATATTCGAGAAAATTCACGAATATTTCACGTTATTCCGAGGTGAAAACCGAGGTTGACCGAGGTTATCGGTAACGCGAAAAACCGCACGCGACGCGAAGAATGAACTGACGAGATTGAAAAATGGAAGCTAGCGTGCTTAAATTTGTCCGCGTTATCAGCACTTTCTGCACTCACGTTTCTCATTCTATCTTTCTTCGATGCCCGCTTCCTCCCATATACGTCCATATATGTCCGTTTCATTTTAGATGCAAAAATACTAGGAGGACAAGCAACGCGAACATAAGGATTGTTCTTTTCGACTGAATTTCTCGTGTGGTTCATCTTTCTTCCTTTTCTTTTCACGTTGGAGAGAAAAAGAGAAAAGATGAACGGTAGAAATTCACCTGAAACGAACAGACTTATAATTATGAAATAGATTAAACCCGGAGCGGGCGTATACGACAAATTTTTAAACGTATTGATTGGCTCAAAGTTTTTTTTTTTATTTTAGCATATTAGAATTGAGTAGCCACTTCCATTTTCTGGCACTGCCGATAAAATCCCATTTTGATATGCGTCCGTATTAATCCCACAATTCGCAGCTACTTGATTCCAATATGTTAAAATGATGCTGGGGGTTGCTAATGTACGAGGGTTTCGATCCACGAAAAAAGTTGAGACGACAGATCTCAGGCTTCTCTTTGACCTAATTGATTATTCTCTCTTTAAATGCTTCTTAGATTTAAAAGCCAGTTGCAATTTTTTATTTAAATTTAAAAACTCAGAATTTGTATTATTAATTCATTATTTCACCAATACTTATATTAATCATCGTCTGCATAAATCATATTGTCTAAGAAACGAAATACTGGTAGTAAAAGATGAAGGCAAGAAAAAACTTGTATTATTTGAAAAATATATTAACATTTTTTTTATTATTGTATATGGAACAAGAAACTATTCGCGATAAAATGAATCGTGCAAAGCCACGCACAAATTTAATTGTGCAATTTTTATTATTAAAATTTTATTTTAATAATAAGATATTAACATTTTCTATTAAAACATACACATACGTTAAAGAAAATGTGTTGTAAATTTAATAAAATAGATGCAACATAAGAAACCAATATCCTAAAAGTAAATTTATATAATTTTTTATACTAGATATATTATTATTGGCTATGTGTTATTCCGATGTATTAAAATATTTTATTTAATAAGCATATTTTTTTTTACTTAAATATAATAAAAATGTTCATTCTACATCAATTTAATATTCTTCCATGATCTCAATAGAATGGAATTTTATTTCCGCTCAAAGAACATATTTTATTACCATTATAATAATCTACATACAATTATTGCCCTCTTGTTATATTGGCATATTGTTGCGAATTTATTTTATATGTAAATTATTACATATTATACGAAATATACAACTTCTCGTCATATGTACAGATGAATCCATAAATAATCAATCACATATTCAATATATGTCTGAATGTTTCGAAAATTATCATTTATATCATTTGTTGCATTGGAAACTGAATCTTCTATAATTTACAAATTTCTGCAGGTATATATTTTAGGGAATGTATATATATGTATATATCATGATTATATGTACATATATAATCATGATATATATATATATATATATATATATGTATATATGTATATATATATATTTTTTTTTATATCTCTGTTAAGTAGGTTTGCTAAACCAAACGAAAGAGATATTCAGAAATCATGATTTATATCGAATTAACATTAAAGATATACTGAGGATGTCTCGAGATTCTTTTCTCTCCTCTTTAAGATTTCTTCGCGATTGCTGTGACCGCTTTATTCCCGGGTGTGCTTTGCGGCACAAGACGAACAGTTATCAGCGATAGATCGAGCATTTTACGCTGGTATTTCTTGTGAAACACCATAGCGGCGGATTGCGTCTTAAACACAATGGTCGCATTACCCTCGCCCATACGTATGCTCTATAACACGAAGAATAGAAAAAACACTGGTTATTAAATTATCGAGTATAAACCATTTATTTAAAATAAGCATAAAGCAAAAGAAAACACGCAGTAATTTTTAGCCTGATTCTTGAATATTTGTCTACGCTATTTATATTTTCAAAATAAAAACAATCACAATGAGTTTTGTAGGATTCGTGCATGTTTTCATTACACTGGCTTCAAATCTATATTATAATAGACGTTTACATGCTTTGTTACATTTCCAAAGCTCCTAAGTTACATTCTACATGTAAGCAAGGAAGAAATAATACTGGAAAGTATATAAACCATATATATAAATAAAATTTGATTTCGAATATATTGAATATCATGTAATGTAACAATGTAATGTATAATGATTTATCATAATATCCATAAAATCATAAAAAAATTTTGTTCCAAATAATTATATTCCAATATTTATCTATTATAAATATTATAACAATCTTTCTCAAATAAAATAAAGAAAATTATTACCCAACTCGATATAAGACAAATACTTCACGTAATAAAAAAATATGTATTATAAAAAATAACTGACATTCTTATTTCTTATTTCTCTAATTATAATATATATCTTTGGAATGATGTAATTATAACACGCATCTTTGGAGTTAATAATAGCAAAATTAAAAACTAAGGAACAATACCTTAAATGTAATATATGATAAATACATAAAGTAACAATTTTTAATACTTTAGTCATTTTTAAGTAAATTATGTAATGGAATAATGCATTTGATACTTTGCATCTTTGATATTTAAATTTCTCTGTTTTGAATAAGACCAAATAAAACAGTTTTATATAAAAAATGTATATGTATATAGAATGCATGTAGAATGTATACAAAAATAAACTCTATGACATAAATCTGAACGCAATTATTTTTCATAATCTTAATGATAAAGAAAATATATGAATGTGCGTATAATAAAAGTGAGAGGGATTAATAGAAGTGCCAGGTGAAACGTTTTCATGTAAATATAGTCACCTCAATGGTTCCGATGGCTTGACACATACGTCTGATTTGGGCTTCAGACGTGCTCGCGGCCAAATTTTCTAATTTAACCGTATTTGTCTTTATCTCAGGTGATTTTTTCACTTGAACCGCAGACTTCTGCAGGACGATTCGCTGGGGATTTTGCTGTGTATTCGTGACTTTCTGACTTTGAGCAGTTGCACTATCATTAATTACAGTTTTCTGCAGACCACCCGGTATTTTATGCGCTATCACTCTCTGAGTTACAGATTTCGGTCCGGCAATCGCAGGTTTTTGTAATGTATTACCCTGATTTTGCAAAATCTTTTGAGTCTGTACAACTTGTGTGTTAGACACTTTCTGCTGCAATCCTGGATTCTTCTGCAGATTGGAGACAGTTTTTTGTATCGTAGTAGCAACTTTCTGTAGAGGCTTTTGTATCACGACTCTTCGTACACCAGATTGTTGTACCACTTGTCTTGTCTGAACAGTATCACTGGCTTGATTAGTCATGTGTCCAGAATTAGGTTTTGGACCAGTCGTGTCTGATAAATCATTGGTTTGTATTGTTCTGATAATTCGCACGTTAGATGATCTATCTGACACCTACAACAAAAACATGTCATTTTAGAGAAAAATAAAATTATGGAAAATAATTACATTTAATTACATTAAAAAAAAATGTTAATGATATCTTAAAACTAGTTTTAATTTCAGGAATTCTATGTCTCCTAATATAAAAACAAACAATAAGTTTAGAAATTTGACAAACTTTGAACTTTAAAATTTATTAATACATATCTCAGATGAAGGAAATAAAAGAAACATAATTTAATGAAAAAGTATTTTATTGAAACATAAGGAAAATGTACAATTTCTAATTCTTCGTATAAAGAATGACGTGATATTTAAAATGTATATAGTTCATTGCAATGGTAAAAATGGAATTCTTTTCTACTAATCTTCAATGAATATAATTTTGTTCAATCTAAATAATCGATCTATTCACTTTTTACATGTATGTAAGTACATCTATAATTTATATAACACTTTGTAAAATGCATTAAAAATACTATTATTGACTCACATATATCTCTGTTATTTAATTTAACTTATATAGAAATAAAAATTTGTAAAAAATTTTTTTATACATCTTTTTACGTGTATTATAGGTACACGCGCATATACACATACATATGCACAAGAAAAAGAAGAGATACATATTGTACAATTGACATCTCATCTTATTGTTCATTATTAAGAAATCAATAAAGAAATCAAATATACAAAGATTGAAAAATATAATATATATATACATATATGATACATTTAATGATGTACCTCTGTACTCTGTGTATTAATAGGACGATTGCGTCCTTTCGCAACACCAGGGCGAGTTTTAATTGTGCTGTCATTTACAAATCCCATCAACGTTGATACAGGTTTTGTTTCTTGCTGTATATTTTCGTTTGCTAAAAAATTTCAGTCACATTGTTATAAATCAATAGCGAATGAGGAAACACGCTACAACATTTATATATAACAACATTTATATATTACACGACAGATATAGAAATAATGATTTAATTTACCTGTTACAGCATTCGAATCGGTCTTTGCATCCTCATTTTGTTTCTCTATCGCGGCCATTTTACGTCTATTCTCCTTCTCGCGCAACAATTTTTCCCGAAGACGTTTTTGTTCTTCCATTTTCTTGCGATATTCCTGCATTTCCGGATCATTATCTTCATCCTGAGATTATAGTTTTACGATACACACGTTTAGAATCATTTGCTCTTCAAAAGATACTATTCGTAGGAAAATGAAAATCTTACCTTATCAGCTGTGATTTCACCTACTGTATCCACTCTTCGCACCTCTTGAAGATTTCTGTTGGGCGGTTTATTACGTTTTGGACTCAATTCCCGAGGTCCTTTATCCGAGGATTCAGAAGTCCTCTTTTGAGATGGCCTGTTTGCTCCACGAGACGTAACATTTATCGGTCTAGATTTTTGATCATAAGAATCGCCGCGATACATACTCGGTGGCGATCTATTTCTCTGCACATGATCATTCCTTGTTCGTAAAGGCAAATCTCTATCCCGATAATTTTGGTGAGATCCTCTATGATCCTGACATCATGATAAAACAATAATAAGCATTGAAAATAAACAAGATAATACAATTATTACTTAAAAATTACAATATGTACCTCTGTATAATTGTTTCTTTGATCCCATTGGCTCTCCGATTTATATTTGTTATCATTATAGCTACTTTCTCGGGAATAACTGCTATCCGAGGGATAATGCTTGGTCGGGCTCATATTTTGAGACCTTTGTGGTCTATTTTCTTGCCACACATCAGAAAAATATGCATATGGATCCTGTGATAAAATTAAATAACTTGCAATTTACTTATTCATTATTTTTTCGCTTCACTATGTTACACTATGTTACTTACATCACTTTTATTTTGCTGATAACTCTGTTGATACTGCGACGAACCTTGCTGATTATAAGATCCTTGACTTTGATAGGATGAAGGTGGTTGTGAAAATTGTCCGCTGTGAGAAACTTGCGGTTGACCTTGATTAGAATCCCAGACAAGTCGAGCTGGATACATTTGTAAAAGACGAACATTATTGAAGATGTTAATCGATTAAACAATCAAATTTAATATAGAATTAATTATATTCGTTAAAGGAGCTCACCATCATTCGCGGGTTGGACAGTGCCTCTGAAATGAGGATTGATTAAAATTTTGTGGCCTGGAGGCAAAGACACACCGTGTGACACGTTAGACGCCGACTGTTGTGGTACCGGCTGAATCGTATTATTAAATTGGTTATTGGGTACTTGATCAGGATGGTAACCAGCCCTCGCATCAAATACACTCCGATTCTCGAATTGCGGCTCTTGAAACGGTGGCAGTCTGTTCTGTTCGAAGGGTGGCTGACTAGGCATTTGTACGTTTGGCGGCAAATTCTGCATGGGCGGACCCTGGGAGGGTTGCTGTCGTGGGAATCCCTGTATAGGTGGCATCAGTAGATTTCCCCCTGGTGGCAGCAAATTTGGCGGATTCCCAGGCAGTAGCACGTTCGGATTACCGAGAAGTGACCCACCGCCCGGATTTCCTTGCAACAAGGGCCCTTGATTACCCTGCATTGGCCGGTTCTCCTGCATGATGCCACCTGGATTTTGGAATGGCGGTTGCATCGGCGAGTGATATGGCGGCTGATTGGGTGGGCAATTATAGTTAGGTCCCTGCATGGATCCCGCCGGTAAGGAACCTCTGGGCCCGTACTCGAGTAACCTCGAACCGATCGGCCGCGGTCCCAAAGGGCCCTGGAACTGTCCGGGATTGAACTGCGGCCTATTCTCCGCGAATTGGGCCGGCGGCCCTTGCATCGGACCATTCGGGCCGAAGGGCTGTTGAAAAGGTTGTTGTGGATTAGCTTGTTGGTACATTATCTGCTGATTTTGTACGTTACTTGGTACAGCGAGAAGACACGGTGGTCTGGTCTCTATTAGCGGCGGTCTGCATACAAGTGGCTGATTATCAAAGTTATTCGGCCGTACCGTACCAAACCTACAAAGATGAAAAGCACTGTCTTAAAACGGGGGAGGGAAAAAAAAAAACATATATATAAACTATTTTTCTCTAATATTCCATTGTGAAAGAGTTACTAATTTATTGTTAAAATTTAAATATTACCTTGGATTAAAGTTTCCGGTATTTTGTACGTTAAATCTTCCTCCTCTGATTCCTCTTGTTCCGCGACCTCGTCCTCTTCCTCGAAATGGCATCCTAGATGGTTCAGACGTGACGACGTTCTCCAAGGTATCCGGGATATCATTGTTCATCTTCGGAGAAATCATCGTACGCTCGTTTTGAAATCTGTTCCGTCTTTCCCTCGCCTCCTCGCAATCGTCGTCCTCCATCCCTTGCCCGTTGCCGACGTAAACGTTCTTCTGCACGTTTTTCTGCAATTTCTCGCGCAGATCACCCTTGGCGATGTTATTAGAAACATTAACGTTATTGGATTCCAAGTTTCGATTTGACTGAGGCAACGCCTCGTGCTCGTTCGCGTACTCAGCATTCTCGTCTTGCTCGTAATACGACGTCGACTGTGCCTCCGGGTGTTCTCCATCCTTATAGAAATCGTTATCATTACGTTTATCAGTATTGCCTCTACTAAACTCTATATTTTCGTCCTCGCCATCTAAGTCGTCGAGCGCGTCCGTGACTCCTAAGTCCAGTACATCATCTGTTTCCTCTTCTCCCTTATAGCTATTCTGCTGCTCGGGGAATCAAATTGCCAGATATTTGTAATACAAATACAAAACTTATCCATATATAATGTAGTTATAATCTACATATCATTAACATATCTAAGATTGTGCGTATGTGGAATATCCTCCGTTCTGTGTGAGAAACATAAACGTGTCGGTACATGTATATACATTCGCACAAGTCCAAATTCTGTCAAATGCGTGTACGATCCTTTCGACACATAGGAAACGTAATGTTCAACCTCCGTCTTCTTAAAGATTTTCCGTCTGTTTGCTATCACACTTATCGATAAAGCATGCTCTTATCTCTGATGACGAATAATAATAAAGCATATCTTACAAACGAATCTAGTTGATGATCGCGACGAGTCCGAGTACACAGGGAGAAACGTGAATGTACGAGATATTTTGTCGAGGAAGAAAAAAAATTCATAATGTATATGATAAATAATGTGTTAATGTATAATAATCGAATGTGAATGAACGATTTCTGATTTCATATGATTTGAATATGGTATATTTGCATAACAAAATCTCGCTTCTGCTTTAGGGAAGAAAATTTACATATCAGTGCAATACAACATAATTCATTTTAGTTCAATACACAATGATTTTACAACAAAATTTACGAATAGTACAAAATTTGCAAATGCATTTACCTTTTCAAAATTTTACTGTGTGTAAGATTCATAATACATTCATAGGACTCCATTATAATATAAATAAATCAGAGGTATAAACAATTTTTCATTACACTCAATCAGTATCAATTTCGAAATATGTATTAGCAAGAATGTATAATTTTGATTAACGTGAGAAAATTCAAGTTGCAATGAAATCAGAATATATCTTATTGCACATTGATATAACTGATGATTTTTTGCAACACCTGATCTTTATCAGATTTTTATCAGATGAGCTAAGGATGCTTAATACTAAAAAACGTGATGTACAATTACGCATGAAAATCAATATATGAATGTGGTAAATTATTACAACCACAATCAACTCTTGTTCGAAATCGAGAAGACAAAATTCATAGGATGACAAAACATCGGAATGGCTTAATGTAAAAATCCACATTATAAAGTGTTCTGTAGAAGTAAGTATATTTAATATAGCTATTTATTTTCTTAACTACAAATATTTTTGTTATTAATTTCTGAAATTTATATAAAAATAATTTATTCTCAAAAGATTTAACATTATAAAATACCAATGCTTTATATAAATAACAAATTGAGAAGAATTTGTCTTTTTATATGCAATTATATATTTTATATTGTTTCTCACATTAAACCACTCAAAGTAATAACTTTTTCAATGAGTAAAGTGAGAAATATAATAACAGAAATGTACAATTAGCAGAATATTAAATTACATATTACCATTACCAGTTGTCATTTGTTTAGAATTATGAACATTGTGGACTTTTTCATTTATCATCGATATCGCTTTATGTTGGTTCTTAACTTATAAAACTTATAATCGCATTTATACAACAGGTAAAATAAATACATGTAGCATTGATATTTTCAAATAAATATGTTTAATATTTGTCTAAATACACACAAATTCTTTGGTATTCATATGTTATGTTATTGCACTATTTAGAAACATTTTATAATAAATATTACTAATTATAAGCAAATGTAAGCAAATATATTTAATAGAAAAATATATTATCTTTGATCTTAAACCAAAATTTCAAAATAAAACATAACAAAACAATTTCCATTTCAAAAATTCTTTTTTAAAAAATAATTTCTTCAGTGGCCACTGTATTCTTTCTACCTGTATA
Source organism: Pogonomyrmex barbatus (assembly GCF_055798465.1). Taxonomy (NCBI): domain Eukaryota; kingdom Metazoa; phylum Arthropoda; class Insecta; order Hymenoptera; family Formicidae; genus Pogonomyrmex; species Pogonomyrmex barbatus. The sequence continues at coordinate 6,077,310 of NW_028297113.1, read as the reverse complement.
ATTTTATAGCTATCCTTTAACACAAATTACATGCTTACACCAAGCATACAATTCTCATATTGCAATGACAATTTTCACCAACATTTACATTTGAATGTAAAAATAAAAATAGTTCGCATTGAATTGTCAATCTTAATTCAGGTATTAATTTTAATTATTCCTGCCCATCTTATATTCATGTATAAAATATGTATTTTCATATGAAAAATATTCATTCATAACTATTGATAAAATTCAATTTCAATATGAAAAAATTATGTAGCATATGTGAATACATCTACATATGTTAAATGAAATATAATAGATGCACGCATTTTGAAATTTCTATGAAGTAGGATATCTGAATCAAATTTTTTTCCCTAATATAGTCAACAATTCCTTAATACAAATAATATTACATCTATATTGCGGTTTCTTTCATGCGTTTTTATGGAAATAAAACACACACACACATATACATACACACACATACACGCACATATATATATATATACATATATATATGTATAATATATATAAAAATTACAAATATCAATATATCATTGTTTAAAATTAAAGAAATTTACATTACATTATTTTATAACATTGATTGATATATTATTCTCTAATTTCGTTTCCTGGAATCTCTTCCAAAGAACATCCAAGTATTTTTAATGAAAGACAGAAATATAATTACTTTTAAACTTTACTTTGCACTGCTTCTTAATTATCGATGAATAATGATTAATTATAAAAACTATTTTAGATATAAATTAACACACAAAAACAAGAGATCTAAAAATGAGATAATTTCTAAATTATCATTGTACAAAAGAAAAGCATAATTGAGATTGCCAAATATATCAAATGAGTGTAAGATTTCATCCGGTTGAAAAATAATGGGCAAACAATATGCTTACCCTTTCTAATTCATAGTCATCTGCTAGGAGAGCTTCCTCCTCGTCATTACCAAGATCGTATTCCTCATCTCCGAGATCTTCGTCCAGTAAAGTATCATCACTACGAAAAAAACGAAATTTTCTTTTTTTATTTTCACGAAAAAGCATGATTCCGAGCTTTGACGGGAGGAGAAGCCTCTGGCACCTAAGTGACAACATATACGTCATTGTTCGAGGCGTTCGCGATCCTAACCTGTTCATTTCGAACGGGAACGCCATCAGGGCAATTCGAGGCGATCACTTCCTACGACAGTCTTAACGGAAAACTACGCGAGAGAAAAGGGGCGAGAAATAGCCACGTGATTTTCGGAAATACGAAATAAAAGTACTTACTGCTCTGACATTATTAATTACAACTTTTCGTGAGACAGAACAAAGCCGAGGAGCACCGAAGAGTTCGAATCGAGATGTAGCAAGGCAGCTGATAGATCAACGCAAAGCGTAAATCTAAGGGCCTCTGCGCATAGAACGCGTCAACGAATATAAAATTCCTGTACACAGGTGCGTCACGCTAGGGAATAACGCGTCGACCAATGAACAAGTTGACGCGCCTTATATATAGGTGCCGTCATTGGTCAACGCGTTAAGCAGTATCAGACTAGAGATTGAGATTAAATTGAAATTTAACCAATTAGAAAAAAGAAAACCAATTTTAAGTTTAGTGAACTTTGTTCGAATTGGTCAAATTTTAATCTCAATCTCTAGTCTGAGAACGGTTTTATGGCTTTCTCAAGAGGTCAATCATGTAACTTTACGTGAAATTTTTCACTTTTCATTTTTCACTTTTTATTTTTCATTTTTTACACCTTGACATTTCACGTGAAACTTTTCACGTACAGCGATTATGTAGCTTGGATACGTGGAAAGTGAAATCATGAAACATAGGTTTTATAACTAATGAAAATTATTTTATTGGTACAGTATTATATACATCTTTTAATAACCAATTATATATGTACTACGTACACTTAATTACGCAGCCCTAATCTTCTCTAATTCCGAAGCATATTTATTAATTCCCTAGATTTCCACCTTTCCGCCACCAAGGTACATGGCAAAAAAGTTCACGTGAAAAATTTTACATTTTTACGTTTAAAAGAGTTACATGATCCCGCAAAATCATACATGATCGTAAGTTCACGTGAAACTTTTCATTTTTCATGTTTCCGGCCTAGAGGAAAAGTTACATGATCGACCCCCAGATAGGATCCCACGTTAGGGATTTGCATGAATCATGCGTTGACCAATGAACATTCTGATTTTAACGGAAAAAAAAAATATATATATATATAGAAAGAAGCCAGCGTCTCTTTCAGCCTATATTTATTTACACTTTATCTTTTCACTTTGGATTCAATTTAATGCACATTATATATGCGCAGATAAATTTTTTAAAAAATAAATAAAGAAAGAATATTGAAAAATAAATAAAAATTACAATGTTAATAAAATTTTAACGTAATATTATTTATTTTAACGTAAATTTTGACGTTAATTTTTATTTTATTATATATTTATTATATATTTTTTTTAATGACTTTTTAAAAAAATTATTTTTTTTAATTTTTCCAACGAAAAGAATAGATTCTTAAGTTTACGATTTAAAAAAACACAGATTTCTTTTGATATGTTTTTAAATTTTATTTAATATTCAAGTCTTTCGTTTATATTTTCCATAATTAAAATTTTTAAAACAAATTATAATTTCTTCTCAAATTACAATTATTTTATATATTAATATAATATTAAAACGTTGTTATAATTTTAGTAGAAATTACTTTCTAATTATCTCACATTAAATAAAAATATATTAAAATAGATATTGTGTATTGTTATTTATTATTTATGTACAAGAATTTATCTAAAAGAATAAGATTTTAGTCTAATGATTGAATGAAATAAGTATAATTGAAATCTTTTTTAAAATTAATTCCGAATTACAATACTTTTCGTCTCAGTTCAGACAACACAATGTCCAAAATTAAAACATGTCTCTTTCACAAAGATATCTTTAAAACGTATTATGTATCTTATGTCTCGATTTTGGATTTTGTGTTGTCTAGGAACTATCAGTGACAATTTAGTTGGCTTGCACAATCCGTTTTTACGACTTTGCACTCACGCGATAATCACAACGGAAGTGTCGTTCGAAAATTTTGCAAAAGATACTCGGATGATCATCACTTCCTACTCGCAGTAGATCGGGATCTATTCTTTCGCGGTGGATTCTAAGTCTCTTCTTCCTCATGGAGAAATTTAAATTCTCGGAAGCATTTTGATTAATTTGTGACTCTTTTTCTCAACGAGAAATGAGTTGATATGAGTTGATGCTGATTCGATGTAATTTTTAGACTTTATTGATATTGATTCGACGTTCAACCAATAGTTCATTTTTCGCTGGATAATTTTTCCCAACATGCCGATCTCTTCCACTTTTATCCGAAAGCAGGCAGCCGGCTTCAGAATCGAATTCTGGGAGAAAATTTTCCTTCAAGGATCCTATGATTTCGCGATCTTCACATATCAGCAGCAGGCATCTTCTTTGAAATGTTGAATCACACTCCAACCGCCAGATGAGACGTCGTAAGTATAAAAATGGTTAGTAATAATCGTCACTATTGATAACGCGCGCTTCATTACGTAAAAGAAAAAAATAATCGCGAAAAGAAACAATCGGAAGCGGGATCACGCAATCTTTTTCTGAGAAATCGGACGCAGAATCTATGTTTATCCTATCCTATTCGGTTTCTTATAGTTCTTGATTAAAAGATGTCGTGTATCAATAATTACATCATAATTATATCATACTGATAAATTAGTATTAATGATAAATTAGTATCAAAATGTGTATGATTGTGTACCTATGGTATTATATACAAATGTTGTTATATAATTTAGCTATTAATTTAGTTATTAATTTTTATATCGCTATATGACATGATCTTTGTTTTGTGCTTTCGCTAACTCTAAATGATCTCGAAACATTGGCATGTATCAACAAATGTTTCCTTTCATGTGCCAGGCTCATCTCTCGTGATACAAAACGCATGCTTTCGTTCGTCAAATGCTATCAGGTAATCTCCATTCAGCTGAAAGCAAAATATATCAAATATATTAAAATATAATATATATAAATTATAATATTATAATATAATAAAAAAATTTATTCTCGTCCATACACTTTGCCAGTCAACTATTGCAGCAACATTGTTGCAATATTGTAAAATTTGTGCTGTATAGGCGTACAATAATTATAGTGTTAATAAAAAATTACATTCAATTTGACAATTTAATTCGCGTGAAATTATTTAACAATTATTTATTTTGATTAAAAAAAAAGTATGAGATTCAAATTCGATTTAGTGTCAATAAACCTCAATTGGTAAATATTTAATCACACGTGTACATGATAACTGCCATAAATAATAAGCAGATATGCAATCATTGTAATGCCAAATACTCATGATATGTATGGTATGTACACGTGTGTGTATATACAAAAATAAATATGTACATATTCTAGATAATATATATTATAAATATGTACTTATAATATATTTAGAATACATGTACGTATATTTAGAACACACACACACACACACACACACACACACACACACACACACACACACACACACACACACACATATATATGTTTCTCTTTTTCTTGATGCATTTTAAGATGTAATTGGCAGTGCTGATTATTTTTTTCGACGTAAATCGAAATAATTGCGAAATGTTGCGCGTGCGGCGATAAGAAGCGCGATGGCACGGGGCGCCGTCGTCGAGGATCGACGTTCCAACGGCCGTCCGATGGCTTTTATCAACGCTGATACAGCGATAGCCTTGCGTCACTTTGAGAGTGTAGATTTATGTTTAACATTAATGACTCTTTCGAATTTACGACCTACGCAATTGCGTACTTATCGAAGTGCGATTTACGCATGCGAAAGCCGCCGCGTACCGCGAAAGACGCAATCTTCGCCGCCATGTCCTTGAACATTCTTCCGCCGATTTTTGCCGATGCAATTGTGCGACGAAGATTCGCAGTCTGCGCAAGAGACTCTTGCTCAAGAGACTCTCTCTTGTGCAATCGTATAATTATGAATGAAACACTTACCTAATTAGAGGATACGCAGGATCCCCGCTGTGTTTCACTTTGATAGATGCCAATTCAGTGGGTATTTGATCCACTGCGAAACGCCTTCGGCGACCACTGTAATGTTGTCAATTTATTTATTTATTATTTATTATAAACAAATTCAGGAAATTTATATATATATATACATGTGTATGTATACCTTATGTATATCTTATGTGTGTATATATATATATATATATATATATATATATATATATAGAACTTATTAAATAAAATTATAAAATATAAAAATAATAATAAATATATACAGATCTAATCACGAATTATTTTATTTTAATTATACTATTGTAGACATTTTATTATATTTTAATATATTTTATTTTGCTTCCAGTTGAACAAATTGTCTGATAAATTGTGTGTTATATATCAAAAGTATATTCCATTATTCTTTGTCTTTTTCTTTCTCATTTTTCTTTTATTCTTTTGTATTGTTATACTAATTATATTTGATCTTTTCACGAAATTTTCCTTACATTTTCACTGGATCTATTTGTCTGTTCCCTCGTATTACCAACGACCGTTTGCCTTGCGTTTGATGAGTGATGTTCGACAAAGTCATCAATGTTTCTAACTCCGCTCGCCTTTGATCCGATGATACTCGTCTTTGGCGTCTGTGAATATGCGATTAATTCGATTGCGATTGAAAAAAAAAAGATAATTTTAATTTAATTTAACTCACGATTTAATTGGCAAATTTCCTTGCACAAGTGACGAGACTGCTTTTTGTTCATAGTCCAAGGAATTTTCCGGCTTCAGGACACGTGACTCTAACATGTTCAAGATCGACCTATTGCAAAATAAAAAGAACAAAAATGAGATATCGTATGAGATAGCATGTTTGAAAAACCGAAAAATTTCGATTTTTATTTAGATTTTATTTGGAAAAAAAATACAAATTATTTGACGTATTTCCTTAACCATTAACGAGATAGTCGGTATATTTATATGCTCAAAAGGGCTGACATTACATCGCCCATCATCAACATGATGTAATAATGTTGGATGCATTCATAATATTATTCTGACGTAACATGCATGCAAAGAACGTAAGAAATTTTACGTAAGAGGAAATCGAACGGAAGGTTCCGTTCATTAAAGCGGAAACCCGCCAAATTGTCGAGTTCCCGATCTTCCGCGGAATCAATTAATTAAATCGATTCCAATTGCGACTGCGCGAAAAAAAAAATAGAAAATAATAATTACCCGCTGTTGTTCGTTGCAGGACGTCCGTGAATAAAGCTCGGCAGCACGAATGCCACGAGGATGCACGTCGCCAATGACGGGAGTCCCATTTCGAGCGGCTTCGCGCTTTCGGTCACCGAGATAAAATTTACAAGGAGAGAGAGAGAGAGAGAGAGAGAGGGAGACGTTTCTCGACAAGCTTAAATTGACACGATCTCCAAAGGTTCCCTGGTTGGTTGTATGTAAACTATTAAGTCAGAGTTGCGATCGTGACCGCATATATACGTAGGGATCCTTGTCCCCTCCACATGCAGACATTAACGCTTTTGCACCCGCCTTTCGATCACTTCTGTCTGTCAGCGTCTGACAAATTGCATCAAGCCGAGAATTAGGCAAATAGGAGAATTTTTTCGATTTTATCTTTCCAATTCTGTCTAGAATTTTGCGCTGCAGCCAAATTCGCCATTGCCCATTGTCGACGTGTTCTCTTCGAGTCTAATATATGAATAACGACGATTTGCAATAACGATCGCAGTCGCGTTTCTGCGCCTCTTACGCCTTACCACGTTTCGTTATCTCCTATTTATTATATATAATAATATTATTTATATATATATTTTCACATATGCAACATAAAATGCCCCGCATTCTTCGACTGGAATGCATTTTCCTTGTTCGGTTGGAAAATCTGCGTAGTAATTATGGATTTTCCAGTTTAGTCTGGTACGCCCCCCTGCGTCCCCTACCCCTCGCGTATTCAATTTTTTATTTATAAAATGAGAAGTCAAAGTACATAAAGCGCTCGTTCTTCGTAGTTTGATTCGAATTGTATACATCAAAATCACGTTTTGTAAATTCTCTTCGAGAAATATAAATCAAATGCGAATTTCGGCAATTTCGTAGAGGCAGGAAAATGAACTTCGACCTCATTTTGATATAAAACTTTGATTGGGTATAGATAATGTAAATAATTTATGTACCATATCCAATGATTATGTTGATTTACGACCACTCGTCCGAATTATGTTGTAAGAAAATTGGTGACATATGGGTGACATATGGTATATAATATGGTGACATTAAATTAACAAAAACCGCGATAATAAATTTTTTAATTAGCTATCATGTATCATATCTGTAAAAATTGTATCATATCTGTAAAAATATAATTTTATGATTGAACATATCGTCGCGATTCTCTTAATTTATATCGTAATATTACGAAATTTTATTAATATCGACACGTTAATGAAACGTGTTTTTTTTTTTCGAATCATAATGCTATATCAATTAAACGCCATTAGACGAGTCGCGCAGCATCTGTCTGCATCATTACGAAATCATTTCACTGGCGCTGAACGTTATGCTCTTTATTTTTACTTTTCACTTCCGGCATCAATTGTTTATTATATTTCGATCATTAAACTTTATCGCGCGATGTATACGGAAGTGAAAATGACGCGCGATCAACTTTAGAATATTACGCGCCTAATGATGACACACATCGATGCATATACGTAATAATTTTCCGTCGACTCGACACATTTTCTTTCTCTCTAATAGGAATCAAGGCGACGTGTCTGCGTATATGTATTCCAAACTGAAAGTCCTTTTTGATTAGCATATTTCCCCCCCCCCCCGTCATTCCCCGCGCGCGGGAATACATTACGCGCCGAGTACAACATGATGAAATTCCTTCCGCACGAGGCTGCTGCAGCCTCGTAACAACATCAACAAAAACCACGTTCTTGCTTAATACTGGTCTTGGTTAATACTGTAAAAAAAAAGAGGGGGGGGCGTGCAAAAAGATACGTATGAATTTCATAACTCATTACGATACACTTCATTGATCCGGAGCGACGACGGCGACGGCGAAACACATCAGGCGAGCGTTTATATTGACTGTTAATGAATTCTCGTAAAAGAGAGAGAGAGAGAGAGAGAGAGAAAAAAGAAAGATCGCCCGGTCATACACACGTTTAACGAAACGTAATGCCGCTAGATATGATACATTGACCGCATGATTCTCACCATTGCGAAAGAGAGTGTGTGTCACCCACGCACGCGAGCTCGTCGAGTAACTTCATATCTTTAAGATAAATATCGAAAATCAAGATCGCAGTTTCAGTTGTGTTTTTCTCAGAATTGTGAATTACGATTAGATTTGTGGCTTTGAACCTGATTGACTGTAATATATTATATAACTGTAATATATTACAAGCAATAAGGTGTTCACTATTAACATGTTTTTTTTAATTTCACTCGAGCCCGATCTACTTTGACTGACTATTCGAAGTCGGAATAATCTCTCGATTTTCAAAATCTTCGCCAAATGAATCTCATTCCTTCTGTGACGATAAAGATTAATCTTTTATTTGATAATGCAGATGTTAATTGAGCCACGTCGAGTCACGAGACGTGTTTTGCCCCTTCTCGCGACAGTAAGTAGTACAAAGTATGACTGACCCGACTGTCCGATTGGTCGGATCACAAAGAAGATTTATTCTGCTAGATAATTCGTGCCAGTTTTTGTAATCCCTCAATTCAATTAAATATTTGCAAACTAGATAATATCTATCATTAATATTCCGAAACGCCATGTTCAATTATTTTCTCGCATAAAAAACTACCCCTTTATGAAATAATTTTTCTACCCTTTATAGATACATTGTAATCTCGAGCGTATAGTACACATTTATATTATAATATTTAATAAATATAATATTTAATAAAGTTTAATCTTTATTGTTTTAGAAAAAATTGTGGATAAAAACTTGAAATGCATACAACAATAATAATTAACAATGAATAGTGGATATAAATGGCAAAGTTTGATATATCGTTTATAGGTTTACCGACAGAAAGGGTATGATTCCACTGTGTCTTTGCAGAGGGAGTTATAATCTAATTTTTCGTGAATCCGGTTGTTTAATTTCAGCATCGCTTCGATATCTTCACCGCTTTGAGAATTGAAGAAGAACAATCGGTGACGTTCGAACGGCACTTTGCTCGTAAGACGTCGCCTATAAAAGCGGCACCGGGGATGTACAATGAAAGACGAGGGTACATTGCATGAATAGTCGATTAATTTCTTTTATTGCATTCATAATCGCGTATACATGTCTGTTGAAAGTAATCCGACGACGTGATTAGTAGATGAGGAAGAAACATAAGTATACCGGTGCTTGAATACAGTGAGAGTCGCTTAAAAGTAATCGACTTGCGATTCACGTCCTTACACAGTCCGCACAGTCGCGCACTTACACATCCAGTAAATAAATAAATAAATAAATAAATAAATAAGTGAATAAATAAATAAATACATACGTGTACAAACGAAATAGTAGGCATTACAAATGGCGATAAGTAGTAAGGAACGCGGACTCAAAAAAGCATAAAGCGAGTCCGATTAATAATACTAACGTGCCTAAAAATAAATATATACAAAAATCAAACTTACGAATAAATTAAATTCGTCTAGAATTCGAATTAACAATCTTCCGAGAAATAGTCTCGTGTAATTCTCGCGCTATCGATGTATCATCGGTATCAATGTATCGCAATCGATGCGATAATCCATCGGTAGACCGTTAATACGTTCTCCGTTACATAATCCGACGTAAATCCTCATATCATATGTTGTAATATAAAAAAAAAAGAAAATTAAATAAGAATTATAAACGTACATGGCCGAGCCCGGAATGCAATACATGTCGCCGACATCGCGACGTAAAAGCTTTAAGATCCAAGATTAACGTTAATCTTGGTCCTTCCACACTCAAAAAAACATGCGAAGTAGACGTAATTTTGACGAATCGTCTGCAAAAATGATTCCCTTAATTCGAAAAAAATACGCCGAAATAAATTCGCAAGATTTTCTCGTGATTGATGATTTCGTTCTGAACACGATCGTAAACTCACTATTCTGCCAACGGACCACGCCTATCCTCGACTTATTTTAGAAAGACAGCTTGATCGGGTTCATGTTTACGTTGTAAGATCCCGCGTTGGATCTAGATCCATTAGTGACGAAGTAAAAATTATACGACACGCTTGAGATTCACGTGAAAGTGAAGGTGAGGTTCAATATTTTTTGAAGAAAAGCGATTCAATTTCTTCTCGCTTCTCAAGACTCAAGACGAATGAGATTATTAAGGATTATTAAATATGCGTTCTCCAATATTCACTACTGCGGTACTGAAAATATACACTTCGCGTCATTATAGATAATATATATAGCTCATTATATACATAATCTACAATATATATGTATATGATATATATATTGTAGAAAATATATTGTTCATGACATTTTCAGTACTGGCATATCGGAATATCGGAACGCGTAGATCTCGCGCGTAGAAAAGACGTGACGCGATCGAGAAAAGGATCGAGCAAAGGATGATTTTGCACTTTCTCACGAAATTACAATCTAAGCGTTTCGCATAATGTGTAAGCATAATAGCCGACCGAGTTGACGGAATCGAGGAAAGCGAGTCAGAGTGAGCTTGCGCTTTCCTTCCTGAAACAACCTGTTTTCCTGGAAGAAAATCTAAGCGTCCCGCGTAATAAAGGTCCCGATAAAACCAATGCGAGCCGGAATCCGGATCGATGCAGTCGAGTCTGCAAAATAAGATCGAAGATCCGCCGCCGAGGAGCGGCCGGCGTAAGTCGAGAATACACCTTGCAAATTACACACCGTCACGAATACTAAGACGCATTAACATGTAAAATACTGTTCTCGTTAAGCCTCGAATACTTAAATGAAGAACGCAGTCTGGACGCGATCGTGCCGTTTCTTTCCCTCCAAGAATATCCGACACTTTGCACGATAATTTACCGTACGCTTTCGTTATCTCCCGCTGCTGCCGTATCCAGATCCTTTGCGCGTGACGTTCGTTTCCCCGCCACTCGTCGAGAGTTAATTACTTACTTCTTAAGGCGTAAGTTTATAAAGAAATTGGAAGCTCGGACGGAGGCTAGTCCGTAGTAGTGCATTGTCGACGGATCACGGATGAGAGATCAATTAAATATTACGCGTGTATAATGTACGTGTAATATGTACGCGTGTATGTGCGTGCGTGCGTGCGTGCGTGCGTGCGTGCGCGCGCGCGTGTGTGTTTTTTTTTTAAATTGTTCTACTTTCTCCTTTCTATTTTTCTCTCTTTCTTGCACGCTCCTTCCTCCCCCGTTATTTCTCTTCCGCTTCTCTTTCCTGACGTTCGCTTCGTTCTCGAGCGACACAAGCTTCCGAATTAAATCAACTGGTAGTCCCTTTGTTCCTCCCGCGAATCTTCCTTCTGTAATTAGAATAGGGAAAATGGAATTAGTTCCGATCTTGAGACGACAGATTCGCAATTACGTGGGCGATCCTCGCGAACGTGTTATCGTCGTTAAATCTCGCTGCGAGATTACATGTTCTCTTATATACATGCTAAATGTTACAAGCGCAAAAATGGGGCCGTGCCCCTTTACAAATTTACATATCGCTCCACGTGGCTGGATAAAGAGGAATAAATCGACGAAAAGAAACGAGAAGTGTACAGTGTGCTAATATCACGTTTCGCGTCTTTGCTAAGAGACTTTGCTAATTACGCTCTGCGGTTCATTAGATTTCACGGCACTGCTGCTGGTTCGGTCAATCTTTCCTTGTCGCAAAATTATCGCTCGCGCAAACGCGCATAATAAATGGCCGGTCACGAGGAAGGATACTGTGCACCAGACAGTGTTTAAAAAACCTTCACGCGTTCTTGAAAAAAATGAAGAATACGAAAGGAAAAAAAAAAGTGACCGATAACCGCGGCTCTGTGTACTTATTATCACGTGCGAGTTAACAACCTAGACGACATTTGCAGACGACATTGAACAAGAACATGATAAGCAGATTATGCATAAATTATATCGGGCTTGATCGGGGTTATCTCGCGCTTACCCACGGCAAGGGACGAATCTGATCGGGTTGGTCCGCAGTTGATTCCGCGTCTTGAGCAATGAGCAGCAGGAGATGTTGCAATTTTCGAAAATTGTCCTCCGAGATGGATCTTCGTTTACGGCCTCTGTGAACACGACAGTAAAAACACGACGTCGAGAGACTGACATTCATTTAACACTTCAATTTTAGAGAAAGAACAATTTTGTCGAAATGTCTAAAAATTCGTCTAGATCTAAAAAAAATTTTGTCGCGCCATCCAAATAGGAGGTGCGATAATGCAGCAGAAATTTTTAACGTTTAATTCCAACAACGTCCCGAATATTTCGACAGTCAAAACCAAATTATTTTCAGATCTGTATTTGGTCAAATAATAAATAATCTCTTAGTAATGATAATAATAATAACAATAATAATCTCGTAAACATGACAATTTGAATCGTTATCGGCGATGATGATTTTGATGCATTTGAATGACACTTGTATATACAAATTGCTGGAATTTCTGTCAACAGTCGAGTTTTGATTTTACGTAAAGGCGAATACGCGTCACGTAACCCAGATAAATTCGCGCGGTCATGCTGAACGCTCGTGCCGTAAGGAGAAGAGAGCATACAGATAACGCAATAGTCATGCAATAGTCATGCAATCGCTGAGGATCTGCCAACTAATAATATTCCGAGGCGAGGCTTTATCGCCGGCGTGGCGTGTTACAAGCGAGTTACGCGTAAATTACACGGACTCCGGAGAAGTGTGGCAATATCTGCCGTCTGCATAATTTGTTTATCGAAGCTCAATTAATTGCTTTCCCGATAAGCAATTAATGCCTCGCCGTCGTGATACGCGAAAAAGAGCTCTCGCGTAATAATGGCTAACTGGCGCGAGAGACGCAAATGATGACCGCGGTATTTTCTCTATACTCTCGATGTATTTTTAAATTTCATATCAATTTTTTTCATTGTAATCTCGCTCGATGTCCGCCGTGACGAGATCGCCCCGTGATCCGGGACCGATTGCTCGGTGCGAATCGCGCTCGTCCCTCGTCCTCGTTCGAACTTAACTTCCCTTTCTTTTCTCTCTACGCAATTTTGCTGTCAAATTTAAAAATCTCGATAAATCTAGAAAATAATTTTGTTGAGCCATCGAAATTATCAGGATGCTCGAGCGTGAAGGTAATCGAGTGCAAAAGCTTTTCATCTCCCAGCAACCAGCAGATTTGAAGTCACCATAGTAAATAGTAGGTCTCGGAGGCCCAATGGAATTGTCTCCGGAATTGTATTTCAAATTTTCCAGCGAAACTGCCCCCGTATGTTTGGGAGTCCGATCACGCGCGCAAAAAGTTTGCCAACTTTGTGTCTCGTTTTCCGGCAAATTTCCCCCCCCCCCCCCCCCGGTGTGTCGCGCCCCGCGCAACCTTGAACTACTCTCTGTTTAGTTTTCATACATTATTAAATTTTCGTCTCACTCTTGAATAGCTTCCAGCTGTCCGTGTCTACGGCAACAAATCGAAAGTGTGTGCGAAAAAGTCAAGTTTCGAGCGGCGGCTTGTCAATCATCGGGGAGAGACACGCGACCGGGGGCTATTTCGACGTATATTCATCGTTCCTTGTTAATTAACGCGCGTCTGACATTGGACATTGTTGACATCGCAAATATCGTCAATTAATTTATACCCCGGTAACGGCGGGAGCGAACGCGTATCGCGACGCTCACAGGGCCGCTTTTCAGAGAACGACGAATGGGGACAACGTCTGAATAGAAATTTATTCACGAAGCATTCAACGAAGAAGTAACCCAGTTAGAGGTTTTATTTAACCGCCGTTGCCGCGTCTTCCATCTTCCGTCACGATCGCGATTCGTCTTCCGTTCCGTTTTTTCGATCTTTTTCCTCCTTTCGTCGGTTGTCTCTGATATAATTATGTTATTCAGACTCAGGTGACGTCGCATTACAATTTGCATTCGCGTATTCGCAAAAGCACTCCGTTGCCTTTTTAATTTTTTTTTTTTTTTTTTTTGGAAAATAATTCGAGCGCATAAGCAAACATCGATATTACGAAACAAGGGCAAGATTATTAAGCTGCATCAGCCAAAAAGAACTTTATCGTATTGCTTCTCCGCTTCAGCTGGATAAAAGTGTTTCTCCAAGAATATCAAACGCGCTCAAAGCGTTATTCGTTTTTCTATGCATTAATTTTTCAATATGCCAGCTTACGAGGCGAGCTTCTTCTTATATCGTTAGCTTTCTCTCGTTTCTTGTTTCATCCCCCTTTTTATGCGGTTCTCCAACTGCCGTACCGTATACAAGTATTATTTAAAGGTTTGAAGAAGAAGCAACAAGTACAGCTGCGGTCGATGAAATCTCTAATAGAAATGGCATTGCATCGACGTGGGAGATATTAAATTTACCGTGCATTAATAGCAAAGATATTCAAGTCAACAGCGGGAGGGAAAAGTTAAATATAAACGTCGCGACATACGTATGATTTATCAAGAAACTTCAATATCAAAAACACACTTCGCGTGTGGTAAACGACACGCACGCGCTCGGGAGAAAGATGACGGAATTCCCAGAACTGAGAGAGGTATTACACTTATCGTGATATGACTAATGTCTTCGTGATTGTTACTTAATCGAACTTGCAACTTGTTACAGCGCATTGATAAGAACGTCCGTCAGCGGACGGACAATTTTAATTCCGAGACTGTCTTTGTATTTTTAGCTGTCTCAGTGTCGGTCCACAATAGTGGTGATTTAAGCTTTAAGAAATTGACCAATTATAATCGAATATGAAAAGAATATACTCGATTATGATTAGTCAATTTCTTACCGGCTTAAAGATTAAATACTTATTGTGGACCGACACTTAAGACAAAGTAAAGATAAAGTCTGTAATCGATCGTACTTAAGAACAGATGTAAAAAAATTAATTAATGATGTAATTGTTATCACGTATCTCTCTCGTGACTCGTCATCATTCAATTCTGTTCTTTTCTATAGTGACATAAAAGTGAACAAAGTCAATGAAAGGATTTTAATTTTAAAACTCGATTGGATATTTTATAAAAAAATGTATAGGAGAAAGTTTCATTTTACACCTAGGAATATAGAATATTCAGAGAATTGACAAAATATATGATATTTTTATTCTGATATGATTACATCCTTTCTCGCGACTACGATGTAATCTCATCTATGTTACAAGATCTATGTTGCAATGATAGAAGTTGGAAGCAAATTTCAGCGAACGACTTCAATTTGAAAATTACTAGTACAATCTACATTTGCTTTTTAAAATATATTTGACAGAAAGTTCCATGTATAAATAATTATATCTAGAAATATATATCTAGAAATATATTTAGGAAATTAATAAAATGAATATAACTTTTATCTTGATGTGACTAACTTTCTCGCGATTACGATTTAATCTCGTCTACGGTACGAGGAAATCTACATTGCGACGATAAAAGTTGGTAAATTTCAGCGAATGGACGACTTTAATTCGAGAATTTCCCGTCTAGCCTACAGTTGCCCTTTTTAAAATACATTTAATACGAAATCCCATGTGTAAGTAATTAGAAATATGAATTTTTAGAAACATGTAAATTAATAAGATGAATTTTTACGACTATCCCCCTGAATGATTATTATTTAATTTTTTCTGCTTTACGAGCGCCACGATAAAAACTGACAAATTTCAGCGAACAATTGCAATCTTAATCAGCAGGCAGCACTTCTTGTTATCTTAAAATAAATTTTAAAATAGAAAGAATAATCGATAAACACAATTATTCTTTCTCAATCAGTGAAATACGTTGGAAAATGAACTTACAAGACAGCTGGGTTCACTTTTCCGAATCCTACGGGAACCACGATGCCCTTCACGTTTTCCAGCGCCAAAAGTGTCTCAAGCTCGGCGAGTCGTTGATCGGAAAGTCGCTTCTGCCGACTGCAACATATCGACGACAAATCGGATTTTACAAAATATTTTCGGAATTATTTACAGAAAACGTCAACTGTGAATGGAGAAAAAGTGCGCGCCGTAAAATTCCTTCTTTAAAATTATCTCACGGAAATCCCAATTCTTGCAGCCGTCGACAATCGATTATAATCGTGATCGGTTTTAATCTCGATGCAGGCGGAAAAAAAAAGAGTACGTACTCTTCGCTTCAATAATCGCGCTAATCTTACAAGCGTATGCGACACAGATAGAGCGTACGACAAAGCTTTGGCTATGTTCAACAAACACGTTATCGTCGCATGCGAAGGTTTCAGAAGAGAACTCGGTCACTTCATCCGGTTGGAGATCGAGGATCCGACGTTATTATTATATTTATTTTATATTGTATTATTTTATATTATTATATTATTTATCCGTATCGCATTCGATACATCCGCAAAAATTATTCGCTAGATTCGTCGCTTGCAATTATTACTCCGTGACAATTTAAAAAAAATTGTATTATCTTATAAAATCAGATAGAAGTGAGGATCGAATTTTAAATAAATCCAATTTTACAATAAAACACGATATCGTTCGACGAGAATAATTGATGATGTAAGGATTCAATTAATAAGTTCATTTCAAACTCTGTCAATCAAATTTTGCAATAATTGCCTCGCAAAGCGTTATTCCAAATGGCACGACTTTTTGGCTAAAGTAAAAGGAGATTATTCGAAAGCCGCGTAAGATCCCTCTTCAGACAATTTTACAATCCAATTTGATTTTCCTTCGTACCTCAGAAACCAGTCCTGGCTCGGCCTGGCATACGTCGTCTCCGACAGCAGGGCCACGATCAGGATGCACAGAGTCGCCGTGCTCACCGATAGATTCATCTTCGCGCGCACTACAGTCAGTTTGCGGGATAAGCGAGAGCAAAAAAAAGAAAGGTTAATTGCCGACAAATTAATTGGCACGAATTGGCATCTACGATCAGCTGACACCGATTATCACACACTCGTTGTCTCTTCTCTCTTTCGCTCTTTTTTTTTTTTTTTTTTTTTCCCCCGGTGCGTTTAATGCGAATCTCCGCCCAAGTCTCTCTCACTGATATCAAGCCCAAGTCGATCGCGCGTCGTAACCGATTTTCCTTCTTCTCACGTCGGTTTTGCCTCCTGGTGAACTGTAGCTACTCTCGGCCGCATCGAGCATATATACCCGCGTTGCCGCCCTCCCTATCCCCACGCTAGGCGCTACTGCGAGATCGTCCCCACTTCATTTGCACGGATCCACCCTCGCTTTTTACGCAATATAGGACTCAAGGTCCTCTTTTTTTTTTTTTTCTAAATCCGCGAATCCACTTTCTTCCCCCTTTCCCTCACGGCGAAAAATATGTGTAAATATTGTCCGGGCTTATGATACATGTGACATGGCGTAATACCTCATGAAAGTTACACTTTATCTCGTGCCTGGTAGAAGAGTCGTCCCTCCTTCCCTCGATCGTAAAATCGACGATAAAGTAGCGCAGACTTTTTTTTTCAAATATCAGAGTTCAGTCAATTAAAATTAAAGGAGGAGCGTCGCGGGGAATTAACATTATCGATAAAATAATGATAATAAGCGATTTCGCCAAATCGTCGAAAAAAATTTTTCAGATTTTCATCATGTCGTCGATGTGAGTTTCTTTCCTGTGTCTCTTTTGCGTAAAATCTGCCAGACTCTGCCTCGCTTGACTCGAAGCAATATCCCGAGTACTTTAAAACTAATTACGATGTCGCGTACTTAAAAACTTTAATTACTTTCTTTGTGTAATACACAAATTAGTTATACTACTCAATTCCACGTTATACCTGAATGTGCACCCACGTCGCTATAGGAGAACAAAGGTCCTGCGCTTCCCAGGATCCGTTAGTTACACACGAGATAAGACAGTCGTCATACTGTTTTCCTATGACAACTTAACATTTTTCCTGACATAAGAGGATGAGTAACGGAAGATTAATTAGCGATGAGGCTATCTCGTAAAAACTGATTCTGCAAAAAATTGGCAATTGAATTTTTCACAACAATGGAAAGAGAAGCGAATGTCTAATGCCGATTTAAATATCAGCATTAGTCATTTTATTCGACTTTTTACTTAATTAATAGTTATTTTCATTTGTTACGCTTTCTCTCCGTTTTTAGATTTCGAATTCTACAAAAAGTGACGGATAAACACGAATGCGAAGTTAGCAGTTAGAGTGCTTTATCATCATCGTTCGCATTGTTTTCGAAGCTATCTGTGTTCTATCTTCCACTTTACCTTCCTCGTATTGTTGTAATTAATTTTCTTTATTATACGATGGCTTTCGCATGGAAGAATTATACGAAACGAAGGAAAGATGTTAAAATTCGATTTTCATTGATTTATTTTAGCATTAATTTATTCAATTTTAAAAATACTCAAACGCATAACGCATTGCGTCATATTATTATCACTTTTCGCATTACTGTTCAAAGTTCAACCCTAATTTAAAAAGTTGACATTTTACGAAAAAACGCGAGACGATCGATCTTCAGTCCGACAACGAAATACCTACGCGATAGTTGCAGATATTATTCTTACGTGATAAATTTCGCTTGCCTCCTAAAATTCTAATTAAGAAGACGAGCAATTTGTACGTTCATTATCCCGAGGTCCGTTCATTATTCGCCGTAACTAAACAAGGATGCTGCGAGAAGGCAAGTCAAATATTTTGTGCATCTGAGTAGCCTCAGGTATGCACGTATTCCCGCTGACGTAAAGGTAAACTACAGAGACGGAGGGAAATACCTATTCGATACTAGGAAACGTGACAGACAGCTCGTGACAGTTCATTCGTAATCTCCCGAGATCTATTTGCAGACGCGCGGCTATCAACTTTGGCTACTCCCGATGACTGACATTCTATTTTCAATCTCCACCGCGTTAATATTACGTATTTTCCATATCGCTCGGAGTCTCGCCAGCTGTCTCGATGACACTACGTATTTCGATCATAAATTACGCAATGCGTTTACACATGTGTTACACATGGAAGCGCAATACCGTGACGTCATCATGGCGCACGTCGTGTGGCTCGAGCGAGAGAAAAAAGAAGAAAGTGTCGAAAAGTACGATTAGAAAATAAAGCAGCCCGTATAATAACGCGCCCGCGGTTATGTAACCTCGGGAAGGAATAAGAAAGTGCTGTATAAAAACAGTTGTAGAATACACGGTTGCAATACTTGTTAATTAAAAACGATTCGATTCGGAACGCGCGACTCTGTCGCGAGTCTGTAAGATTTATACGATCGAACGGACGGTAAGCGCGTCGTCGTGTTATCCCGCGTCAAAAAAGATCACATACTTCGTATATGCGGATTTTACTCGGAATCCCTGATTATTTTCGAGACGCAGTACAGCCCGAAGATAGCCGCTTAGACGATTATAGAACGCCCTTTATTATTCCTCTTTCCGAAATTGTCGGTCGGTCGGTCGGTCGGTCGCCATGCGTTACTCTATCAATTTATCGCGTTTAAATCGTAAACCAGCGAATGACGCACAAATTGATACTCATTAAGCGCGTTGACGACCGCTTATCGCATATCGTGATATATTTCGCGTTAAGGCTAAGAACCGCCGAATATTCCCCATCTTCAATCGTTCAAGTTCAACGATTTACGTCCAGGATTTGCCCATAAATTTATCCTCATCCCGTCAATTAAGTGCTTAAAATCGTGACCCCAACGTTTCGTAAGGATCGCTTGGAATTTCCCAACCGTAAGATTTAGCGAGTGTATCAAAAGTTCTCACGGAAAGAACAGTTTTGTTGAGTGGAAACTAAAAATTTGGCCAGATACAGAGTTGAAAATAATTTTGTTGAGTCATCAAAATTATTATACGAGGATGATTAAATTTGATGATAATATTGCAAAATTTTTTCTATTCCAGCAACCAATTTAAACATAAATATTTTGATGGCTCGATAAAGTTATTTTTAGATTTGTATCTGGCCAAATTTTTAGACACTTCAGCAAAATATTTTTTTCGTGTAGGTATTAGGTCCATTGATTTTTAATAGCATTATCGATATATTTCTTATTATAAAGATTCTAGTATTCTAAAGATTCTAATTTCACTTATAACATTTTAACCATGTTTTAAAATGTATCTTTTTATCTTTCATAAATAAAACTGAATTTTTGCGTCTCTCAACTGAAAGAACGATTTTGCTAAAGCATCTAAAAATTTGGTCAGATTTAAAAATATCTTTGTATATTTTTATTAAAACTAACTATAGTAATCTCGCGTGGAGATTCTAAGAAATATCTTTTAAACGAAGTAATATCAATTAATCGAAGATTTATTTTTCTATTTAAAAGTTTGAATTAAAAGAATCCAATTAACAAGAAACAGAAGTAATTTTTATTTCTTAACAGAAGAAGAGATAGAAAGAAAAGGAATTTTCTAGCAAGGGATTTTCTATTTAGACAACTCGGAATTATTTATCACCGCTTGAAATCAGTCAACAACATTGCAAAGGGCCAGCGTGTAAAATACCGTTTTATCTTATCCGCTCTCGTCGCTTTTTACGCGTAAGCAGTAAGCAGTTTATTTTGTCGATGAAACGGAAAGGAATCACGCAGCCACCACCTGGGGTGCACACTTGTACTTTGCCCAAATTCTCATAAACATCTGCAAGATACTGCGGACGAGATAATACTAGCTCTATGACCTAGTTTATCTTTGCGTGTTGCAAGTGCAAGTACTGACAAATATTTTGGACGAAAGACTCTCAACGTCAAAAATCTATTTATATATATATATTTTTTTTTCTGTAACAATTATTATCCAATTAATTTTTACTTCGAGATTAGATGTCTCATCCGCACGACGAGACCGCGGTAGATAGATTTCTTTTTTTTTTTTAAATATATGTAGCCATTACTTATCTGCCTTTTTTTTATTTATTTGTTATCCACTCTCGAGACAAATGTGCGGAAAAAAAACGTTATTTATATAAAATGCGATACTAACCGCTAAACTTTTTATCCTCTACCGCCGCGGTTTCATGCAATACTTTTGTGATACTTTTTGATAATGCGGACGTATCGTCTGTTTGTGCACGTACATCGCACGCGCATTTACTCACGTATCGTCACATCGCTCGATCAAGCTTGTACGATGTAAATACCCTCGGGGGTATTTCGGTAGCAAAAACTTGTACGATGTTTGAAATTGTTTGGGAAACTTTTCAGATCCTTCGAATAGCTGTGGCAAACGCGAAAATGCGGCGTACCTTATGCGGCGGAATTCGTAGAAACATTTAATAAAAGACGTGAAACATCGTTCCGGCACTCGGGGAGGCGGCCCGTTCGAGGGGTGAACGAGTAGGCGTAACGTGGGAAAGAATTCGAAAGTGTTTTGATATCTTCATATCGACACGTGCGTAATTGTCTCTCACCGACGCGCTGTTTCTTCTCGAGCTTTTCATGCTAATTATTAAATAAATTAACATAATAAATCAATATAATAGATTAACATAAATTAAATAAATTAATAATCCGAATTGCAAAAAAAAAAAAATATAATTAGAGCTATATATCATTAGAGTTGTATGTTGTAGGATGTTTTTAAGTATTTTAGGAACTGATCTCTGAAATCATTTTTATAGATAAAAACTAATAGGATTAGAAAAAATAGATTTAGGAATTGATCCCTGAAATCATTTTGTAGATAAAAACTTAATTGAAAAGTCTCGTTTTAAAAATACACAATATTAAAGATTTTATAAAACTATTTATTTTTTAAAATAGCTTTATCAAAATTTATTAAAATAGGATAGTTTTTAAAACGAATCTTTTGAAACTATACGTAAATATGTAAACTTTTCTTCGTAAAATAATTTCAAATAATAACTCTTAAAATATTGAATAATTTTTAAGAAACACTCTGTATATAATTCACATTATGAATAACGTAATGTTAATATTATATAATTTTGACATACGTTCTAAAAAAATATTCCAAAGAACATCTTTTTTGATACAAAAAAATCTTGGAAGCAAAATACTTTAAGATCCGTAAAAGATACGGAAATGTTTCATTTCAAGGTGTCTTTATTAGCAACGTACAGAATATTTCAAAATTAAACGATCGAACTTCGCCAATATATCTCATAAGCAGAAAAAGAAATAAGAAAAGATGTTATATAAAATGTTATATAAAAAGCTTTATTGTCACGCTAAAGAAAAGAATTTGTTTTATTTCCCATTTTATAAAATATTGTCTTCCATTTGTAATGTAAGCTTGACAGCTTCAGGAGATTAAATTTACATTTTACGTATTATATCTGCGTGCTCTTAGTTTCAAGAGCACAGTTCGGTATTTCAAAATATAATTATATATTTGCCAGATACAAATTCGTTCATTCGTAAAAATGAATCTTCGATTAATTTCAAATAATAAATATAGAATAAAAATATAGAATAAATATATTATAGAATAAATATATTATAATGCATTTTAAATTGTTTGAATCTACGTTTACGTAACATTTTTTTCTGATTTATGCTCTTAACACGTACTGACAAAATTGGATCGTTTTAATTTTAGAACACTCACTGTATTGTAGCATTGAACCTGTCGCAACAAGTTGCAGCCTGCGCGAGTGATGTTGCAGACAGACAATGTAATCGCGTAAAGGCAGCGATAAGATGAGTAGAGCTTGGTAGAAGGTAGAAAGGGAGAATTGGTTCGTCGCCACAATGATCAGATGTACGCAACGTTAAATGTCGAATGCGTAAGATTCTCTGAAACAGTGAATGTAATTTCCTCCCTCAAAACAAACATTACCATATGTGACGAGGGATTCTGGGATGTGTAACATATTCTTCGAAATGATTAATCTCTCAATCGGTTTCGAGTACTTTTCAAGAAATATTAGACCCGAATGTTGATGAAAAATTTATAATATTTATAATATTTTTATAATATTTATAATATTTTTATAATATTTATAATATTTATAATATTTCATTCTCGAGAACCGAGACGTAATTCGGAAAACGGAAACCGGCACATCGACGATTCTAACGTCAATGGAAACAAAGGAATTTCTTCTCTTATACATTGTCAATGAATATAATTCAGTTAACATTCAACTCAATTCGCTTAGTCAGCAATACGTGCAAAATGGATTGTCTGATTCGATATCAGATAAAAAAGAATCGACGGGAGATCGGTGAGGAAATTTCTATCATTTTAATGATAAGCTCTCGTCGAAAAAATGCGACATAACTGGCCAAATGCGGAAATTAGTCACACATTCTGGATTCGACTCGATTTGATCCAAATCTCGTTCATAAAAGGAAATCTTTCGACGTCACAAAGATATAAATACTGCACTATGGAAAAAAACTGTTGATTCAAAAGAATATTAGATTCAATTCTATGCGACGGTCATGCAAATTCACAGAAATACTTCAAGGTGTCTAAACACAAAAAACATGCCTGATTTTCCAGAAATTTATTGAAATTCCAGGTAAAATAAAAATATTTTTAAATATATTTTACAAATAAATAAATAAATATATATTTATTGTGCAAAATCCTTAATATTTTTTATTTATAAACAAAACAAGTATTTTATATTACATAACATTTTCAAACTTTATTTTTGAAAGCTAAAAACAAAAAATTATATAATGCATAAACAGCACAAAATTCAACTTTTATAAAGCTATTAGAATAAATATCATCTTTAAACGTTAAACAAAATTGCATCTGCAACGAAATCGTTGTCTTCAAAGAGAGAATGGCTCCTGTTATCGTTAATAATTCAATTGATAAATTCCCAATTGTAATATAAAGACAAAATATTTAAAAAAAAAAAACATCAAAAAAATTTCCAGATTTTTCAAAGCCTAAACAAATTTCCTGAAAAAATTTCAGGTTTTCTAAGTTTTTTCAGGTAGCAGATACTCCGTTACTTTGTTCATAGTCACGTATATATTTAACCTACATATTCGAATCAAAGA
Organism: Pogonomyrmex barbatus; assembly: GCF_055798465.1. Classification (NCBI taxonomy): domain Eukaryota; kingdom Metazoa; phylum Arthropoda; class Insecta; order Hymenoptera; family Formicidae; genus Pogonomyrmex; species Pogonomyrmex barbatus. The sequence continues at coordinate 6,053,118 of NW_028297113.1, read as the reverse complement.
AAGAGAGCCATGATTTTGTCAAGCCAACAAACTTTTTTCTCAGAGTGCCTTTAACAGCACGATAACTGCATCGATTTCGAGAGAATAGTCTATTGAAGCGGTATGTAGAGAGATTTTACGAGAGATACAAAGCGATCGATGCAACGGTTTGATGCAACAGGTGCTAAAACGAAAGAATTCACTCGTTCGCCAAGCTGTTCAACAAGCGCTGAATCAAATCCCCATGCTAAAAACTAAATTCGTCACGCCGATACGATACGATCGGTATTTTATCTATAATCGATGGAGAAAGCAAATTGTTGCACCGCTCGTCACCTACTTCCATAATCTCCTCTGCGTCACGCCGCCAATAAGAGAGTAGGAAATTTATGACTACTCGGCCCTGGTCGCCCCCGAGATCTCAATGACTAAGCGACGAGGAATCGATTGAATCGTGTGAAAATCTTGGCGTAATCGACTCGGCCATCGTTATCGGCGCAATTCCGCTCATCTCTTGCAGCAAGCAACGCCCGATTTTGCTATGCTGAGCGAGCATAGCGCGTGGAAGATAATTAAGACAGGCGCAAACGAGCGCGTGCATGTCGAACGTGGTCTGAATTATCGTTATCATAAACAACGATGAGCAATTTCCTCTGACTGAGCGACGGCGCTCTCGCCGTCGTTTGTTGTCCTCTCTCGTAACCGGTCGTGTCAACAACTTTCTTACCGCGGCTGTCAGGGATTAGAGGTTCGATTACGTAATTCGCGCGAGAGGGGAGGAAAAAGAAGAGAAACACACGCGTATTCTCTAATAAGTGTCTAAGACTGCCCGGCTTCGCGCGTGACGAGGCGTTTCCTAAGCGATTTCTTCTACATCTCCGCCGGGAGAATGTCATTGTGTCACTTGCCGATGCCAATGGAATACCTAAGATCCGGCCTGACATACGACATGCCGCGGGTATTAACGCAATGGCCGTGCGATTTAACGCGCCTCAATGCCGAGTCGGGCAGCAAAATGGTTATCTATTCCGTTTGTGGAAATCGCGCTTCGTCGTGGAAGAGTAATGCAATTATTCCAGGTATTCGACAATCGATACGTAACGATTATTAACGTAACTTACACCGCTATGTTTACATCGCTCGCATTCGTTACAGCAACGACATAACTGAAAAATTGTCATCTTTGAATTGTTTATAAAAAATGATCTTTCGAGTTCCCCAGAGCATGATTCTAAAACAATTCAATTGAGAAAGGTATTTTGTATTAAGAATGTATCAAAAAGAGTTGCTTTTATTTTTATAATAGGTAAGAGTTCAATGTACAGAAAGGTGGGCTAATAATATCTCTTTGTTTCTCTACACTTATTTATTACATCAAAATCATTAATTCATTTAAATTAATGGATTAAGAAATATTCATATATATATATATATATATATATATATATATATATATATAATATATATATATATATATATTATATATATATATATATATATAATATAATAGGCTTATTTTATGGAAAATCTTGTTTGTTGTCATTAGTCATCGACGAACAACATGTAATTTATATGGAATTTACATATGTCAATATTTTGTGTGTACATCAATTTTAAAATATTTTATCTTAAGGAACGTGAAATATACGTGATGGAATATATTGCTTCTTGTTGTCGGCTGATAACGTCGTGTGCGCGATACTAAAACGCAATGACGCGATACTTTTAAGCCCGGCGATATGCGCTTCGTTACCGAGACTTCCTATTACGTCATGGTGCTCACGCATTCCCCGCTCGAAAGCACCTAGACGATCCTATCGCTCTTGCAAAAATAGCTTCCTGGATTCGTTATGCGGATTCATTATGCGCGAAAGCCAATTCATTATCAAGCGCACCTTGCGCAGTTTTTCCTGATATCCAAAGAGGAAGATAGGTGATTGCGAGATAATTTGCAGATTTATGAAAGGAATTTTTAATTTGAGACCGACAAGACCAAAATACGCATACATGTGGGATGTCTCCATCGTCTCAGGATATTTAGAAAAGTTGTATCCTTTGAAGAATTTGTCTTTATGGCACTTAACAGCTAAAACTATAAACTCTCCTAGCCCTATCTACAGTCCGTAGAGCACAAACTCTGGCCAGCATTAAAATACATAACATTTTTATAGCCAAACGGTATTGAAATCAAAATAGAGGATAGGATTAAAACTTCAGGTCCTGGAAGATATCAATCTCTACTGATTCTTCCAAAGTTCAACGATAAACCTAGTTTATGTGTAGTATCAACTCTGCTCAGGTATTTAAGTGTTATTAGAACACTAAGAAATACAAGCCAGGCTTCATTTATAGCAATTAAGAAATCTTATGCGTCAGTAAGTACACAGACGACAAGTAGCTGGATTAAGAAAGTGTTACAAGAAAGCGGCATCGATGTCTCCATTTTTACGGTTCACTCAGTTAGACATGCGGCTACCTCAACCTTTAAAGGGATATAGACCTCAACATAATTAGAAAAACAGCAGGCTGGATCAATAACTCTCAAATTTTCGCTAAATTTTATAATATAGACCTATAAGTTTAGAATCAGATAATTTTGCGAACACTGTGTTAAGACATAGGAATTAAGTTTGTTTTTTCCTTGTATTCATATAAACAATATATACACCAATTACAACAAATGTTAAAATTGCTTTTTCTTCCTCTAAAAAACTACATCGTAATCTTGAGAACGAGGCGCGAAATGTAATTAAGAAGTCGAACGAACTTACCTGTAAGTGAAATTCGGCTGTAATTATCTGAAGAGCCTCGTTCGAAGAGATTACGACCCACCCAGAAATTTCTTAAGAAAATTTACACCCATAAACTCAAATTTAAAGCAATTTTAAACATCTCTAAAATGTGAGGATCGGGCGACAAGTTAATGCTTTCTTTTCTCTAAAATTGTTGTGACCTCCTAGCGGCGCGAAAGAGTACTACATTGTAATCTCTTCATATAATTACAGCCGAACTTCATTTACAGGTAAGTTCGTTCGACTTTTTAATTATATATGACAGCTCGCGCGAAATGAAACTTTCACGGAACTCCGGAATGTCCACGTATAAGAGATCCAAGATAAGAGGAATTAATCGGCGGATTTTGTGCGCGTGAATGCGTGAAGAAAGAAGAAAACATAAAGTCAAGTTCGATCCTATTTCTTTCCCGGCACATCTCCTTTCTCCTCGAGTCGGTTCTGCCTCGGTCAAGCAACTCTTTCCATAGCGGGTGGAATGACGTCGCGCGGGATTAAAAATAGCCATAATCCTCTCATTAATAGATCCACGATGCGCATCGGTTCATCGGATCGGAACGAAGCATGACGAAGCCGAAATGTGGCGGGAGTTGAGATTTTATGCCATGTTTCTGTGAAGTATCTTACGTACGAAACAATTCTCCGAACGTCAGCATCTTCAAAATGGAAAGAAGTTGAAGAAGCGAATTGACAAATCATCACGTAAAGAAAGAGGGGAGCAAAGAGAGAGAGAGAGAGAGAGAGAGAGAGAGATTCGATATCTCTCGATCGGTTTCAATATCTCTCCATAAGTGGGACGGCTAATGCGTCATTGCGTTTTGGAACACACATTAATCGGATGCTGTTGATCGATATGTACATGTACGTTTACGTCATCTTTACTTCCAAGTATTGGTTCGTCTGAAACGGCCGAGAGAGTAAGCGTCGGCCCGCGCGAAAGGAAAGGCGAAAAAGGAGAAAGGAGTTAGTCACGAGCGACGTAAATGAGAGCGAAAGTAGCGAGGGAAGAGACATCCGGTAAAAGCTTAAGCCGCGCGGATGCAGGCAATCACGCGGATGAATGAAGATGACGCAATAAATTCAGAGTATTAGAGTAGCGGATTACCATGTCTTACCATCCTGACGTAGTTGACTCTAGCGTGTGGCATTCGCGAGAGTGGTGGCCAGGAAAGAAGAAAGGAGACTCGAACGAAAAGGAAGGAGACGAGGTAAATCCGATGGGGAGATAGCATCATAATAATGGAAAGATAATTGTCATAATCTGTTACAACTATCGGAGAATGATTTTTGCTTTCAGAGCCAATGTCAGACCATATTCGTGATTCGTGATTTATGAAAATGAGATTTGTGAAAATTTCTCTGTTGTTAATCATTAAAATTCTTCACATTTATATGCAATTACTCATGAAACAACGATTGACTGATTTATTTCATCACATCTTTATCCTCGTGAAAATAGCCTGTCGAATAGATCACGAATGCAAAGCAAGAGAATTCGCATCTCTTCTTCACAAATCTTATATTCATTTCAACGTCTATTAATTTTAACTTCTGTTTATTTTATTTCATTTGTTTTCTTTTTCAAGCAATTACAAGGGACAACAGCGTAAATCGAGAAAAATAATTTACAATACAAATATTACGTGACGAATTTCGAAATTCTTAATTCCTAAACTCTAGCTATTTGCACAATGTTAACGAGTTGATCGCAGTTTTTATCAATAGAAAGATTGACTTAATTTAAATTTTGGAGAGGAGAAGTAAAATTGCATAAATTTAAAAATAATGAGACTAAGATAGATGAGGAAAAAGGAATAGATAATGAAATGCGAAGGCACGTAAAGCGCAATGCGTGAGCTCGAAGGTCCACCTAAGGCCGGCACGTATCCTCGAATGTCCTCGAATATCCATCACAGTGAATACATTGTCCTCACTATTTGCCGAGATTTATACATCATTGAATAAGATCTGATATATATATAAAATTCTACAAATGAAATCTATCAATATACTTGCACGAACGCAATCACTTCTTGATAAACACTCTTCACGTAAAATGATGGACCTAAAATAATGTAATCGATACAAACACAGCATGTCCTTGGAAGATCATTTGCTGAAAATGTACAGATCATCGTGCCTTTCATCACAGCGCGATATTTCAGAAGTACTTTTTCGCAGAGAGGGAGATTCGAGAGGACTTCAAATAGTTCGAGGAAAATGCATTGCGTACGTCACGATGTATGCACACGCGTTTACAACAGGATATGAATCCGGCATATCCGTGACAATGGCACGGTACAAAGGGTACGATCGTTCTTCAAAAAAAAAAAAAAAAAAAAACTTCGAGCACTTCAATTTCCGGCATATCAAATCTATCCGGTCAGAAATCCTCTTTTACGATATAAAAAATATTTCAGATTTCTTCCGAGGGAGATAATGCTCGCGCCTATCGCGATATGTGAAGCGATTCGCAATTTATCGAACAACGTGCACTTACATATTATATGAATCATTCCTGGATTTTCAATATTGATATCTCGATAAAGTCGAACATTGTTATCGTGCGTTATTGTACGAGTACCGCGTGGAACGCGATTGGCTTTTGAATATAACAACACGGCACCGGCAATTTCAAAGTCGACACGCGTAGTTACATCGCAAATATCTCGAGCCTGCTTCACGCATTCTCCTTTTTTCAAAAAAAAACTTCGGCGAACATATACATCCATACTTTACAGAATCGCACTGAGAAAAAGTTATTGATTATGCATTTAATTTGTAATAATTTTTTCAAGTTCATTATTCATGTATTTAATTTGTAATAATTTTTTCAAGTTTCACTATTCATGTATTTAAATTTACATATTTAAATTTAATTTAATTTATGTATTTAAATTTATGTTATTTATATATTTATGTATTTATATAATGTAATTTATGTAAATACATATATAAATACTATAAAAATTATATAAATACATTTTATATATATATATATATATATATATATATATAACATATACATGATATATGTAAATAAATAAATTTAAATATATATATGAGTAATATCTAATGAAATCGAGCATCTAAGATTTTTTTGAGGAGAGATCGATTAGACATAAATAAATAGAAATTTTTTGCGTTAATGAATTGCTTTTTTGAATATCTTAAAGCTTAGGATATATATCTCGTTTCTGATTTTGAAGTGAGAAAATATTGTATGGGGATTTTGAAACTATCTCCCCTCCTCGATCTTTATAAAACGACCTTTATAAAATATCTTCATTAAAGTTAATAAATATTTGCTTGACAGTTCTATGTCTCCCAGAATACGATGATTATTTATTTTACGATACTAATAATTTCGATTTTTAGATTTAAAGCAATTGATAAAACCTTTATGAATAAACGAAATTAGAAGAAAAGAAGCGTCATTGTTCACGGTTATCTGCGATATCAAAATAGTTATCAAATTCGGACAGATGGTCGTGGTATCATCGAAATAATATGGATATCGTACAGACTGATGAAAAAATCCTTCTTTCAAAGCTTCTTTTTCATTAATAAATATAAGATAAATGTGATTCATTGTTGAAGATCAACATTCAGTTATCGAATAAAGACACATGGATTTAATTTAATTTTAGAGGTGTTTGAAAAAAAAAAAAGAAAGTCTCTCGAAAGGCAAACTGAGACGACTACGTCAGGAAAACCCGCGGGGAATCTACTCTTCGCACGCGTGTTTTCTTTCAGTCTTTACTTCTTATTCTTTCAATGTCCTAGACCGTAGGATAGAGTTTAAGAAAAACATGAGCTGTTTCCAAATAATCTCTATCGATTTCCCGACAGTCGACCCGTGTATCAAGAAGATAAATAATTCGCTGTTCCAAAGCGAATCTAGAAAGGTCTTGGCATTATCCAAATTTTCGTAATACACTTTCTACAGAATAGTTTTAAATAAGACAATAGTTTCTATTAGAGCGGAGCTTATTAAAGCAAAATGGCTCTTAGTATATATACCATGGGTAAATGAGTACGCAAAATTGAATATGCACAACGGAAGCGCAACTTGTTCCGTGATGCTCTTTGAGGCTGTAAGCTAAAGGCTGGAGGAAACTGCACGTTCAGCTACGTTTGCATGTAATTTATTCTATAAATAATGTAAGAATATAGATATAAAGAAAATTAATTGTCCATTTTAAAGACTATCAATTACACAATAAAACGTATACATTTCTAGATAAATCCTTATTAATTAATTATTAGATTTATATTAATATAAATGTATTATTACATCCTTATTATTTTTACTTCACGTAATAAATTTTTCGATTAAAAAAGAAATATTTCATTAATGCAAATAAATTGCATTATTTCATTAAAATTGAGTTATGCATATACAAAATTATAACAAATATCATCGATTCTTGATCTTTTCTTAAATAATATGTGTATAAAAAAAATATTTTTGCGGAAGTATTTAAAAATATGGATGAATGCCTGCTTTTATGGCAGCGTAATTACAATGCAGGAAATTGCAAATAAAATTATACTGATGCAATAATGCCTCCATTTTACTCTTCTTTATCTTCTATCTTTAAAGATCTTATCAATTGCGCATTTAGTTTTTTCGTTTTTCAACAAACACATTACTTATATATTATGTATATGAATATTCTGACAGCACGACTAATATTGAATAATATCTCGTATCGCGCATAATTACAACAAAGGACAAAGATGCGATTTAGATGTATTTATTAGCAGTATTTTAACAATCAAGAATTTATTAAAATTTAAATATCAAACTACAACTACGCGAGACATGGCATTTACTCGGCAAGCAGGATCTTGGTTGCTAAAGTCTTTATAATATGAAAATAAATTCAATTAATTTTTATATTACCAACTACGTGCCGCTTTTTTAGCAGACTTTCAACGTAGTGGTTCTATAACAATTCGATGATCAATATTATTGATATCGATTAAAAATCCCTTTTATTATCCCTCCCCCCCATCAGAAATATATATTGCGAAAAATATGATGGGGGAAATAATAAAAGAGATTTTTAATCGATATCAATAATATTGATCATCGAATCGTTTATTAACATGTACTTGGCTTATACCTATGTATTGTTAAATATCAAAATTGTTGAATAAATGTCTTTCAATAGAAGTAGAAATAGAATACATGTATCGATAATATTTTTGCTGTAGTCTTTTACATAATCCTTGTTTTATTGTTTTTTGCTTTTAAACAAATATATATAAAATTTGTATTTTAAATTGCTAAATATGTAATGCATTAAATTGAGGAAGAAATATTTATAAATATATACAAATTTCATAATTATTTAATTTGATGTGATTACTTTAATCTTAATCTCGGAACAAATATGTGAAAAGTGTTCAAGTAAACATTCGGCCTTTTTTGTCCCAACTCCACAAATTTCAAACTGTCGGTCTTATTACTCGGTTATTTATATTATTAACAATACGTAACAACGTTACTTTAGAATGTTCATTTTTGAAAAAAAAGTTATCATTAATGCTTATACTTTTGATACAATGAATTTGGATTTATCTAAACCATAAACCATAAACCATGAGATCGATATAAAAAAAAAATAAAAATTTGACACAAAAAAGTTAGGATAAAAAAAATTCCCAATTTTTTAGGTGTATAAGATAAATCGCACTTATAATTACAACGCATTATTAATTTTTTCTCTTCTTCTTTTTATAAAAAAAATATATTTCTCCATTTCAAGACAAATTTTTAAATTTGAATAAATTATGTATATTTATACAATTTTATTATGACACAATATAGACATCTTATAAACATGAAAAGAACGGATTTATTGAAGTGTCTAAAAATTTGATACAGAAGTAAAAATAATTTTATTGAGATATTAAAATTATTATATATGTTTAAACGTAATAATATATAACTTTTTACTATAAAAATTTTTTATATTCTAGTATTTTATATTCTAGCATCTAATTTGAATCATGTCATACGTATTTTGGTGATCCGATAAAATTATTTTCAGATCTGTATCTAGCCAAATTTTTAAACGCTTCAGTAAAAATAGTTCTTTTCAGTAATTAATAAATTCGAAAAAAATTTTAATAAATTTATACATAATATCGAGGAGATTTATTACGCTTTTTAATATATTTTAACATATTAACATTTTAATATTATTTCACGTTGACAACGTCATAAATTCATCAGGAATTATGACCGTAGTGATAGGGATAGTAGCGATAGTTTCAACGTAGCAAAAAAATATTTTAAGATACGCACATATGAGGTTCATGCCTCAGTTGCGGAAGTTACAGTGGTGGCGACGCACACCGGGTCGAGAGGTGGTTTAATACGCGAGAAACCTGGCGCAAGTAAGGAGAATGGAAGTGCATGCGCATTGCGTAAATGCAGCCGAAGAAAGTTCTTCCGTGTTTGCCCGGCGCGGAGAGCGGCCGGGTTGCATAATACTTTCGTTGCAGATGGAGGAAAGTGTCCCTTTCGCTCCCTGATCCTGTTCTCTCCCCTTCTCTCTCTCTCTCTCTCTCTCTCTCTCTCTCTCTCTCGCTCTTCCTCTCTTTTTCCCTCCCTCCCTCCCTCCCTCCCACCCTCTTCCTCACTTGTGCATTGCATCCGTGAGAGTGCAGGCACGCCCGGCAGATATTTTCCCGCTCCCGCGTGGACCAGTTGAAGTTATACGGGCGACCCGACCCGGGGGAGATCGTCGGATTCGCATTTTCGTTCGGTCAAATCGTTGCAAATTGGTGGTGGATATCGTTCCGCGCGCGCGATACGAAACGGGCGGGCGAGCGAGCGAGCGAGCGAGCGAGCGAGCGGGCGGGCGGGCGAATGTAGATTACAAAACACGGTCGGCCGGATAAAATCGTTTTCCCATGACGGAAACGGAGCGCGAGCGGATGTTGTCGGAAAATAGCTCCGCGAGCGTACAAAGCAGAGGACTCGAATTACAATCGAGTTTACGGCAACAGCTGCTTCGAGCAGATTCAATTACAGCTTCCGTTAAATACACGCCGACGACGTATCTGAAGTGTTAAGCGGATTGCGCCCGAGTTCTTCGAGGCGACTTCGCCGCGCGTTTTCTCCGCCCGGACGCCCGTATTTTTCACGCGAAACGTGCTCCAATCGCTTTACCCACTTATCCTCGGACGGTCTCCTTCAACGTTATCGATACGTATCAACGTTAGTATGAAATTACTTTAAAAGTGCTACGTTCTTGAACTGTTGGAATTATCGAATTAACGAATACTCGTTAATTTACCTCTGCGGTGTCTCTCTACAATATAATATTATGTGTAACGTTAAATACATCTAGTAACTTCGCGGCGAATATCCGTCTGTTTTTCTATATTTAAATAAAAAATAATCTTAACTTTCGCTATTCTTCTTTGCACCAAAAAAAATTGCTTCTACCCCGCTGCAAATTAACTTTAATCTCGGTTTAATTTACTCTTTATTTTTTCACAATTTTTAGAAAAAAAAAAAAAATGAAGTAGATTAACGTTAATCTGCAGTGGTAGAAGCAGACATTATTCTTATTTTTCTAATATTTCTTAGATTAGAGCGTATTCCTTTGAATTTTCCCCTAACTATTTGCGGAAAAACTTTGCAGAAAACTTCGCAGTAACTATCAATTACAAAAACGCGTGTACATAATGTGCAAATATGTGTGTGTATGTGTGAATGCCCGCAGTTTGTATCGAGATCGGTTCCGCGGGGGTTCGCCGAGCGGATGATCGGCCATCCCCCGCGAGGAACAACCCCTTGATTCGCCGCGAGCAACGTAATCTGTGCGTGCGACAGCGAAGCAGCCTGGAAACGCAGGCCGATCGATTTTCCGGTCTCGGTCGGCCCCTTCGAGTTTTACCCTCTCGACGGCGCAACCCCTACGCATGTGTGTCACGAGGAGGCTACCCCCTCACACACACACACACACACGCGCGCGCGCGCGCACGTGATTTACCGTCCGTTCCGCGGCTGACGGGCGACGCGACGTGCGGCGGTAGTGCAAAGCGGCAGCACGCAGTGTCGCGACGTTGACGGAGTTAAGTTAGTGCGTCTCGCCCCTTTTGTCAGGACGGTTCGCTTCGGCGAGGAAGGTGAGGTGGTGGTGGTGGTCGATCGAGGCCTCGACGAGCGTGGCGCGGCGCTACGCTACGCGACGCGACGCGACGCGACGCGACGCGACGCGACGCGACGCGACGCGACGCGACGCGACGCAACGCGGCGCGGGGTCGTGGTGAACCGTGTGACAGAAGAGACTCGGAGGGTAGAATCTCCCTCGGTTAGTCGATCTCTCGGTGAGTCTGCTCTCAGTGAGTCTACTCTTGTAGTGGTGCCGCGCCGATCTTCCTCCGGAGCGATTGTCGATTTTTCGCGAGAAGCACGAGGAAGATCATGTCGACGACATGTCATCGATATTTCTATCGGCGCCGAAAGTCGGACCGTCCGCCGAAAGCGGACGAGGGTGCATCTCCGCTTGCCTCTGGTATTTTTTTCACGGAACTCGGGGGAGGGGGAGCGTGGGGGAAGAGAGATGTAAGAAATGACGTTAGACGGCCTAACGTCAAGACGGATAGTATTAATTTCGTGACACAGAATGACTCAAAATTCTCGTAACCGACTTCTTTTTTTTTTTTTTTTTTTTACACTTTGATATTCATGCATATTAAAGAAGAAGAAAAAATCAATCTATTTCAATCTATATGATAAACATGATCATATCATTTTTTCAATTACGATCTAATGACATTGTGTTCTTCATGCTTTAATTACGATGTTAGCTTAATCATAAATCATCATTGAATCAAAACTATTTCTATTCCATTTTTGCTGGCATGTTGCAATTGCATTTCTTGCAACCTTGAATTTATTAGTAGAGTTAGTATTAGAGTAGGAGAAATCGGGAATATAAATAGTTACTTAGAAGAGGAGCTGTCGCGGTCATTTCAACTAATTGTAAATGTCGCGAGTAATGTACGAAAAATCCTGAATTTCAGCCCGGTCAGTTTTCTACTTCGTTCATCTTTTACATTAAATGCGTTTCGTTAATATTCTTAATTTAAAGAACGACACGACGACGTTGAGAGAAATAATTTATTCTAATTTCCATTTATTTTGCCACGGTGTAAGAAATGTTGTTGCGTTACGCATGTAACCACGATAAGATAAATAAGTGAAAAGGAGATAAGGAACGTAATAAAGAATTGATGCAGTAGTTTTTGTTCGCGTTAGTAGAGCATCAAATTGTGCGTGATTCGTAGTTCGCTATTCGTACAAGACTTCTGAATATTGTGAAAGAGCAGATTTGTCGAATTCACCATTCACTAGCGATTTTTTAATAAAATCAAAAGATTTATTATGAATTAGTTGATCTGCATAGATTCTGTAGTGTTACATTGTAGTGTTGCGTTAAAATTCGTGCGTCTCAGCTCATACTGATTAGACTACTGATAAATCATGAATTATAAACAAATTGTAAATTACAAATTACAAATGTAAACAGTGTGGGAGGTTTATAGCTACGAATGACAAATCTTATACGAACAGCGAATTACGGCTTATGAAATACGAATCGCACATCTGGTGCTAATACTGCTGGTAAGTCATGAATTACAAACAAATCGTAAATCATGATTAAAAAAATGGCAAAATCGCGAATGATATGAAAGATTCATATTCACTGATAACAAGTTATCTTATACGAATAATCTTATACGAATTGTGAAGGATAATTATGAATCGGATGTAATCTAGCTACCTTGAAAAATATGCTTATCAAATCAATTTTATTATTTTTTTCTGTTGATATTGACAAAATTACGTATATATATATATATATATATATATATATATATATGTGTTTAATTATATTATTTATCTTATTTTATTATTGTTATTATTATAAGATGCATAATTGTTGTATGCAGACACGCGTCTATTTTGCGACAAACAGAAGCCATTACTCTGCGGAATTCATTTCACGGGGATAAAACATAAAGCTGCATCCGCGAATATAAGAGAAATCTTCTTTTTATTTTTGCCAAAGGGAAAGAAATGAAATGAAATGAAGGGAACGTCCGCGGAACGTTTTTATTTCCGTCGCTCAGGCAAAACGACTTTTACGTCGGTCTCGTCGACGTAAAACCGTCGTATTAGGGTTCTAATCTTCGCGGTAAGATTTACATTGGTATTTACGCATATACGTATAGGCGAAAAGTGTAACTTCTGGTATGGTTGGCCGATCGATATTTAGAGCGTACAGGTCGATCGATCGCTCTCCGAGTTGTATCACGTGCAACTCGACCACGGCGAGATCGTCTTAACCCTTTCGATACAAAGGGCCGCCCTCGAGTAAACGGACGATCGCATTTAGCGAAGAACGCCTATTCAAACTCTCGCGAAATCGACAATCGTATAAATACATCCATGAAAGTTGCACATTTACTTTTTCTACTTACTTGTTAATAATGTAAATTTCTATGATATATATAAGATATTTCAAAACTGGATGAATTGCATTTTGCACTTTTGGAAAAACTCGAGACGAAATTTTTGTTCTTAAAATTCTTTTCTATTTTGCCACTTTGAACAGTCACATCGATCTTTTCTGATATTACTTAATCTCCAACTTCTATTTAGAAATCATGAAATTATTTGCTGAAATTAGTCAAAAATTCTTCTTTTCAAAAAATTCAAAGCAGAAATTGTTTGTTCATTATTTATTTTGGATATAAATGTCTCTTCTTTTGCTTAAGTAATCGCGTAATCTAGAGGATTCATAATTTTTAATTAAACTTTAATAAATTTAATGTTTCCATATCTATCCTACCATACTATATAAATTTTATAAAATTACTCTTTTTCTATTGATTAAAAATGATCGATGATATCAGCGTTTTAATCTCCTACTTGAATTAGTTAATGAATGATAAACCAGATTACGATAAAAACTGAATGGTGATTTTTAATGTATTAAATGATAAATATTGAGTTTGAAAATCTGAAGCAGCTATTTTACCATCTTTTAATCTTTGTGCATCTTTTCGATTTTTTGTGCTTTAATAATTTATTTAAAAGAGTGACATCACTATTTTAAATAAATAGTGATATCACTATTTTATAAATATTTTATAAATAAATATTAATATTAATTAATATTAAAGCACAAAAAATCGAAAATACACAAAGATTAAAAGATGGTAAAATAGCTGCTTCAGACTCAATATTTATCATTTAATACATTAAAAATCACCAATAATTAAATTTTTAAATTTAATTTATGTTATCGAGAATACAAGTAAAAATGTATAAGAAATCATTTTTTTAAATAAAAAAATGTCTTTTTACTTATAATATTAAGATATTAATAATGATAAATTTCAGTCGTTTGTTTAAATAACTTATGTGTTTCTGTCCAGCTGTTTAGTTTGAAAAATATTTTTTTCAGTGTAAATAAATAATATAAATTTATTTATATTATTTATTTATTTTAATCATTCACTTGAATTTTTCATGCTTACTCGTATCGAGCAGTAAATTTATAACATGTATACATTACGGCGTTAATTCAATGTATTTCCTAATTTGCACTTTGTTTGCATTTTCATTTCGGATGTTCCATCCAGCATGAATTAGGTCAATGTCTTATCTCGAGTAACCGGTGATAAGAATCCGTTCATGCGATTGTAATTGTATCTTGAGACATTGTTTGCAGTTATATCTTGAGACCTTAGAGTTTCGCGGAGAAATTATCTTTTCACATCAGACTAATGACCAAAGCGATAAGCGTCCAATATAAATTCGGCCTTGGTGGAGAAGGACTCGTTATTAATTATGCCGCTCATAAACTTCCAACATTTTAAAAGTGAGTGAATGATCGATAAGAAAATATTTGACGAAAATATTTATATAATTGTCCAAATTTATTCAACAATAATATTGATCATCCATAGAAGATGTATACATAATGAAGACAATCATTTTGATGTTGCCAAATTCTAAAAATATTTGAAATAAGAACCATATTGTGTATACTGTTTTGAGTTTTGTTATTTTATTAATTCTTCTTATAAAATTCACCCGTTCGGGAAAAGATTTTTCAAAAACTGATTAAAGATTTAGGCAAAAAATAATAAGTCCTTAGCAAACTACAGTAAATATAAGCTCCATAAATTGCTTCATTAATTGACAACGCTATATCGATGGAATGTCGTGTACGGAATAATAAAATATGTAATTTTATGTAATTTTATATGTAATTTATGTAATTTTATAGTGATAGGTTTTTTTTTTTTTTTTTAATGATCTCAGCTTCATTATAATGTCGAGAATTTGTAGAGTGACGTCACGTCGAGCAAAGTAGACTTCCGAGCGACATACATAATACGTTTTACACGCAGTCTATACCACGGAACTATATACACGCGTGAATTATTAATAAGAGCTTTTTCCGACGTCGGTTGATGACCGTCACCACGGCTATATCGATTTGAGATATGTAGTGAAACTTACGATGCTTCGGGTCAAGGATACAAGCATCATAATCAATGCATGAACTTACACGTGCGACAAAAGTGTCACAAAATTACAATTAATATTCAAAATGTAACCTCTTTCTCGAAGTGTGCATAAATAATAATAGCGCACGTATAAATGTCTAGCGCAAATTTTAAACTCGACTCGCAAATGTCGCAAATGTCAAATCACATCTCATCCCTGAAACCCGCGATGTGCATCAAATTCTAAACACTGATCTAAAGAATCCAATGTTCAACGGTCCAACAATCGTCCCTGAACATTTATAAATTTTTAAAAGACGCAGGGCCTCGAATGTGTACTCGAATTATAAAGTTTCGCTAATTTCAATATAGGCATTTTTCAACATAGGCATCGTGTAGAGCTTGAAGCAGACGAGCTTGAAAATGGGTACGACGAACGCACAAACCAATTCGGGACACGCACACGACGAGGCTTGCTCGAGAGGAAGTTCGATCGACACATTTTTCGCTGAGACGGTGATCCTTTTAACCGGCGCCACCGGATTCCTGGGGAAAGTCCTTCTGGAAAAGCTGCTGCGCTCGTGTCCCCGGGTGGCCATGATCTTCATTCTGATCCGTCCAAAAAAGGGTCACACCGTCGAGCAGCGTTTCAAGGAGCTACTGGAAAATTCCGTTTGTATTTTGTTATATTTCACGTTTTAAAACGGAAAAGTTTTCGACGTTATCGCTGTGGAGGAAATTGAATTATCTATTCGGGCGCGCGCGATCGCGTGACACGAGGGGACGCGCCGAGAATTTTTAAGGCCGTCAAAGTAGGACGGAGTTTCCTATCACTCGTCGCCTAACACACGTGTTGAAAACTGTAATCAAACTCAATTCAAGCAGGCAAAGTGGGTTCGTTTTTCGATGACCCAGTATCGCCAGTACTCGCGGAATAACTCGGAATAACTCGGCTCGGAAGACCTTTAGACGTAGAAGCTCGCTCCGTCGTTAATTCTCTGTAAATTTAATCTCATTGCAATCTCGCGCCAGATTTCTTAACGGACGGTAATAGCGCGCTCACTTTGTGAAATTAATGCAATATCGATCCCGTACAACTCACCCCCCCCCCCCTCCCTCCTCCTCGCGTGTAGGACGCCTTAAATATTTCACCTGCCGCCGGCGTGCGCTCATGTATATCCTCAAGTGTCAAGTCGTCGTCTACAAAGCACGGCGAAGGGGGGGGGATTGCGATTGTCAACCCTCTTCTCGCTGATTATCTCAAACTTGGTCAATGGACCGATCATAATTCCGTTCAATGCACTCGGTTGCGCGCGGCTCGCGCGAGAAACTGAATGGTGTCTTCTCTATTGCAGGTCTTCGACAGGATACGATCGGATTTTCCGGGTGCGTTGAACAAGATCTTTCCCGTGAAGGGTGACGTGGGCATGCCGGAGCTGGGGTTGCAACCTGAGGACAGGGACATGTTGATACAGAGGGTTAACATCGTTTTCCACGGGGCGGCTACCGTGCGCTTTAACGAGCCGCTGAAGGTAGCCGTTAATCTGAACACGAAGGGCACCGAGCGTATGCTGGATTTGTGCAAGCACATGCCGAATCTAATAAGCGTCATTCACATCAGCACGGCCTACAGCAATGCCGATCGGCGGGAGATTGATGAATTGATATACATGTAAGCTACCGATATACGCGCGACACTCGCCCTAATTTTCTCCGCTCATCAAGATAAATTTTAAATGTAGGACGTTCAAAACGTAACGTATAATATATTACGAATGTTTTTATGTTCCAACAATTTATTTGAACGTCCCAATTATGCAATTATTTTGATGATACAAAATTATTTTCTGTCGAAATTCCTAGATAATTTCAGCAGAACTGTTCTTTATACAAGCGTTTTTTTGTTTAAGAAACAAACCTTTCGTTAAGAAGATCTAAGGTTATGAAATTATGTCGACAACTTTTTGTTAAATTATTTATACGTTCCTGAAGAACATGAAGAAAGGTGAAAGTAGTGTCACTATCGATAAACGCATCTATTACTTACGTACATTAGAATGTTAAGAATGGAAATATGCGGGTCGTAGATATGAATACAACGTTTTTTTTCTTTCTTTCTTTTTTTTTTTTTTTTTTTTTTTTTCAAGACTATAGTGTCCGATAACTGCGATAGGCGAAACGAAAGGGGAATCTAATGGCTAGTCGAGCTATAAGTACATGCAATAAAATGGCTATTTCTTGCTAGCAATTTTGCGATACGATGTGATATTCAAATTCCTGGTATATTTTTATACACAACATATGGATGACAGTTCGGATCATTTTTTTTTTTTTTTTTTTTACAGCACAGAAGTAAAACCTCATACTGTGATCGATATGTGCGAAAATTTGGACGACGAGACGTTAGAAATAATAGAAAAGAGATTGCTCGGTAAACATCCGAATACATATACGCTGACCAAAGGATTGGCAGAGCAGCTTGTGATGTCCAAAGGAAACGGACTACCGATCGCAATTGTACGACCGAGCATAGTCTGTGCCGCATATCAGGAACCATTTCCAGGATGGATAGATAATGTTTGTGGTATTACAGGTACGTGTATAATTTAACTGAAACACGACTTTTTTTTTTTAAACCTGAAAATTAGATGACAAAGTCACATTTGGGAATTAAATCGCTCGTAAAAAAATTAAATAAGAAAAGACATTTTAGAAAATACAAAGAAACGCGGTAAATATCGTTTGGTTGACCGCTCATAATGTTTGTATTTTATTGCCGTAGTACGTGAATGAAAGTTAAAATCCTTAATTTAAGAGTTGATAGCTTTCTAAAAGATAATTAGTCATTACGAATATGGTGGAAAATAAATATTCTCGGTAAACGAATGCACATTGTATAGAACGAAATTAGTCGGATTGGATAATTTTCTTCCGCATATACTACATACATGTATAGCATATATGTATACCATACATATATTTCATTATTCAATATAGGTATAATGACGGAGATAGGTAGAGGCACTGCTAGAAGTATCGTGTGTAATGCGAATTTAGTGGTGGACGTCGTGCCTGTCGATTTTGTTGTCAATACATTGATCTGCGCATCTTGGCATAACACTGTCCAACATTCTGACACGATCAAGATTTACAATTGTACCAGCAGTGGAGTACATCCGATCACGTGAGTATTCGTGAAAAAAAGAAGAAACAACGATACGTATTATAAATTACAATTATTTTGTTTTTCCTAGGAGAGATAATAGAAATCTACTATATAGACTGTCAAATATTTGTTGACTCACAAAAATATTTTATTGATATTACGTATATTTAATTTAAATATATATGTGTGTGTGTGTGTGTGTGTGTGTGTGTGTGTGTGTGTGTGTGTGTGTGTGTGTGTGTGTGTGTGTGGTATGTGTATGTGTATGTATATTGTGATTCTTATAGATGGGGAGAATTTGGAAACCTTACGAGAAAACACGCAATCGAATCTCCCTCGAAATACGTGATGTGGTATCCAGACTTCACATTTAGAACAAATAAATTTATTCACGCCATCATGGTGACCACGTTGCACTTCTTACCCGCATTCATCGTCGATCTTATACTAAGGGCCCAAGGTTGCAAACCTGTGTAAGTACCCTCTCTCAGTTTAACCGCGTGGAAGTTTTACTTGTCGACAATCCGGGTGCACGCTGTTTCTTTTCAGGATGATGAAGATTACCAAGCGATTTGAACGCGCCACTAAAGTAGGGGAATTCTTCGCCATGAACGAATGGAAATTTTTAAGGGGTAACATGACGAACTTGGTGAAATTCATAAAGGCGGCGCAAGATTGCGGCGACTTCGACGTAGATATCAAAAACATGGATTGGGATATGTATTTACATCAGTACATGTTAGGTATCCGAAAATACATCCTGAAGGACAATCCAGACACGTTAAGTAAAGCTCGAGTTCGGTTATTGAGGTGAGTTCAAGTTTCAATTTTTTCCGCTTTCAAGCGTCTTACGTCAGAGTGCCGAAGTAAGTCAATTTTGTCGATCGTATTACAGGTTATACTGGGTGCATAAATTCACCAAAATACTCAGTATATTCGTGTTATTAGGAATCATCAAATGCGCCGGTCGGTGATGCTATCGAGAATCCGAATCGTGACCAGCGCGATCCAAGAGATACTGCAGAAATAACGTAAGAAGAGATATTATGAGAAAGAGACGCAATTTATGTGCTTCATCTCGAAGACTAAACCTCTTTATACTTATAATATATTACTTAAATCAAACATATTAAATCAGATATATGGGAGAAAGAGGAATATTTTTAAAAAGTATTGACTGCAGAATGCTTTAAATATCTAGAATATTTACTTAAGACATTTCTTCATATATATACTTCACATTTTCCACAATAATTAGCTTCGTAGGGCCGTTTCGACCTCCTAACGTACGATTAACGAAATACGTGAAGAAATACGTGTCCCCTATTTTTAACTACCCTATCGACATTTTCAAAGTCTATCAACGACTTAGGAATGCTTCTTTGTAAATCGAGACATTTCTTCTGCCAATAGTTATCATATCACCGCATTCATGAAAAATATCAGAATATACTCTGAATTGTAAATGCAAACTATTTTTAACGGTATATCAGGAAAATTGAAATTTTAAGTTCTAAATAATCCTTATTTAGTATTTTTTAAATATCTTTAAATTATTACAATTAATTCAACCCGGTCACATTTTCGGGCGCTCCTTGACCAAATATTTCGAGCGTTTTATGTCATGATATATGCAAAAATTAAATTGTGCATATAAACTCCAATATGCTGCATAATTATGCATATAGAGCAAGTTACCAAAATTTTTAAATATATATATGTATATATATATATATATATATATATATATATATATAAAACATTGTGAATTTGAAGATTGACTTTAATCAAATATTCTAAAAATGATAACAAAATCACGAAGGACCTATACTATATTGCCTTATTACTTGTTATCAAAACAAAATTATTTTTGCTAATTCAAATGTTCTAATCAATCACAATTAAATCGATAAATTATATTAATATCACAATCAGGAACGGACAAATATATTCGTGATAAGAAAGAAAAGACAGAAAGATATTTATATGAAAAATAATTGTCATTAATTTCTTTGTGAAACTAAACGAATTTAAAATAATTGTGACAGAACAATCGTAAGCATTAACTTATTACGATTCAATATAATTAATTTAACAATTGACTACATAGACGAAATAGTCCGTGCAGTGCATGGACATAAATTTATTTAAAAAAATGCGGGAATGTAAAATTGTATGTATATCTGTAAAATGGTGAATAAAATTAGCTATATCTTTCATGTATATACTTATACATGTATATATTTTTTTTACTTTTGGTTTTCATTTGATGTGTAAAAAAAAATATAATATGACTATATTACATCAATAAAGAAATGATGGTTTCGTGAAGTTCAAAAGAAATTTATCTATCTTCTTTATTCATAAAATGTGATATAGAAATGATCATATCATAAATTTTGAATCTCAAAACGAATAGATATTTGATGCATATCGAACAAGTTCCTGAGCGTAAACTTTCGAATACTATGAATTATTTTCTTTGCGTATGACATATTGTAGATAAGCATGGACAAACTAATGAGATACATTCTTATTAAGCGATATTATGACTATGTTTTTATATAAATTAGTGTGTATATATTATACGCCGTTATTATGCATCAAACTTGTACAAGATTTGTAATTAATATTATAAAACATATTTGTAATTAACACTTGAGCGTTCTCATTTATTTTGATTATCATTAATCATTTGAAAGGACATTTTTATTACATTTTTATTTCAGTTATTCAGTCGATCAAGTCGTAAAAGCCGATTTAAAAAACCAATTCCATAAAGAACAAATTACGCATTCGTTAATATAAATGCTTCAAATAATATTGGTTTAATTTTCATTTATTAGTCGTTAATTGAAAAAATTTTTAATCGGAGCAATTTAAACTCAAATTATTGTGATATGTATACGTATATAATTTTTTTTACTGCGCTATGCGCATGTAAATTATTTAAGTCCAGTGCAATAAAAAAAATGCTACTATTTAATTTAAACAAATT
The DNA here is from genome assembly GCF_055798465.1 of Pogonomyrmex barbatus. Taxonomy (NCBI): domain Eukaryota; kingdom Metazoa; phylum Arthropoda; class Insecta; order Hymenoptera; family Formicidae; genus Pogonomyrmex; species Pogonomyrmex barbatus. Next base: position 6,031,628 of record NW_028297113.1, on the reverse strand, counting down.
CACATGGTATTCTCAATTATTTAAAATAGGCCAAACAAAAACATGTACTGTGCGCAGCGCGCAGTGCGCAGTGCCGCATGATTTCGCACGTCGATTAATGTAGCGATGCTAATTGCATCTAGCGCCTTTATCAATATAATGAGCACATGGAAATTGATACAGCGACGGTGTTACGACTTGCTCTCGCATAAATACTCATTGCTCGTAATATTGGTGGCGTTTACTTGCATATTCATCGGCATAGTGCACTTTGGAGAGGTTAGAACAACATTTATTTTTAGGCATATTCTATAAATATATGTGAATAAAATATATGTGAATAATTATTTAAAAATTTTATAATTCTACATTTTTTTATATCTATTTCTGTCAATGTAGATTTGCATCAATTTTTATTCAACTTATTCTTTATTTTCTTTCATTTTTAAGAAAAAAGAATGTAAAAAGTAAATTGAAGCGAAACTAAAATCAATAAACATTGATAGAAACATTTCTCTTTTTCACTTTCTCGCTCAACTAATGATATTTTATACTCACAGGTATGGCTAGTATGGAGCAAAGAGCAATACGAGGCGGTGTTTCATTCCTTCAATGACAATATTTTAGGAAGATCTTTCCAAAAAAAACTGTGTCAGCACGTTCCTATAGATGTGGTTTACACATGGGTAAATGGATCCGATCCGATGTTTTTACAAAGTCTTCAGAAGCATGTGCCTGTTGTGGATCTCAGTGCCGCAGCTTCGAGATTCAGTGATAAAGACGAGTTGCGCTATTCGTTGCGATCGTTGGAAATGTATGCACCCTGGGTGAGGCACGTTTACATCGTTACCAATGGTCAAATACCAAGTTGGCTGGATATGGATAATCCACGGGTGACTCTAGTCACTCACGAAGATATTTTTCTGAATAAAAGTGATTTACCAACCTTTTCTAGTCCTGCTATTGAAAGTCATATTCATAGGTGCTTGAAAATACAAAATATGTAATATGTATGATACAGTGTATATCATAAGATGTAATGAATATTTCCTTCTTTCAGGATACCTGGAATTTCTGATAAATTTTTGTATTTTAACGATGATGTCATGTTAGGCGCCGAAATATGGCCGGAGGACTTTATAACTCAAGCAGGTGGACAAAAGATATATCTAGCATGGTGGGTTCCTGATTGTTCCGAAATTTGTCCATGGGCATGGGTCGGCGATGGATCGTGCGATCACGCTTGTAATACAACATTATGCGAATTTGATGGTAACTGAATTATCTTTGTATAACAACGATATATACATAAGTATGCTATTGATATATTTGAAACATTGTGTATCTTGATAATTTTATAGGCGGTGATTGTCAAACGACTGATATTCCTGTAGATAGCGAGATAATGGAAGAGGAAGACGATTATCCATACAAATATTTGCAAGATTCTCGTGAAAACAATGAGCTAAAATTATTAAGCATCTTACGCAATAAAAGCATTAATCGAAAGGATATGTCAGCGTCAACAATACAAACATTATATACGTATAATTTTAATACTACGAAATCAGTTCACACGTTTCGCAATCTTGGAAATAGCGATTTTACGGACTTACAAACGCGAAGCAGAAAATTCGACGATGGAGAGGATTATAAATCTGCAAAGGATTTTAAATCTTCCCTGTATTCCAGATTCTTACATGCAAATATTTCAAGCAGAACTGCGTATCATATTAAACGTTTAAAACGTTACCATAACATGAACGTGGTTCAGCCCAACAATTCTGTCAAGTTTGATAAATTTACATATCCCAATCAGTGGAAACGTAATGCACGCGGACTCGACACCTATGCGGAATCATTATTATATGTAAATAAAATATATAATGCCGCTTACGGCCTTGAAAGAAGGAGAGTACCGGCGCATATGCCACACTTAATGGATAAGTGGATTGTGAATAGTATGCAAGAGAAATTCGAGTCTGAATTTAAGAAAACGTCTAGTCATAAAGTGAGAGATCCTGAAGATATGCAATTTGCATTTTCTTATTTTTATTTTTTATCTAGTGAGAAACGGAGAGTATCCGTTGAAGAAATATTTGACATGTTCGATACTGATAAATCACGGTAAGAAATAGTGTGCTATGCGAATATCAAATTGTAATGATTGAAATTATACAAATCGGCCGATATCCCTAGAACTTGGTCGGACAGAGAGATAAGGACGCTTTTATCCAGATTATATCCATTGCCACTCGATTATGATCTAGTCATGGAATTTGAAAGTGAAATAGTTAATTGCTCACACCGCGTGAATCTACCGAAGGTCGTCAACGTTCCGCCCGGAGAAAGATATCTAGATTCCACTCTTGTAAGTATATATTTTATACAATAATAATCATTGATATTCAGTGCGACAATAGATAAAAATATTTAAAAACCTTTATTTTTCTACAGCCGATAGTTTCTAAAGAATTAATATTGAATTGCAAATCAGTTTCTAAAAAAATCCAATCGAAATTCGGCGAAACGAGCCGATATCCACATGAAATAATAAAGGCTGGTAAAAATGAAATCTTTGAGATGTTAACTAGTAATATTTCTTTAACAGTACAATTGCTCGATGAAATTCGGAAGGATCCCAAGTACGTTATTATTCTATATATTATATTTTTTAAGTGTATTTTTATTAAATACATAGGAACGATATTCACATGTACATAGAGGAATGATTCACATATTATCGTTTTCAGGAAGTTTATCTGCTTGAATGATGACATGGATCCCATTCGACATTCTGAAAATGAGATTGTGCGCGCTTTGTTAAACGATTTTTATCGTTCGCTGTATCCATTGCGAAGTTCTTTCGAATTACCATCGCAATATCGAAATCGTTTCTCTCATCGACATGAACTTTTCGAGTGGAGAGCAAATCGTGCAAAAATTAGAAATCTATTATTGTGCCTTTTGGCATTGCTCCTTCTATTTGCATTCTACCGTGCATTTTATTATTACGCACGCAGACTATGTAGAATTCGAGAATTACCGACATTTCTTGTGTAAAGAATCAACAATAGATCCAAAACTAATCAATGTGTGCGCAGAGTTGTACAATAGAACTAATAATGTTAATTATTGATATGTAATTAATGTTAATTTATAAATTAAGTAAGTTTTATGATATTTGAACGATCTGCTTGTTAAGAATTTTTTGATTTGACATTTTCTAAAATTAGATAATGATATTCCTGTGATATAAACAATTTTTATAATCAAATTTTAATAAAAAGTATATATAAACAGAACGTTAAGATTATGAAATGCATCTGAAGATTGTAATTGCACGAGTTATGTACAACGTTTCGTGATGGCATTTTTCATGCTCGCTATTACGAAACAACTAGGTGTTATCACGACTCTAATGTCGATCGTTCATGCAAAGACGGACAGTTTGTATGTCGAATATTCCGCGGACCAACCATACCCTCTTGCAGTTTTGCGCACTTGAGCATCCACGCCGTTACGTTCGCGATTCGTTCAGCTGACAAACGAGGTCCTATACCTGCATTTTAATCTTTCCAATAGATATCAACAAATTAATAAATAATTATTAATTGTTTGAGTGACATGAGTGAAATTACGAGTTGAAAAATGCCGACGAGCACTTCAATTTCTATCGCAACTTTCAAAATTTCATTTAGGCATTACAATGATTGGAATATTTTTATTTTTTAAAAATGAATAAAAAAATGAATGTATAATAGAAATTTTATTTTTATTTATCATGGCATTTATTATATTAAAGTTTTATGATATTGTTTGGCACTCAAACAGTTAAAATATAAAAGGAATTTGTTATTACCTGGCACATTCGGATAACATGTAATATTCGTATCTCTTTCCACTGCAAAAGATAGGCTTCCATCACTGGCATCTATATTGGCATCTTTTACCGCTTTGTTGTCCTTTCGACTAGATAAAGATTCATCTCCCTTTTCTTCATAATTACTAGTTTCTCTTTCAAACGAACTATTCTCTATCGGCTCCGTCGATGAATCGGCTGCAAAAGGAAGGAAAGAATTTGAGTAGGTAAGAATTAAGCTTGTAACAAATATGATGAGAAACGGATAGTCGGATAATGTACTTTTCGACAGATCAACTTCATCCTTAGATATTAACTCCGAGTCCAAATTAACGTCCGCGTCTGTGTCCTGGCTATTTATAGAACAAGTATGATCGACGGAACTGTCTTTGCACGCGGTATGCTCTGTTGTATCTTGATCGAGCGTGTATTTCTCGTTACCGTCGCATGCGAGTTCCGCTAGATATCTGTTCAAGTAAAAATTAATTAAGGACTGTCGATATTAAATCAATATGTAAAAAATAATTAAAGGACTAATAAAAATTCTGCGCGGTAATTAGTGCATGGTAGTTGCATCGTATTTTGCTTCTATCAGCTTACTCGTATATCTCTAAGAACAAAGTGAGCGGGATCATCGCGGATCCGCCATCCGGCTCGTGGCTGAATAATTGGCAGACCATGATCATCGTCTCGGTGAGATTGGCGCCGAGCAGACCCACCGCCACGGCGAGAAACTTCTTCACCTGGCAGGCACGACCGAATCTACCAATTGTGACAATCGTGTCAAAATCCTTGCGATTCAGGCACAGGCAGTCCCAACGATGCGAGATCATTTCGATGGGCAGCGTCTTGTTGTAATCTGGAAAAGATCATCTCGATGAGATACCTCTTCTGATAAAAATAAGGATCAGGATTGTAAGCGTAGCGCAATAGAAACGAATGACGGAAGTGTGAATGAAGATGCTCTTTTCTACAGAAAAGCATAAATTGATATGTTGAAAAATGAGGCAACATTCTACACTCACATGATACCAACTAACATTACATTAGTGTTAGAATATAATAAATGATATTTTTTAAACTGAATTAAATTAAAATTAATGGCCCATGAAAGCAAGATCAGATTGACGTTACAGATGTCTACGGACTGAAAGCTTCGTTCACGCTTCTATGATTTTATCTTTACGCTACACTTACGTTCTTATTCTATTATAAACTTTCTATTATAAACTTCTAAACTTTTATACTTCCGAATTGTCGCAGCAGGACTTTGAGGAAGCCCAGAGTCAAGCCGGAGGTCGTGCTCGGCGGCGGATACTCGAGTCGCGACTTGACTGGCGGCTCTTCGCCGTCGGCCAGCGCACGGAAATACATGCCGGACCACTTGAGCAGATCGTAAGGCTGTGTGCGTATCGCGGCCTTGCAGAATTGCTTCAGGATCATCGGCAGCCTGGCTGGCACTGCGATCTCCCGTTCGAGTGACGGCGGTGGTTGTTCGACGAACGACATCCTCAATCGCGACAGTGTCCGTCCACGGCAGGTTCGCGTTGATTGTTGTGCTATCGTGGTATTTCCCGTCGTCCGGGAAACGGAAACTCTCGCCGATGACGACCTTGCGTGCGCGAGTGCGCGAAATATTCCGACTTTAACGACGTCCAGACTGTAATTAAAAATTTGGAAAACGGCATCGATTAAAGTCATGAGAAGAAGAATAGAAAAGAAAAACTGATGATTCGAATGTGATCTAGTGTTGAAAAAAATGTAACAGGCAGTTTTCCTTTTTACAATTTTATAATCTTACCTTTTCTTTTGGGATAAACAAATAAATGCCATAGGATAATCTTTTTCTTTTTTCTTGTTTAATTAAACAGCTATAATATTATTTAATTAAATAAGCATAAAACTTTCTTCAAAATTAGGAAGGAAGATAAAGAGTATTTGTTTAATAATTTTTAAAAAATAAGAAATATCTCTACTGGAAATAAAAACAACAATTTTGAAATTTATATTAACCAATGATTAATTTATTAAATAATATCAACGTCAATGTTCTTAAACATAGTATAGAAAATTTTAAAAGAAGAAATAATAAATAATTTTATTTTAAATAATTCAGTTGAACAAATTGTTAAATAAATCAAAATTTAATACATAATCGTTCTGTATTTTCATTTTGAGTGCAAGGAGTGTAAAATAGTGCAGTTGTGAAAAGAACTTTTCGACTGAAGATTCGTAACTATTTTGCAAACTTTCACATGTATGTAACTTTCACATTGATCAAAGTGCCAAACAGAATGATAATAACGCCTATCAACCTCGCGTGCACGAAATAAATATTGGCTACCTTTAAAACTTGCGATTGCGTGAGCGTGATGAATCGCGTAAGCGTCGCGACACAATCGTTCCAATCGCGGGATTTTCTAACGCACGCGCGCCATCGACACTTTTATGCGCATGCGTGAATATGCTCGGCCGACCACGTGATTATCTGGACAGGATCATATCAAGACGCGAGACACGTATTACATAAAGAGCCGAAACATTTCTCTCATTATCATTTTGCGTTAATAATTGTCTTTTTTTGAATATTCCTTAATTATTTATATTATTTTCTGTAAAAAATTTCCTGTGCTTAAACTTTTAATTATCCAATTTACAATAATTTACATGTTTTGCATTGTCTACATGAAAAAGATTCGTGTAAACGTAATCTTGGAATATACAGCACAATCTGTCAAATTTATAATTATATAAACGTAATTTCATATTATCTATTGACTCAATATTTTATATTTTTTTTTCTTTATATATTTTCAAGTCAATTCAAATCCATTATTGTTGAAAATACTATTGATGCTATTTTATATATATATATATATATATATATATATATATATATTTTCCATTGCAATCGCGTGATCGGGCCTTGCCGGCATCACTTAGGCGTACGCCCTTAAATGCACCGCGCTGCTGCGCATGCGTAGGAGAATCCCACGTCTCGAGACCACCGGCGCAACATGGCGGTTAATGGCGATGCGCATCGGTGTTTGACGCGGTGTGGACGGTGCATTCGATCATCTTCGATGCGTCGGCAACGATCGTGACTGGCCGGGGAAGAAGTGGTCATCGGCGATACGTGAGAGAATCGAAACGTACCGTCTGTACGCGACACACGTGCACCCGACGCGAGTAACGCGATCGACGAGGATCGACGAGGATCGACGAAGGGGGAACTGCGAGCCGTGAGCCGTGCGTGTTGAGCGCGAGGCCAAGATGTCCAAGCCGGACGAGAACGCGGACACCGGCGACACCGGGGACAACTCGAACGGGTCCTCGGCGGAGACGACGTCGTCGAGAGGCGGCGATTTCGAGACTAAGCTCGAGACGGATCGTAGTAAGCGGTTCGATTATTTGCTGAAGCAAACGGAGATATTCTCGCATTTCATGACGAACAATCAGAAGGACAAGGCTGGCAGTCCGTTGAAGATCAAAGCTGGCAGACCCCGAAAACAGCCGGAGAACCCGGTAAAGTCGGATTCCGGCGATCACAGGCATCGTAAGACAGAGCAGGAGGAGGACGAGGAACTGCTGGCGGAAAGTAACGCCAATGTGGCGCCCACCACGCGCTTCGAATCCTCTCCTCACTACATCAAGTCCGGTGAGCTGCGCGATTATCAAATACGCGGCCTAAATTGGATGATATCTCTCTACGAGCACGGTATAAACGGTATCCTGGCGGACGAGATGGGTCTTGGTAAGACGCTACAGACCATCTCTCTGCTGGGATACATGAAACACTTCCGAAATATTCCTGGCCCTCACATCGTTATTGTTCCAAAATCAACGCTGGCCAATTGGATGAACGAGTTTAAGAAGTGGTGTCCCAGTCTCAGAGCTGTTTGCCTGATCGGAGACGCAGAGACCAGGAATACCTTCATCCGAGACGTGATGATGCCTGGGGAATGGGATGTGTGTGTCACTTCTTATGAGATGGTTATTAAAGAGAAGTCTGTGTTTAAGAAATTCAACTGGCGCTATATGGTGATAGACGAGGCTCACAGAATTAAGAACGAAAAGTCCAAGCTGTCAGAGATTCTTAGGGAATTCAAGACTACCAATCGGCTTCTCCTCACCGGCACGCCGCTTCAAAACAATCTCCATGAATTGTGGTCCTTGCTGAATTTCCTCTTGCCTGATGTATTCAACAGTTCGGATGATTTTGACTCGTGGTTTAATACCAACAGCTTTTTAGGTGACAATTCTTTAGTTGAAAGATTACACGCGGTTCTAAGACCATTCCTCTTGAGACGCTTGAAATCCGAGGTGGAGAAAGGACTCAAACCCAAGAAGGAGATCAAGGTGTACATCGGTCTAAGCAAAATGCAGAGAGAATGGTATACCAAGGTATTGATGAAAGATATAGACATCGTGAATGGCGCGGGAAAGATCGAGAAGATGAGGCTGCAGAATATTTTGATGCAACTTCGAAAGTGCTGCAATCATCCGTACCTGTTCGATGGCGCCGAGCCTGGACCGCCGTACACCACCGACGAGCATCTTGTTTACAATTGCGGCAAAATGGTGATACTCGATAAACTGTTGCCCAAGCTGCAGCAGCAAGAGTCGCGCGTTCTGATATTCAGCCAGATGACAAGAATGCTGGATATTCTGGAGGACTATTGTCACTGGCGAGGCTTTCAGTATTGTCGACTGGACGGCAATACAGCTCACGAGGATCGGCAGAGGCAGATAAACGAGTACAACGCACCCGGCAGTGAGAAGTTCATCTTCATGCTGTCGACCCGCGCCGGCGGTTTGGGTATCAACTTGGCGACCGCCGACGTGGTAATTATTTACGACTCCGATTGGAATCCGCAAATGGACTTGCAGGCGATGGATCGCGCGCATCGTATAGGCCAGCAAAAGCAGGTGCGAGTCTTTAGGTTTATCACGGAGAACACGGTGGAGGAAAAGATCGTCGAGCGAGCGGAAGTGAAATTGCGCTTGGATAAGCTCGTTATCCAGCAGGGACGATTGGTCGACGCTAAGCAGACGGCGTTGAACAAGGACGAGATGCTGAATATGATCAGACACGGCGCGAACGAGGTGTTCGCGTCCAAGGACAGCGCCATCACCGACGAGGATATAGATACGATATTGCAAAAGGGCGAGGCGAAGACGGAGGAGATGAAGCAGAAACTCGAGAGCCTTGGCGAATCATCGTTACGTAATTTCACCGTCGACGCGCCAACGGATTCCGTGTATCAATTCGAGGGCGAGGATTACCGCGAGAAACAAAAAATTCTCGGAATAGGCAATTGGATCGAGCCGCCTAAACGCGAACGTAAAGCCAATTACGCCGTCGACGCTTATTTCCGAGAAGCATTAAGGGTGTCAGAGCCGAAAGCACCAAAGGCACCGAGACCACCAAAACAACCGATAGTACAAGATTTTCAGTTCTTTCCTCCACGGCTTTTCGAATTGTTGGATCAGGAAATTTATTATTTCAGACAAACAGTCGGTTACAAAGTCCCGAAGAATCCGGAGCTTGGGTCGGATGCCGCCCGGATTCAGAAGGAAGAGCAGCGTAAAATCGACGACGCCCAGCCGCTCACCGACGAGGAGATCGCCGAGAAAGAGAAGCTGCTGCTTCAGGGTTTCACCAACTGGACAAAACGAGACTTCAATCAGTTCATCAAAGCGAACGAGAAGTACGGCCGCGATGACATTGAGAACATAGCGAAGGAGGTCGAGGGTAAAACGCCGGAGGAAGTCATGGAGTATTCGGCCGTTTTCTGGGAACGATGCCACGAACTTCAGGATATAGATCGCGTGATGGCGCAGATCGAGCGCGGCGAGGCCAAGATCCAAAGACGCGCCGGCATCAAGAAGGCGTTGGACGCGAAGATGGCCAGGTACCGCGCACCCTTCCATCAGCTCAGGATAGCGTACGGCACGAACAAGGGCAAGAACTACACCGAGGAGGAGGACAGATTTCTCGTTTGCATGCTGCACAAGCTCGGATTCGACAAGGAGAACGTGTACGAGGAACTGCGCGCCACGGTGAGGTCGGCGCCGCAATTCCGCTTCGATTGGTTCGTCAAGTCCCGCACCGCGTTGGAGTTGCAACGTCGTTGCAACACCCTGATAACCCTCATAGAACGCGAGAATCAGGAGCTCGAGGAGCGCGAGAGGCAGGAGAGGAGAAAAAAGGGCAGCAACGTAGGAACGAAGCCGACGTCGAAGCGAAAGCAGGAGAACCTGCCGGCGCCCCAGGACAAGCCGCGGAAAAAGAAGAAGTAAAAACGATTTGGTGTTACATCGACGACATACATTCTGGACTCTTAAAACTCACTTTTCACAGCTCCTACGCGTTGATACTGACTGAAGTACGGACCACGGGTATTCATTAATAGGACACACAAAGGCGCTTTTTTCTATATATTTACAAATTTACTCATCCTCACCAAAAAAAACGTACTCCATGTGTGACTCCAGACTTAGTATTTCATATTCCATTGTAACGAGATACATTCTTAGATAACGACTGCCAAGTTCATCGGGCCTCATCGAATTGTTTGCAGCGACACGAATCACCTTAAACATTTCGCCGTAATTGATCTCTGAATATGAACTCGCATAATCGCGAAACTAGATTAATGCCGCAGAATCGACGATAGCTACACCGATGGACTAGGTAGAACTTGAGACGTTGTTCGAGTGTTTTTCATGTGCTCACGAATGCCTGACTGCGAGATGAAAAATAGACAAAATAGAGAGAGAAAACGAGATGTAAGAAAAAGAACATTATTTATTTCCTCGGATTCCTATCAAATTGTAAGTTGTTACTAAAATTATTTTAAAATTATTTTTCCTTTTCACTTTATAAACCAACTTCAAAAGTCCAGTATTTTATATGTATATCGGTAAAATTGAGATATCAATTCATACATAATTTTGTTAATTTTGAATGTCGAATCTTACACTAATTTATATCTCATTGATATGTATTATATTATGTTGGTACAACATTTTTTTATAATGTAATCTTTAAAACAAAAAAAAATGTCTAAGTATTATGGTATGATATATAGATGATACATGCCGATCTATTTTATAGCCAAATATTACTCCGTAATATGTATTCTTCCACTTAATTTCAGACATTGCCACGAACTAATTTCAATGAGGACAAATTGTTTCAAATATTGCAGCTTTTTAACGCATCAAGTCTTATAATGTTTCGAAAACAGAAGGAAAACTTATATACTTAGATAATTTTATAGTTAAGTTTACATACATATGAACACGAATCGTACACATCAAGGATGAATTTACAAGAAAATTAAATTAATTGAATAATAAATCTTACTATTACGGATAAAAGGATATATTTTATTTCAATTGCCACACGTCAGTTTGATATATTTCGTAATGAGATATTTATTGATCGTCGCAATTCGATCTTTTTCACAATTGCGGAAGGAAATACAATGTTTCTATATGTTTCGAGTTTTATACAATAAAATACTGATCAATTAATGAAACTATCATACTTAATATATATATATATATATAAAAGCTTAGCAATTATAAGCGTGATGCTTCGATACTTAATTGCAAATGTGAGACTATACCGTGAAAAATACCGTATATTGAATAACATGAACATTTACAGTCGTATTTGTTGATAAAAATGCACAAAAAAAAAATAGACGAATGTCACATAGTCAATTAGATCTCTAAACATTTTCTAAGGGACTGACAAATATTTATATCACTTTTCTCTCTCCCTCAATCAGTTGCGCGAAAGAAAACGAATCCGATATCCAATATGTGAAATAAACACATTTGATACTTCTTTGCACACAGTGCAAATACAAATCGAAAAATATCACGTGTCATTGCGCGAGTGTGCAACTTAAAAATGAAACGTTTCGATACCGATTTTTTTTTTTTGAACCGTCCTTAAGGCCCCAAAGTTCTATACCGCCGCAGGATAATATCCTAATTACATACTTTTATATATTTACCACAAATTCGCTATCCTTCCCTTCGATTCAAAGAGCCATAAAAAGAAAAGAGAAATGAAAACGTTCTTAAAAATTTCACGTCGCGATCGATAATCGTTGGCAACCATTCGTCAAAGAGAAAAGAATCCGTGTTACCTTAAATTGTAATCTAAACATGACGTGCGATTAGGATATATTAAAAAGGCAAGTACAATTATAATTACAATCGTTACATCTCACACAACTTCAAGAGTTTATATCTAAATTTTAAAATTAATAGTTACAGTGCTTAATTATATCCAACACAAAGGGACATGCGGAAAGTCACTTAAAACTAGAGTGATCCACTTAATTCTTGGTCTAATTTCTTTGCATCACTATCGCTTTTTCGTATCTCTTTTTTCATCGTCTCACTCCTGAAATCTGTATATTAGCAGTATTGGCATAATTCAGATTTAATCGACGATGGAATACGTTTAGTTTTCAGCAAATATATATCCACGATGAATATATAATTATTAATAATAGCGTGGTTCGTATGTAATCTATAATCATCTATGGCAAGAATCGGCCCACTATAAGACATGCATTATATTTGTGTTACATTCATACGTTTACGAGGTGAATTTAATGACTGTAAAAAAAAATCGACGATTGCGTAGAATAGTAATCTAAAATTAAAAAATTATTACTATTATTATTATTATTATTATTATTATTATTATTATATAAGTAAAATTAAAAAAGAATTACAAATTTCTTTTACAAGTTATATTCTTCCGTACAAATTTTCCGATTGAAGCAAGCAGTACAAATCAGTTCCTTGACTTGTAAAGTGCGATTACAATTGTTGTTTACAATATTCAAGCAAAAAAAATTGATATAGAACAAATCAGATATCTTTGAATCGTGTTTCGCAAAAATAACAATCGCAATTCCGTCTATGTAAATATGGAGTCGAGATATGAATTCTGAAATAAGTATCGAGTTTTACATCATTCTATACACATGGTTCTCTAACGTTTTAACGATTACATTTGCGCTACATTTTCGAAGTCTGCGACAGCGGCAATAATAGGATAATAATACTGGCAAATCGTATGGCGGCTTTAAGCAGACTTTATCCGTAAAGAGTGAATATTTTCGCGTTCACCTAAATACGCGCGTATATACTACAATATTATATAATTATTCGAAATCTACAATATTTCATAATCGTTCGTCAGCGATGCTGTCAATGCTGTCACTTGACAATGTTTTTTTTAGCTACGGATGCACTTGTCAAATAATTTTTACATTTTCCCGATTTTTTTTTTTTTTTTTCTTTTGATTATTCAATAAAACGACGATCATACGTAACATTTTTGTTCGCGGCAATCGTATTCCTTACGTTACTAGAATAATATTGACTTACTAAATTGTTGAACAGTTACTTTTGGATTCCTGAATGAACGTGCGGATAAAAATTCTTGTCTTTATCTAATATATTTTATATATATAGTACATTTTCCTATAGTGCAGTTGAAAAAGGATTAGTTCGCTACATGACAATGCTGCTATTTTGACTAAATACATTTCAGGTATATTTTCATAAATCACTTCAGTTATAATTCCGCTGTTAATGAAAACATAAAATAAAGCATTTGCGACAAGTTGAAGGTGTACATACGAGATACTAAAAGTTCTACACGCACACATTTACACAATGCATTAAATAATTCTATTCATCACTAAATATACAATGTTCCACCAGAAACAGAACATAAATAACATAAATAACGTAAATAAATTTGACATCATTAAATTCAACATTGTGAAAAAAAGCAAATAATAAGTTGTTCTTTAATGTTGAAATATTTAGTATAAATTATAAAATTGCTGTGTGTAGCTTAATGTTACAAGAGAGAGAAAGACGTTTCATTCAAAAGAGAAATAAAGGAATTCGGATGTTCCGTTTCCGAAAGACCATTCTGTAAAGAGTATTCTTACATCTGTATAAAATAAATAAACTTGAAAAAAAATAACATGACTATTATCAGCATAGAATAAAAGGAATGGATATTAAGTCAAATGCCGAGTTTACAATAGCTAACTTACTTAAATAATAACATGTTTATGTCAAATATTTTTTTACAACATATAACAACTCGCAAACACTTGTCCTCTAAATGAAATAAACATCTTGTTTATAATGAAAATCCTAACTATGTAAAATTAATAACAATAAATCGGATAAATATTTTGTAAAAGAATATTCGACTGCGTAAATCGAGAAAATAATCCGCTTAATCAGAAATGATTGTAATAAATCATGTGTAAATCAAATTAAGATATTCTTTGATAATTACACCTCGATAGTAATAACGATCACTAATGCATTTGAACTTACAAATGTACGAATACCTATTTAAAACGGCCATTGCACTCTTGATCGTAAAAATCTATATCCAAAAATGAAACATTGAAATATTTATTAAAGGACAATCGCGAAATCGCTTACGTGATTCGAACGAATAACGTAAAAAATAGACTATTACTACAGCCATGTGATACGAATGGCGATAAATTAATGTTACACGAAAGAGATTCTGGGAGTTGTGCGGGCTGCATCATGTAGAAATTAAACGCCGACAGAAATATGCAACACCTTTAAATTCGATATTTCTATATATATATATATATATATATATATATATATATATATATACTTTTTATATATATTTATATATATTTATATATATATATATATATATATATATATATATACGAGTAAGATGGAAATGATCTAAGTTAAAGATTCAATCGAAAATCTCTTAGATGCCTCCAAGGGGGTGGATCAGGGGGTGGAGGCAAAGGGACTGGTTACGGACGGCAATGGCCTCTCTTTCTACCACCTTCGTTACCGTCTTCATCCTCACCACCCCTTCGCACTTCCGTATAACGTTCACCTTTTACACTTACGATTTTATTGTCGAGATATCGTACCAACTTCTTGGGTTCCGTTTTCGGCGCGACTGGGCGATGCTCGCGACAATCATCGTCTCTGTCGACGTAACTGTATCGCGCTATGATACGAGACTTCAATTCCTCATCGTTCAATCTTGCTTTATTACGACCATTGGGCTGAAACCAACAAATACCATGTATTTTTTTTTTTTTATCAAATTGATCAAGCGATGTTACAGGATCTCACCGTTAAAAACGTAAGATTGCTCACGATACTTTGACCTGCCTCTTGACGGTGTAACGCGAGTTGCGCGGCCTTTGCTATATCACCCCCAGCCACGGCTAAACAATGCCTAGCTTCGGCGGGACTCGCCGCTGGAAACATCTCCTGCAGCAAAGCGACCTGATGCCAGGAGGACTCCTAAAACGTAGAAATTATCAATATTCAAAAATGCTCAATGTTAATGTACGTTTTCGCTTGTGGCATTTGACTTACTTCCGAAAAGTATTCCCCACTGGAATCGCTTCCGGCATCACTGGTTTCCGACAAATGGTGGACTCGCATTCTCTGCGCACCAGCCGGCAAGAGAGCAGCCAGACTAATGTGATTCAATGGATCACTATGAGATTGGCAATTCTCATTCTCCTTACTTTCCTGTTTCAATTTACTTTCTACATCCAGCAACCATTTTGACACTGCCTCTTTTTCAATGGTGGAAAATTCGGGAAGGCAAGCAGATACCATCTCGCACAGACCGTCCACATCTAAATTCTCCTCTAACGCGCTCTCTTCTACCATACTCACTACATAACTGAGCACAATGTCGTCTATTAAACTAAAACAAAAAAAGGAATTACTGGCCCACAGTCACGAAAAATATCCAGATTTTTTTTTTTTTAGAAATCTATTCTTAGAAAATTGGAGTTCGAGACGAGGAAGGATCCATACCTTAGCTGAGCGGTGGGCACCTGCTTTCTAACGAAACTAAATAAGGCCTTCTTCACCAACTCCTCTTTCTCATCCATCGTGCGATTCATCCTGCAATCATCAAACTCGTTATAATTCCTGTCTTACGAAAAACGCTGAAAGAATTCCACGAGTATTTGCGACGTCCAGATTCGCGCCCACCGTTCCCATGAGAGCAAACCTGAGAGCGAACGCCGAAATATTTCCACGAAAAAAAACGATCGTTCCCAAAGATTTCGCAGATTTCGGACTCGTTGAAATCGCGGACTAACGAGTGTCACGACGGTGTATTTCTCGACGCGCGTACGTGCGACAACGTCCAGTCATTGATCCTTTAATATAGGTTAAGAGAGACGAGAGGGCAGCAGGTCTCTGGTACGCGGCCCTCGCGCGCCCTTCCATGCGAGAGACTGCGACGTCCCTTCGAGGAAACGAGAGCGATCAAGCGATCGTTCGTGATTTGCTGCGAGGAATCGGTCGACGCGATGTAACGAAACGGGAGTATGCGGGACAGGTAGACGGGCCGGGAGGGAAAATTCACGGTTGCTCGCGGAACGGCGATCAACAACGACGACGACGACGATGACGACGACACGGACAGCGCCGGTTCGTCCCGCGGGTGACAGAGCCGCTTTCACCCTCGGCGAGAGGAGTGTGACGCTCCGGTACGAACCTGATCCTGAGCCAGGTTACCTCGATCGGAATACACTCGGGCTCGCCAGTGACGCCAAATACCCGAGATAAATTTCGTATACAAACAACGCTCTCGTCGATTTGACAGTTAACAAGGGGAGGGGTGGACGCCTGGCGCGCCGTCTGGCGTGTCGCGTGTGAACTTGGTACTCTATTTACATCTGCATTGCACGTGCACACAGACATGTGACGTATGGATCTATATATGGTGTGTGTGTGTGTGTGTGTATATATTTAGATAGAAATATACATGCATATACTTTATGTGTGTGCGCGCACCACACACACACACACACACACACACACACACACACACACACACACACACACACATCACCCATCGCGTGTGTGATGTAAAAAAAAACATTGCCGACGGAAGTCTTAACTTGAGAATTTCATGCCAGCATTTCTTTTAATGTTGATTATCACAGATGTCATATTGATATCTTTGATACCAGCCATCAACGAATTAACAAACTCTTATATTTTATCTATGCACTTGAGATTTTTTGTACATACGCTTGGGAGTTTGGAGTTTTTCAGAGCTATGTATTGTAATAGATGTTTATTTGTGAGACGAATGTTCATCACGCGTTACAATTTACATTTAATACATTCCAATGTATAACTTTACAATGCGCAGTATCGGCGAGAGCTTACTCGACACATCCAATATATAAATAATTACAATTCGCAACGAATCGATACACGACACATTCTATCATTTTTATATAAAGATAAAATAAGTTACACAACACAATACTAGAGTCTAAAATTTGGACTTTTATAACGTAAAATCCAACGTATCCGCTGATAATTGAATATACGCTTCGATAAAATAGCGGACGTTGTATTATTAACTTTTATAAATGCACGATCTATATCAGATGCTCGTATCATTTGTTCATATATATGAAGTTAATACAAGTAGAAGATTATTTAAATAAATAAAGTTGCGGAAAAAAGACGCGCTGGACTAGCGGAAATATCTTTAACGTATTGTACCTTCATCAAAGTTCTTCAAAGTCTACACATAATAAAATATTAATCTTCAGTTAGAGATCTGATTAACAGCGAGAATTAAATAAAAAGGCAAATTTCTTCAAGTATTCTTAATACATAGATTCCAAAAATAACAATCTCTTCGTTTTAGTACTTGATTCATATATTTCTACCGGTGAGTTATTTCAATTCCGGTTCGGTTTGTCGTCATAAGAATGAATTCTTTCGCTTGAGAGTTTCAAGAAAACAGATGTTCTTACACTAATTTCCATTGAAATTTATAGTATAATCCGATCGTAAATTACATTATATAGATTAAAAGATCTTTCTATGTCTTACTATGCCGCCTTTTTTTCTCTCGAGGACTGTATCTCGTTCTGCTCGATTCCATTATCTTCGTTAGCGGAAGAATAATCGAGCTCTTTTTTATTATCTTTATTACAATTCGATTCCGGTTCGTCAACAATCTCTTGCTGTTGTTCTAGAAAATCGGTAGGTACAAACTCCATTTGGTCTTCGTTATCATTTAAATCCGGCGGAGCTGGCAGTTCACAAAAATGTAGTCTCTCGTCTGCGTCGTTAACTTCCTCACCACCTGGATCATCCTCTTCATGCAAACTCATAAGTTTCTCAAAGTCTGAGGAAGCCGTAACATCTTCATTATTCTCCGAGAATATCTCTGTCGGGCTAAGAGGTATATCTAAAGGCTCCAATTTTACAGTCGCGCACGGCGACGTCGGCGTGATCGGCCGTTGTAGACGTATTTTCGTGAAGGGTCTTGGCTCTATGGGTTCAGACTGTTGCCGCTTTTGCGCACGTTTAGGACTAGAAGACATAGACACTCTTGAGGGCGACGTTTTATTTTCTTTGGACTCTGCGGTGCCTCTAGGAACTACATGTTGAGACGACAATGGCTTCGTTTGAGGTATAAGTAGCGGTGACTTTGTGTTCTATAGATAAAGGAAATAAATTTTTTAAAAATTCAGCATTCATTCAGCATTAATGAATTTAATTATAATCAACTTACTTGAGATGAAGGACTCGGACCAGCCAGTCCTTTGACTTGCAACGCCTCGGCGGCGTTCAACAATTGTGGCAATTTATCGTGGGCAACGTTGACTTCTCCACGGTACATGAATTTAACCAACGCCTCTACTTCCCAGAATTTCAAGTCTTTCATTAAAATAATGGGATGTTGACATGGATTCTCTCGTAACAATTCCGCCAGGTAATCACTGCAAGAAGACAGGATCATCTTGTGACACTTCAAAGACCGTCCCTCGCAAGCCAAAGTCACATCGACGAACTGTTCCGTGTCCAGCAAGGATGGGAAACTATTTTGCATATTACTATGGTAACTGTTCCACCTCAGACAAACCTGAAACACATAGAAGAGCATGCAAAATTGATAAAATTCTGTATTAAAGTAATTTGCTGTTCTTGTAACAAATACAATGTTCATGAAAAATTTATATACTTCTGTAGGTTGCTGATGCACGACATTATGAGGTCCTTGATTAGTTTGTCGCGATGGCATTTTGATAGTGGTAGGTGCAACTTGCTTCACTTTCAACGGAATAGTTTTTAATACAAGAGTCTTTGGTTGCCGTGGTTGCTGCTGCTGCTGCTGTGGCTGCTGCTGAGGCAGCGGTGCTGGTGCGATATTACGGATATGAGGTCTCACTAAGGACTGTGTAGCGATCCTTATAGCTTTCGTGTTTGTATTGCCCTGAGACGTTGACTGTAAAACTACGACAAAAGATAAGTAGATCATTAGCGATGTACATAAATTGAAAGAAAACTGAAAAAAGGGAAAAGAAGTATCTAAACGAATGAAAATTCCATTTTAAATTTTTTTCATAAATCTTCAATTGTGAATCTAATTGTTTCCTTTTAAAGTTTTCTGTTTAGATAGAAGAATTCTAATTAAAAGCTAATATTCTATTTTGAACACTTAACTAATCGAATTTTTATTTATATACGCAGTTTCATAATTTGTCTAGTCTGTTTACCGTGATAACGTCTGCCGATCAGCCTGCCGCCGTGATGCACCCTGAGATGCCGGTGTAGATTCGTCGTGCCGCACTGACGGGGGTTCGCGCCACCTCTGACGACGACCGCGCCGCAGATACGGCACTGGGCGCGCAGCGGATCGTTAGTGCAGAGGTCGAAGTGCGCCCAGACCGCGCTGGGATTCGCCATGGCGCGCAGGCTGCGCGCATGGGAGCGCACCCGGTGCGTGACGTTCCCGTGGCGGCTGGACGACGATGACGAGGATGACGACGGCGGCGGCGGCAGCAACGCCGTCGGCGGTGGCGGCGGCGTCGACGACGCGGGCGGCATGCTCGTCTCGTCGAGATAGCAATCCTCCTCGTCCTCCGGTTCCTGCTTCATCGTGAGGCACTCCCTGATATCCGCCGTGGGGGTCGTCACGACGCTACCCTCTTTGCCGCGACGATCGGTATATCTCGGCGCGAGCTTCGCCGCTCTAAAACGTCGAACGAACGATCCATAAATCCAGAATTCTCTTCATTAATCGCCATCATTTTTTTTCTCGTTTTTTTTTCCTTTTTTTTGTTCCTTTTTTAATTTAAATGACCTAACTCTATAATCATCGCGAACGTGTAACGTTTTATCGTAAAAACTAGGTCGTTACATAGATACAGCTCTGCGCGGGTGCGTTATCGCCTAAACGACGATAATCGCCGCCGCTTTTTATAGGAATGCGCGATTCTCCGTCACGCGGCATTAAAATAGAGGCGACACACGCGCCAGACTCTCGATGGGGAGGAACGGCCGTCGAATCGGGATAATCGCGGATTTAACTAGCGAGTTTAATTTCTGTAGACTCCGAAAATTCCTACCGCTCGAGTTTCTTAAAAGATTCAGTACAAGAGCAAAAAATTCGCCGTTATTTTCAGAAACGTAGCGAAAGTTCGATAGTTTCCCCGGAGAGACGCGAGACAAAAAAAAATCGATGAATCACTGACGTTTATCCGAGTTCTTTATTTAAGAGTACTAGGTATATTCTGTTCATCATTCCACTTGTGTTTGCCCGGATTCTAAGATTCGTGAGAATTATGGAAAAAAAAAAAAAAAAAAAAAAAAGCTTGATAAATGCATCTACGTGTATCGTGAAAGGAAAGCGAAAGTATTTAATAAATTCGGTCGCTTGCACTCTTTTATAATGATGCACTCTGGAAAATTGTTATAGATATTCAAATCAATAAACACTTTGACCAAAAAAACATATTATGCAGAGCATCCGATAATTGTTGTACACTTTTCATAGAAAAAGTTAAATAAAAAAGTCCTTTGTTACTTTTTTTGATAATTTATAAGAAAATACTTAAATAAAGAAAATACTTAATAATAATCTTCGATGAAATGACTTTTGTATCATTTCCGCTAGAAACGTGATATCAATATCGAATATTCCATCAGCTTATGTTCGTTATGCTTTTGTAATTGAAAGTCTCAATTTTTAAAAATTTGCTTAAAACGATTGGGAAACTTTATATCAAATTAAATTTACAATTAAACTTCTCGTGCTTTTCAAAACTAATACTTTTGAATTAATTAAATTTTATGATTTTGACGATTGTTTTCGTAACAATTTTATTCGGTACAATAAGGGCGCATCACTGGGGCAGAGAAGGGCAAGCGTCCGCGAATTTTTCGCCACGAGACTCGCTACGCCGCTGGGCTACTCCGCTGGGCTACACGCGCCATCTTCCCTATTGCTCTATCTCTTTTTTCTCTTTCCCTCCCTTTTACGCGCGTGTGCACGAGGTGGCATTTCGGCGCGGATTGCGTTCGGCAACCCGACTCGCCTCGCGTCCGTTCCTCGCGCATCGGCGAGAGGAAGCGCGTCCGTAAATATGCCTCTGTATCTCCCGTGCCTCGAGGAGCATCATCTCCACGTTGCCGTCTCATCCTCGCTCCCCTCCCGCTCCGCTGACTTCCCTCTCTCTGCGCGCGTTTCGCACCCACTCTCCGTCCCCCTCCCGCGTCACCCGCGGCCGTTCGCCGTTCCGCGAGAATCGGCGGTTATAAAACGGCGACTGTGACAAGTGCGCGCGACACACCGTGCCGCGGTTTGCCAACTGCTCCTGCTCGATTTCACTCAACACGCGACGCGCGAGTTTCTCTTCTATCCGATCCTTCCCTCTTTCGCGATCGCGCGATACCGCGAAAACGATCCCCGCGATCGCACGCGGCGCACTTTACTCCCGATCGATTCGCGAGAGCGTCGCGCTATCGCGCCGACTCTCTAATCTCACCTCTCGAAACGCGCGTCTCTCCGCGTGATAAAAACCGTGGCGTGTTTTTCCGCGTCGAACAATCGAACGATCGCTCGTCAGCGAACAAAACGGAACGATATCGTCAATAACCGCGAAGATCGACGGTTGGCACGCATCCGCGCGCGCACGTCTCTCTCTCTCTCTCTCTCTCCCTCTCCTTCTCCTTGCTTGTCCGACGTTTCCTTACGATATTTTATCCTCGTGAGATCACCAGGCGAAGATCGTCGGCCGCGCGCCACCCTCGCGACAGCGCCTATCCCCGGTTTATCACGCGTGCCGGGCCGCCGTCAACTCGAGATCGTTAGCGTCGTCGAAGAGCGCGATGCGAATTGGGTGGTGGCCGTGTCCAACCGTGCGCGCGCGCTACGCCGCACCGGGACGATTTTCTCCGAAGCCGAACCCGGGAGTGACTAAAATCGAAATCGGTGAACGAACAGGGGCGCGTCGGGGCGCGCATGTGCGACGGCGTCGCCGGTCGTCGACGCATATTATCCGTGCCGTCCTCTCGGTCCGTCCGCGCCGCTATCGCGTACGCGCGCGTGCGTGCGCCCGGCCCGGTCTCCGCTCTCTCTCTCTCCTTCTCGCCCGCGTGCCATCCTCCTCCCCTCTTCGTCGTCATCATCTCCCGCCGCACCGCCGCTTCCCTCCGTCCAGCGATTTTGCCACTCGGGATTACTACCCGATCCGACGACGTTCGACCCGAGCTTCGACGATGACGACGACGGAGGGCCAAGCGATCCCGGATCGCGTTGAAGAAATTCTGACACGTGCGCAGTAACGCGTACTCCCTACCACGTGGTTTTATGGGACAGTAGCGTAAACATTTTTGCGAAATGAATGGCCTGTCAGAGGAAAGAAATACCAAAGATGATATAACGTGGTTTTTATTGATTGAATAATATACAGTAATACTTATATAAGCGTTATTGATAAAATTATGAATTCTTTTTGCGTCCGCAGTCGCAATCCCGGGAAACATTTTTTTCACATTTAATTATACATACTTATAATTATGTATCATTATTTATAATTATGTATAATCATATATGAAAAATTATATTTATTACACGAATTCGCAAGGATGAAGAAAACCGTTGAGAAAATCTTAAAATACGATATCTTAAAAAGTAAGTTATACAAATAATTATTAACAATAAAATATGTGCATTATAATATGCCAAAAAAATTACATTAATATGAGATACCCAAGGTAGCATCGAATCTGAGTACGTGTCTGTCGACGCTATCTATAAATGTGAGTCGAACTCATTTGTGAAGACTCGCGTTACTGCGCACGCGCGAGAATTCCTACGGGAGATCTGGGATTCTGTCGTCGACACGCGCGAATTCCGATCGATCGGGGCACATTTTTGTCGACCGACTCCAATCGGCTCGTCCGCTCGCCACTTCCGCTTGTTCCCGTTGACCTCTCGCAGCTCTGTCGCGAATGTCGGAGTGGAAGAACAGCGAATTCTTTGCATACTCAAAAAAAAAAAAAGTCTCGAAAAGAGAAACGATGAAACTCGGCTTGCCTCTTATTCCCGTTGCAATCGAGTCTCGTTTACGTGTATGACAGAAGCGTAGAATGTGCGCGCGCGCAAAATGATGAATTCTCCGATGTCTCGGGAAGCGGAACGTCATGACGAATATAGTATTTTTGGAACTGAACGGTCCCGAACATAATTCACTTCGTCTCGATTAATTTCACAGGGACTGCGGACGATGCGGTGTAAATAAAATTCCTTAAAGCGTAAAAAAACAAAATCGCACGAAACTCGCAGAAATTATTATTAATATTATTGAACCTAATGAAAAGTCAATATTTTTTTATTTGTCTAAGAAATAACATGCGTAACAAGTGTAATACGTCAACAATTTGCTTTTATTATAAATAAACATAGATTTTTGGTGCGATAGATTGTGCTTATCCGTGATAATTTTAACAAAGAAAAAGATTACGTTTTTCTAATGAATAAATGATGAATTAGCGTGTAAAAGATGCTTTAATAGATAAAATTTGATTTAATAAGATTTATCTTAAATTAATTTAATGAGGGATATCGAGAAAAAAGCGAAATACTCAGTAATGATTTCATTATTTTTAATGTAATTTTTTATAGTAGCATAGTATAATATTAATTAAATTAATTATATATATTAAATATTAAATATTATTTTTTTTTGTATGCACTGTGTAACCAAGTAACAATACAGACGAGACTAGTAGAAGATGACCTTCGTAGCACTACTCCTCTTTTACTCCTTGGCGCAAAATTAGGATTATTTGTCATTTTCTTACGTTGTAACATGGAAATTTTTCCATTACATTTACTTATCTATTTTCAAATGTATTTTTCATTCTCGAAGCACGACAGCGTTTCATCGAGTGATTGTAAAATTTAAGGGAAACCCCGCTCCGGCGCGGCGTGCGCGCTTTGAATAATAAATTACACGAAAACATGATTAGCACAAAGGAGTAATACATGAAATAAAGCCTCAAAATATTATTGTTATTTCAAAGGCATAGGCAACAAGCTTGGAGATACGAAAATTATCGAGTACAAATGTCTCCGTGTTCATGCCAACTATGATTAAAACGCGCTTTTGAAAATATTATATACAAATGTGTCGAAAACAGCTCTTTGTCAATTTTATTGGCGGAAGCAGAAATATAATAAGATCTGCTAACAAAATATGATGGGAGATTAATTGCGAAGGAAGAAATGTCAGATTTTCCTCTTCAGGTCTCTTTCTTCTAAGTCTCAGATTATATTGGCAAGATCTATTGGCGGGATATAAGCTTAATGCGAACGCAGTTGATTAAGGATACATTGGATAAAATGTAAAATTGATATCTGAGTTCAAATTTCATCTCCATTAATCAAAAGTTTATCGATTTGCACACGAACTGGCACTTTAACTGACTGTAATTTTTCTATCTTTATCCGTGTCGCATGTCATCAATTTGCTTTTATTCAGCGAATAATCCCCCCGAAAAATAAGTTGCCAATGCCTTCCAAGTTTCTTAAAAATTGATCCTGTGACAATAATATATGTAAGATACGTAGAGATATTTCATTAAGGTAAGGCTGTAACCATAGCGTAGCTTTTCGAGACAAGTTCATAAAGATGTCGAGCTCTCGTTGTTCTGAACAAGACACGTTTATGACTTAAATAATTTTCGCGTATCAATGGCAGTTCGTTCAAAAAAAAAAAAAGCTACAAAACACCTGTCGTTATGACGCTATGTACTTGTCACACTTGATCTAACATATCTATCGTATGGTATTGTTTTTTACGGTTTTTGTATGTGTTACTTCTAAGTCGATAGCAATTTTCTCGCCTCTGTACGCGTAACCACGAGTCACCGTGCGATCATAGCAAAATATCTATCTAGGTATCTTACGTCACAGAGTAAAAAGGAAAAAAGAATGTCAGATACCGACAATACAAAGGCACGACGGAATCCTAATGCCGCCGTGTTGTGAGAACGTGGTGATTACCCGCGAGCCATTTTACCATACCGAAAACCGACTAGCTAGACTAAAAATGACGTACCAAGCTCGCGCTAGCAACGCTCGAGTATGTGCCGATATAACTTGGCTTCTTTTATTTTATTAGAAATTGACGTTGTGCAAAGTATCGATGTACGATGTATGCTAACGGAATAATCGTGGCGATGCGCGTTTATTTTGTATTCTAGCGTAATGGAAACACGCGATGACGGTTACACCACTATGTGGAACTTGACGACAATCAATCTCGTGACAGTCGACAATTCGCGCTCTGGGCAACAAGGAATAACACCAGTAATGTAATAATAATTATTGTAATATATGCAAAGTGTTTTGGAGCGTACTTATATACTCGCGAGGACAGATTGGGAATTCTTGTCCAATCGTATCAGTAACCGACACTCTTTCAAGAATCAGGTTTGTAAAACGGCGTTGTTACTTGTTGATGGTTACCAACATCGGAAAGGCCAATCGATGGATGTGTAAATAGCGCTTTATCGTCGAGGAGGCTGAGCAACGAGGTCGAAGAACAAATCGCACCTTTAAATAACGGCTGCTGGATAATGGCCGCATTGTGTTACGATGATCGCGATCATCGACCGAGTCTGTTCTGAGCCGTCAAACAATCAAGCGGCATATGCGAAGTACGACGGACAACAGCGAAAAGAAGGCTCCTCGCGTTGCAGAACTGCGTGACAATAGGACGCGTAGCATTATTATCAGTATCCCAAATTGTATGGCCTTGTGAAGCCAGTACAGTCTGTAAACAGATAGATAAGTGAATCAGTCATTTTAAGATTGACATGTAATTTTTCCATAAAAAAATGTATAAACAAATAAGTCAAATTGCTTAATTATTTTTTCTGATCAATATTTCTACTTATAACAGAGTAATGCGAAACAGAGCAGACTAAGAACATAAAAGAAAGAAAGCATATAAAAAAAAGATAAACGTTACAAATATAAATTCTAAATAAAAATATAAATTTAAATTTCAGAATTTTATTAAAGTGAGATAATTGACAAAGACTGATTGAAAAGTTTTTTTTTCATATTGATCCCAATTTCCGATTTCAAAAAAGAGTTATATAATAAAACGACGAGATGTCTCTTACTTTGTGATGTATGAACGAGCAGCTGGCAGTGTGTCCGGACTCTCTTTCAGGATAAACTGTCGTATTCCCAGAATGTAATGCTCCAAGTACGATGGCCAGTCGATTTGCTTAACATCGAACATAAATGTTTCCCGGTCTTCCGGACTGAGTTGCTCACCCAGTCGTCGCACATTGTCGTCTCTGAAATTCCACTGTTTCGTGCTGAAGTACTCCAAGCACTTGGCGGCTTTGGAAAGTTTTGACTGTACGCGGACCATTATGGGTCGCGAGCCTTTGAGCCGAGCGAGAGTATCTAAGATGTACGCGGGTAGTATATGTTGAAATGCCACGCACAAGTTGTTCATAATGGCGGAGTTATGACAACAACCGTCCGGATACCAGAGTGCATCCTTCATCGGATGTAGCCGACAATATTTGAACGAGAGATCGACGAACTGCTTCCAGGTTATAGGATTTTGTTGGCCGGTGCAACAGTTGTAAATCGGAATGCTGTCGGTGCGTTGCGTAGCGATCCTCCATGCCGCGCAAATCATTAAGTTGATCACTATGTCGACGGGCACGAGATCCGCTACCTTGTCCTCGTGGCATAGCATAGTTCTGCAAGCGGGAAACGACCGTGACGATTTGTAAGAGAGACTCGTTCGCGCGAGGATTACGAGCGATTGCGATGAAAAAAAAATAACACTACTATCGATACTTCAGCGTTTTATTTTAATTCTATTAAGTAATACCGATGTCGCAATCACTAATTACGACTGTCCGTCATCGTTACCTGAAGAAGCCTTTCCCAACTGCGGCGATAAGCCCCGTGGGGCCATTGCAATTGTCCACCCAACCGGCGACCGGTTCTCTATACGAAGACAGTACGATCGATGGCCTGACAATCGCCACCGGTAAAGAACCCTTTTCCCGCTGGAGCATACGCTCGGTCAACGCTTTTGTAAACGTGTATGTATTTGGTCGACTGGCGATCAGATTTGGCGTACAGTCTTCGAACATTTTGTCGTCCATCAATTCTGTCAGAGCGATCACTTGATCAGGTTCTCTTCCCACCGGGTAAATCTCCTCGGCGACGTCGTTCCGATCGCAATTGCAGTACGCCGTTGACACGTGAATGAACGCCTGCGATTAAAAATTTGTGTTTATATTGCATATTTTGCATCTATAAATTATGAAAAATATAAAATGCGAATGTCCATCTTTTGCCCTGGTGTCGATCGAACGTGCGTTTCCTAGTGACGATAATGCATAAAAAAACGTGTTGACGAGACAATTTTTAAACAAAAGTATATTGTAAAAAACACTTTAAAGAAAAATAAATATCACTGATGGTCAAATGTCCAAATCCTCGGCTCGCTGACTGTTATCAAATTAAAAGCTGTAAAATTTGTAAAAAATGATGAATTACGAATTGTAAATTTCTATTTTGACATAAAAATATGTATACATAAGATAAGAATTAAATATTCATTTCTTGGATTTAAAGCATCTTTTAAAATGACCACGATCGTTTTGTTCGCGCTAGTCCATGATTGATCTATGCTGTGTCATGAAAAAAACAGATGAACGGACAGGATTGTTAGACGATCGGTGAGTGATTTACGATAGAATCGCGCGATACATTTAGAGTGCAGAGTACAAATACACTCGGCTCTATTTACCTTTCGGAATTTGTAGAATCAAATCGAATTTCACTATTAAGCAGAAACTTGGACAGACTAGTTGCTGATTAATTAAAAATCGATGTCGTACATCACGAGCAAATGAAACGAAGTATTCGAAAGATTCTCGAGGATATATGCCTCGAGGATGTTATCTTTCAAGATGAGGTAGAGATGTAACCTTCCGTAGACAAAAGACACTGGAATCTTTCGCAAAAGAGCATATTCGTAAAAATGCGATGGACACTTTGTCTTTTATTTGGTCGATTTCGCTTACGACCGCAAACCAATCTCACTCTCGACGCGGCGATTCGATAATCCAAATTGATTAATTAAAAAGTGATTAAAAAGTTTGTCTCTTACCTCTACGTTGTGCATGCGATGGCACAACTGAACCAATCTTTTCGTGCCCAACATATTTATGGTGACCGACAGTTTCAAAGCCTCATCAAATTTGACAGTAGCCGCCGAATGAAAAATGACCGATACAGATTCTATTAACATATTTTGATCTTCTGTCGAGATGCCCAATTCTGGCTCCGTAATATCACCGGCCACGGGTATGATCTTGGAAAGCTCGCCAGGGGAATCCCGCCGTAATTTCTCAAACAGCTGCCGAAAGTAGTATAATTTTAATTTTCGGCGGTCAAAATCAGTGATGCCAGAAAAAAAAATGAGATTATTACCGGTACGTTTAAAAGTTCTTGCAATCTCTCTTGCACATTCTGACCCTTTTTAGGTCTCATTAAAAGGTAGATGTTTTTGATATCCGGACATGATCTCAATAACTTCTCGACGAGAACTTTGCCCATGAAGCCAGTAGCTCCGGTTATGAAAATCGACCTTTCTCTATAAAAATCCTTTACGGATGTGTACTCACTGCCAGCCATTGTGGACATGTTAAGGATTTATCAATGAGTCCTTTAAAAAATATATCAAGAATTAGAGAAAATATACATAATAATATATAAAAATTTATTAATTTGTTTAATTATTATAACGCAAGTTATTCGAGCTTCGCAATTATTTTATGAAGAAAAAATAAACAGCACGACTTTTTCAACTCGAGTTCGCACGTTTCTGTTTTTATTTACATGTTTTTATACAAAATGAATATTAAATTTGAAATTCTAATGGAATAGAAATATAATTAAGTTTTTATTTTGTGAGGATAAAAAGATAATTTAATTCATAACATACCGTACAACGTTTATAAATGCTTTTATCTTAAAAAAAAAAAAAAAAAAAAAAAAATCTATTGCGTTATAAATGCGCGCGCGCGCGCGCGCGCGCGCGCGCGCGTGTGTGTGTGTGTGTGTGTGTGTGTGTGTGTGTGTGAGATATTCGATTTTAATTTACATTCCAAATGTTATTTCTCGTTTTTATTAAAAAAAAAATTATAGAAAGAAATATAATCCATGCATTACATTTTTCACATTATGTTTTTAATTATTGATTTTCTAATGAAAATCATATTTTTCATACATATCGATTTAAATTTTTTTAATTCATTATCTATTAATTTATTTATTATTCTGTGTACTAAAAATGAAATCATTGAAAAGGATAGTCTGAATAATATCTAATAGAGAATATCTGTACACCAATGATTTTACTCTAATATCTTTAAGTACAGAATAGTGACATAAAAAAAGAAACATGTGAATATGCAATGCACAATTACATACTTTATTTATGTAATTATGTACAATAATGTTTATGTGATATTTATATTTATTTATTTGTACATCTTTTTCTACATACGTGTATGTATATTAAAACTCAAAAATTATTTCTCAAAATTGCTGTTTTAGAAAAATATTATTTAAATTATTATTATTGAATAAATTCGTGAAAAATACTTTTTAAATATCGTCCACAGAAAAATTTTTAAATCTGAAAATTAATGAAAAGAAAAAAGGTATCTACAAAATGTATCACGCTTTTAAAAAATATTAATATATTATTGTAAAATACATTAAAAAATCATAAAGAGTTAAAATATATATTTTTTAAATTTTTTATTAATTATATTCGCTTAGAAATATAGTAATATAGTAAAAATTTAAAAAAATGATTTGTTTTTTTTTATTTATTCTACAGCATATTTAAAGTTTCTTAAAAGATTCTTGTGTATTTTTTTATGTAAAAATAAAATAAATAATGATCCTGCAAGGAGATGAAACAAAGTGCAAAGTTATTAATTAATAAAAAAAATAATATTTAATAATTTATTTCAGAGATTCTAAATTTAACGTTTAAGAATAAAGAGAAATTAAGAAAATTTATGCGCAAAAATATAAAAAAACTTATTTCTTCATGTTTTTCCTCTACCTTTAGAAAAGAAATTCTTTAGCATTATCTCTTAATCTCGTCGCTCTAATGTATCCTCTTGGTTTTATCCCTTGTGATTTTATTTTATTCAGAATCTGACGAAGAAACTTTCCAAAAGAAAAAAATCATAGAATTCGCAGAATGTAACAGAGAATTTAAAGGTTAATAAAACGCAAGAAATGATTATAAGAGGATACGGCTTTCTTATTCGTTTTCGGTTGTAACATTTAAAGCTTCTTAAATTCGAAAGGAGATATTTGTTTATTTTTCGTAAAAATAGAAATCGGATACGATTTCGAAGAGAAACACACAAATAAACACAAATAATAAAAAACTAATTTAATAAAAATAAACTGATACGAAAGAATAATATTTAAAGGTTAAAAATAAATTTTGAGTTTATGCATAAGAATATAAAAAAAAAATTTATTTTTTCGTATTCTTGCTCTCTTTGAAAAAAAAACTCTTTAGAATTAATAATTTGCTGTTTTGCATGATCCGAATGTTTTCTGAATTTTATCCTTCCTGCCGCCCGGCTTTGAATTGCATGAAAAAAAAGACTCCGCAAGGATTCAACGAAAATACCCAAGTATTTTCGGTTTCTTTTTTATACCAACCAGTTTCAACATACCAATTTTTTTATTCGTTTGATGATTCGCACAATCCTCTTCTACCAAGGATCACTTCTGCTGTTCGGCTCTTGAAAAACGACGGAGGTAAGACAGGAATGATCCCCAAAAATAAAGCTATAGCTCCTGAGAACGGCGCGACGTCCCCTTTTGACACACGTATATGTCGTACCGTGATTTTTCGAGCAGTTTGCAATTAAATCCAATACTCGAAAAATCGTCGAATTCATGTCGCGTTCCTTATAAGTACGTAGCTTGTTCCTATTTACAAACAGAAATTCCTTATCAGATCGAGCAAAGAAAGAATAGAATCAGATTAATAATACGCGTACACGTCGAGCGTGAAATTAATTCAGACGTAAGTCGTAGGAAATTAGAGGAAGGCATTTGTATAATCTTTTTCTGATCATTGAATACTTAAAACTGACTACCTCTCCTCTCTGTCTCTCTCTGTATTACGAAAGAGAATCGGCGTTACGGGAAGATGATTAAAGAGCACTTTAGCACATTCTAGAAATTTCACTAGAATACGCCGGGTTTAGTCCAGCATAATCAACAATCTCGCAACAATGTGCATCTTGTCGCACCAGCTATCTTACTTTGTATTCATAATTTATTCATTAGACGTATATCATTTCCTTTTTTTTTTTTTCTCCTCTTTGTCCGAGCAGAAGAACTCTCACGATTCGTATTTCCGTCCGAAAAGCGATTTTATATCATTAAAATATACATCCGATCCGTGTTTTGCTCATCGTACACCCGCCGTCGGATGTATACGCGGCCGTTTCTAAAGCGCTGTAATAAGAGAGAATAGATAGGAGATCGATAATCGTCCGTCACGAAAGGGCGTACGAGAGAGTCTTGCCGGCCGATTTGCGGTGCGGTGCGGTCTAACGTACCGTTAAGGGGGTTACGAGGGTATTCGACTTTTGTGTGCCGTTTTTCGAGATAAGGCTGCCGCACGTTGCTCGTGAACGAAAATCACGACGTCGACGGAAATCACGTCGCCCGCCGCGGCCTTGAGACATCCCGTGTGGAGTATTTATTCCCCCCCGGAGTGGGCGGGATAAATATTCGTTATCTCATCGGGCGGGTAATATCGATGTGACGCGTGACGTCGATGTTATCTTACGGTGTATAATATTGCTGTTTGCCGAGTAGTCGCACTTTTCCTCCCTCCTCTCCTCTCACCCGCCCGGGGCGGGTGTACCCTGTATGCCACGGCGTCGGGGCGCGGAAGAGCGAGGGCTTCGACGCGAGTCGGCGAGAAGAAATTTTCACGACGACGATGCGAAAGACGAGCGACGACGAGGAACTCGGAAAGAACTGGCAGATAACGATCCGTGACGAGAGATCACGGTCAGAAGTACTGGACGCACGCTCCGCCACGATCCTCGATCGCTTCCCTCCGTGGTTTTCGACGTCGCGCGACATACGTGCGGATAATTACTGGCGATTCGCTGACGTGCGTGAGTTCACCAATGCGACTTGAATTTATATAATCGCCGCCAAGTTGTTGATCTGGCCGCGAGACCGCGACGGCGAGTTCCGCGAGATATAATCGCGATTCGGAAACATCATGATCGTAATAAAAAAAAAAAAATGGAGCTTCATTTATTATTCAATTTGCGCGACATACATACGTCAAGCGAACGAATCTCGAAAGGTAAAACGCAATGGCGGAATTAACAAATTAAATTCATTGTTGCCCGAGAATAGCCCGAGTCCGGACGATTTTCTAAATCGTAGATAAGAAGATACGGCTATTTTCCCCAATTTTGCCAATCTAATAATTTTCAATTTTGTTATTTTCGTATATATTAACTACTTATGCATACGCATAAAAAATGCGAGTTATTAGTAATGTAATATTCCAACGTTTAGCAATAATAGAAAAAAGATTGCACGAAATCCTAAGAGCTAAAACTTGCATTTTTGTAAAGTAAAATTTTATTAAATTGAAATTAAGAATTTCAGCACGAAAGAAAATAACTATTCCTTAATATTCCGTTCGCAATAAGTTAAAAAAAAAAAAATCACTCATCCGTAAACAGTACGTGGCATCAGATGGACACGACAAATTTTATCTCTCGTAATTAAAAAAACCGCACATTGAATGAAAGGCACAACATTATGAATATTTCTCAATAAAAATTTCTTAATGAAATAATGGTGACACCTTGAGCTTATAAAATTTATTTCCGAGATACAAATAAATAAAGCATTCAAGACATATCTTAGTTACTAAAGCTATATTTTAGCTCCGTTGGTTTTTTTTTCTGTGTGTCAGGTCTTTATAAAAACTTATTATCAGATATTTTCGTGCCTGCTAATAAATTCCATCAAACTTTGCATATTGAAACAGGAAATTAAACGTAGTTCAAATCACGACACTGTTTTAATTTTAAGAAAATTCAATAGAGAACAGATTTTTTTAAACTTATATTGTTCACACGATTAACTATTCATACAATCTCTACTTTATATGGCATATATTTTTACTCGACAATCGACAATAGTGCGACAGCAGCGTTGATTGTCTCCTCAAAATTTCAAGCTCAAGTTTCTTGAAATTATGTCGTATAAGAAGCCTTTAGATTCATCAGATTTGAAAATAAAACCTGACTTGAACATTTATCCTAAGAATTTATTTTACTAAAATCCATCAAATCATAACGAATTCAATGGTCTCCATTATATTTTAGAAAATTAATCGGAGAAAGTAAAATTTCGAGGCTGTAGCGATATCGATAACGATTTTTCGGCTACAAATGTCACTTACATCGGTATTGGGAAATTGCGTGTATCATTGCTATATCACTTATATCAAACAGGATAATTATGTAATCGAGGCGAAACATAGTTTGTACCGTTCAAAGCTCGTTCGCATTTCGCGGAATTATTTAATTGCTCAATAATATTACAACTAAAAAGTGCTGTAGTAGTCTGAATTAACGTAAAACACGCTACGTTTCGCATGAGAAACGACGTCGATCTCTCTCAGTGGCCAGCAGCAAGCTTGCGAAAATCGCTGGTCAATAAAGTTTTACAACGGCACTCGGCCCGCTGGTTCTATCACCTGTGAAGAAATTGCTGGGCTTGTGTTTTTCTTCTCTACATGTGGGGGAAACATATAAATATTATTCTGATTTTTAACTGATGTATTTCAATCGCCGGAAAAAGGATATAAATGAAAACGAGAGATTACTAATAATCGTGTGAAAATTATGGAAAAAAAAAAAAAAAACGCCGCGTAATATCGGATAATAAAAAACGTACATTCATGTGATGTGATTCGCGATTGCGTAATAAAACGACGATTGGCATTGTTAATTGAAAATTTACATACAAAGTCATTAGCAAAACAAACTATTAACTCGACATTTAAAGTAAGTAAAGTTCAACGAATTTACGGTTACGATGAGCCAAATAGCTGAACCGATCCTCACCCGCCGATCCTCACTTTTCACCGTCGCCGATTTTTGCACCGTAAAAGCCGAGTCTCGCGTTTCGATCTGCGGCAGTGTAATATAGCGTGTATACGTGCCGCGGCATACAATACGTATACGTATGCATAAACGCGGTATAGACGGAAAACGGATGTGAGCGAAGGGGATTCTGGGTCACTGTCCTGACATCGAGGCGATGCGACCGAGAGAAACCGAGCGTCCGGACAGCGTTCCGTTACACGGAAACCCGTTATGCTCGGTGCGTAAGACGAGCGTGATTGCAACCATAGTCACGACTACAATCGCGACCGCGAAATCGATCGACCGTCCCGATTCGTCCCCATTTCTTTTCGGCGATCACTCTCTCCGCGGCATCCCCCCGCCCTTCCCGATCGCCCGACGACGACGACGACGACGACGACGACGACGACGACGACGTCGTCACGCCCTCGTAACTCCGTCCTGCGCTCCGCAACCCGTACGCTTTTGATCCACCGAAAAGGGAAGGAAATTACGCGCGAAAAGGGAGTCGTCGATAAGCAAAGAGCCGTTTTGTCCATCCTGGTGCTTTAGTGAGCCTTCGCTGGCAGCTACAACGCGACGAGAAACTATGGCTTCCGCCAGGCTGTTTGCCATTAGGTGTTGCCGACTTTTTACACGTCTCACGCGGAAAGTTATCGTGTTATTTACTTTAGTCCGCGCTCTTTGATAACCGCGAGGTATATCGCGTATATGACGGCGATAACGGGACCGGAGTACGGGACAGGATTTCCGAGGAGTCCCAACACGGCGGTCGAATTTAACAGCGAGCGAGGCCGGCCTGCGAGGCTCGCCTCTCTCGGGCGCGAAGTGAACGCATAGAACGCGCGGGCAGACGGTGTAAAATGCAGTTGCACGATGACGGTTCGTATTTAATAACGGCCAATAGCACGGCTGGCATCCGGCTGCGTCTCGAAGTGTGTCAGCGGGGCAGCCGACTACCGAAACGCATCCGAGCGTAGCTAAGACGTGACTGGAAAGACATTCTTTCTATTTAGCGGACGTGGACGATTGGAAAAAACGATCGCGATCGAAATGTTAGCGTGCCGCAGGTGCAAATCGACTTTCTTTCAACTTTGTCGTCTGTCTTCGCGAAAGAAATCGCGTGCTTCCGCTCCCCTCACAAGGAAATAGAAAAAATTTCCTTTCCTTTATTTTTATCCTTCTCCGCTTTTTTTTTTTCGTCTTTCATTCTAACT
This sequence comes from Pogonomyrmex barbatus, assembly GCF_055798465.1. Classification (NCBI taxonomy): domain Eukaryota; kingdom Metazoa; phylum Arthropoda; class Insecta; order Hymenoptera; family Formicidae; genus Pogonomyrmex; species Pogonomyrmex barbatus. Next base: position 5,995,922 of record NW_028297113.1, on the reverse strand, counting down.
TTTATCTATTATTCTTCCTTTCCGCGCGATTACATTTCTGCGATATAGCGAATTATATTTACAAAAATATGGAAATGTATACGAGTTTGCCTTTAAATAATAGGAATCTTCGCATAATAAAAACGCGTTTTTAGCATATATTTATAAATTTAATTGATGTATAGATATCATTATCTATATATAGTTGCTACTATATATATATATATATGTTTTATTTTAACTTTTATTTCACAGACGAAGTGGAAGGAACAAATTAAATTCGATTACAAATTTAATTAATTAGATTAATTAGTCATACAGTTAATTTATAAGCGATGAGTCAAAAGCGTGATTCTCACACAGACGAAAAAAATTTACAAATAATATTAAATTGAAAAAAATTTACAAATAATATTAAAAATGCGACTTCCTTCTAGTCTCTAAATCGCGATAAACATAGCTATTCCACATTCCACACGTCCGTAACGTAAAGAATCATGAGAAAATCTATCCACGTTAAAGATTCGAGAGACTCTAGAGATAATCCTAAGGCTTAAAGAGATGCAAAACGGATGAGCGTGGTATGTAATCACTTTCATTTTTCTACTCGAGTATGTTAATAGCAGACGTCGTGATATCACGTAAGGCATTATAAAAGTTTAATCGGTTTGATCTTGAATTTTAATTGAACTGCTATGATCCGAGCTGCGGACCCGTGAGGACCTCGCGATCGTGTCTCGTGCAGGAGGCACGCGGGATGGGAATTACACTTCCCGCCCGCCTGAGCGGGCTCTTTCGATAAATTCGATCAATTATTTCATCAACGATATATTAAGCGAACGTGAAGGGGATTACTCATCCGGTCTGCGGCACGATGATAGGCGGCACGTGTGCCCGGAGTGTACGACCACGTCAATAAAAACATCACTTATCGTCTTATCTTACACGTCGGTAAACTTCTGCTTTACACGTTTACACGCGACTCGCGCCACATCGGCGCGAATCGACTAATTGAAAATACGCTCGAAAACGCCATTTATCGGCCCGCCCCGTTTTATCGAGGCTCACCATCTCGAGCGAGATTTTCGATCTTACCCGATGGCCTCATGGCGCGATTATCTCTTCGATTTCCTTGGGAACCACTTGAAGAAGCGATATCGAAGAAGAAAATGAAATAAGAGAGCGATAAAAAAAATTCGCGCACTACTTTCACGACGAAGAAGATAAGATGCGACAGATCAATCCGCTTCTTCGATACAGAACGACTAACGAAACATGCACTGAGCGCATCTGAAACTAACTCTGAAACTAACTAACGAGTCCCTTATATCCGTTCACCTGATGGAACGGCGCGTTTTCTCCCACTACAAGGCGTTAGCGAACCTCGCGTATATGTGTGTTTCATGTCACCCTACTCCGCCACATAGGCAGATAAACACCTCATAATTTCTGTATAAAAGAAAAAAAAAAAGAAAAAAAAAAAGAAGGAAATACACTTCGACGAAAAAGAGAGACCCGATCGATGCGGGACGTAAAATTTACTATCGCTCGATTGCACGTTGGCTCAATAAATAATTTCTTGCCGTTGTACTATTCAGTTCAACGCATTAGTTGACGTTTCATTCCATCATCATTTCTTTTTTGCAAGTAAAAATCTTTAATTGATTAAGTAGAAGGAGTTCTATCCTTTAGCGGAAACTTCAAAAGGAAGCAAGGAAAAATATTCTTGTATCACTCCTTTTTATTTCCTTCATTCCATTTCGCATATTTCCTCATTTCTCATTTTCTTAATTTAAATCGTTAAATCATTGAATCATTTTAATCTATTTTTTAACAAGTTTCTTTGCGTTTTATATAAGGAGAATCTGATCAGCAAACATATTACATCAAATCTATTTTCACTTATAAATTTTTATTAATTGTAGCTGTGACATATCGTAATTGCAATCTAATCCATTGGAAATTTTGAACGAATTAAAACAACAAAAAATGCGAATATCTATCTATTGTAATTATATAAATTTATTATGTATAATTAAAATATATTAATGTATATAATTAAACAATAGAAATAATCCCAAGAATTTCATATTTATTACTTAGACTATTTCTAAAATGAAATAAAATCGAAATTGTTTTCAACCTATTAATTTGAAGAATTTTTATCACAAAATGATAACATTAACTAAAATAATCTATGATCACATCAAACATGAGTCCACATTAATAAGATAAGATAATATAAATATAAAAAAAATATAAGAATGTTCATTATAATAAACAATAAAGAATAGTGTATTAAACACTATTTTGTTAGAAAAAATATGTAAAATATATTTGTTATTATATTTTCCCATTTTTTCCTTTAAATTAATAAATTATTGATAAATCTAAATGCATTTGATAAATATAAATGTATTTTAATATTTTCTTAGTATTTTATATTAAAGAGGTATAATTTGCATGAAAAATGATTATGATTTGCATTGAAATTCAGACGTCACAAAATACGTATATAAATAAAAACACTTCGTTTAACGTAAATAAACTTTTTTTCTCAATTTTTCAATGTCATTTTCAATGTCATCTACTTTGTAATATTTTTCATATATCGAAGTTGTCTCTTAACTTTAACTCATCTCCATTGAAACACATACAATACATACAACCAATAGTTGATGTATTGTATGTACGCTGACTGTTCAAAAAATAAGTTCCTACATATGAGAAATTCTCTTTTTTATATATCATCATAAATAAATATACAAATAAAATAAAATAAATATACAAATAAATATACAAATCTTACATATTATTTTCAATTATATTTGTAAATATTATCAAATTATTATCACTATATTAATTAATTAGTAATTACAAGTAATAATACGATTTATATATACAGATATTTATAAAAATTACATTTTGTTTGTAGTATTTGTAATAAATATTTGTTCGTTTTTAGATTTTTAAGTTTTTATATTTTTATAAAAATTAATTTATAAAAATCACTTAAAAATCATAATATTATGACATTAAAAAAAAAATATATATTTGTGTATCCACAAACTTATATATCCGTGATAATTTATTCAATTAATTAATAGTTGAAATTTAATATATAAATTGATAAATATCTGTTTGGAATTTTGTTCTATCAAACTATCAATAAATATTATAGCATTATTTTGACACGCGAAGAGACATTTACATATTATGAAATTATCAATCTTGTTTTATTTATAGAAACTGAATATATTGAAATAAACTTACATTTTTTTTTATTATAAATAAAACTATGTGAATACAAAGAATATTTTTCTTCACAGTTATCCTGATAAATTATTGAACATATTGCATGAAATTTATATTTTTAATAAATCGTTATTTGTATTATAATTTATTATGTATTATATGTCCAAGATATTGTGTTCTCTTTATACACTTTTACACAATAAATCTCATTAAAATAATTATCTGATTTTGCAAAACGTAAAAAGTAAAGAACATATTTCTCAACATATTTCTCGCTTAAAAATACGTGAAATAACACAAATTATGTTAAAAAAATTAACATCCAAAGAACAAAAACTAGAAAAAAATTAGAAAATTAATCAAATACACTTCTGTATAACAAATCGAAGCCTTCTTTATCCATTATATATCATAAATGGAACTATATGAAGTATAATCTTTTGTTTGGATTTCGAAATTCTTTTGTACGATATTTTTTAGATCGTTCTAAAATAATCGAAATCCTAAAAACATCGGAAGCAAAAGAATTGGTAAATTAACAGATAAAACTATATAGCGATTTTTTAGATGGTATATATCAATTCGAGTGAAGATATGAAAAGAAAAATTTGAATCATTTTTTACCAAACAAATTCAAATGATAGCACTCTTCACACAGTGAAAATATGAACTGTGCTGGATCCATCAAGCCTTTAAATAAAAAAGTTCTTGAGGTTATTAAGTCAATAGAAGATTTTTAAAGAGATTTTAAAGAGATTTTCTAATGAGATGTTTGAATGCAAATAAGCGCGAAATAATAATGAAAAGAAATATAAAATAAAATAAAAGAAAGAAATAGGGCTGAATGCTTGATTTAACATTCGAAACGCATCTAAAATTGCTGTTAAAATTGCGACATTCCTGGCCGTATGTATATTTAAAGAAGGGTTTACATCTATGTTGAAACAATGGGAAAGAAAGAAGATCGAAAATGTTCGCACTATAACAAAATAAAAAAATGTATCGTCGGAATCAATGATGTGACCACGGACCAACGCCAACTTTTCTCTGAGGCACAAAAGACTAGACCAATAAGCTGCGAGAAGCGATCGGCCTTTGAGGAATTTTTTTAACAAGATGAAGATATATTTTATGCGGCTGGAACAGCAGCGACTTAATATTATAAATTCAAAGCATCCATTAGTCTCTATATAAAAAATACACATAAAATGCTTTAAATGCGATTTTCTCTAACTATATTTTCTTACGTTGTCGAAACTATATTTTCTTACGTTGTCGACACGATTACGCAAAAATTATTGAAATTCAAATGATTTAAAATTTTTGCATAATATATGCATGGATTTAACATAGCATACGTGTAATTTTCTCATTCCTATCTCAAATAAAGTTGTCTGTTTATTTTATCTATGTTTTTAAAAATATCTAGTTATAATATCTAATGTTCGATATTTACTACTTTGTAAAATTATTATTTTTCCAAAATTGATTTTACTACTTCTATTTTGCTACGAACAAAAACATAGTTATAATAAAAATAATTTTTGGTTTTTTTGATTCAGAGCAATGGAAAACTAGGATGAGATACTCGAAAACATGTCGATAATTTCGGTATCATTTTTGAACAGAAGGCTACTTCTTCTTTAATGATTACAAATTGGATCAGCCAAATTTAATAAAAATTTAATAAAAAAGAATATATTTTATATTTTGCAAATAAAAGAATAAACCATGTTAAATTTTAAATCAATTTACAATTTCTTAGAAAAAATTTCCTAAAAAAAAATCTTAAAAAAACAATTTCCATCTTAATAATAGATTTCTTGACAAATTTCAAGTCAATTTTCTTAGCAAAAGTATTGAAAAAATTTATTGTCGTTTAGGATAATCTTTCAATCTTTTTTACGCTTTTTGAATTAAATATCAAATTATTTTAAATAAAGTCTGTGTGAAACTAACTATAGGAAATTTTCTTACCTATTTGTCTCAAAGCTTAATTTATGAGAATCCTTTTATCTTAATTAAATGCTTGCAAATCAACAATAGTTCGACATCTTCTTTAAAAAACCGGATTCTAAATTAATAAAAAAATTTTTCATTAATCACATTGACAATGATATTCAGTTTCATGAAAACCTTAACTAAAACAAAATGCATTCTCCTTTTTTTATTATTTATGATTTTACTTTATGTTAAATTAAAAATCTCAGTAATATTTTGATTAAAAAGAAGTTGTATAAAACAACTATGGCGGAAAAACTATGAAGTACGTCATGAAATTGAGTATCATTATTAATTTATGATATGATAAAGAGGACTGGTTACATAATGTAGCGAAAGATATTTATTGCACAATGTGCTGCAGCCTTTATACGAATTAATATTTATTGAAATAAAAAAGAATTGAAGAAAAGAATTTTAAACATTTAAAAATGCTGATTACACTCAAGACATGATTGCACTCTGTTATGGAATTTATTATTTGGAGGAATTTTATTATTTGGAATTTTATTGAAAAAAAAGGATTAAGCGAGTGAGATTCTCCTCCTTCCCCTACTTTTCAGGCTCGGAAAGATCCGAGTAAATACGACAGAAGCAAAAATATAAACAGAGATATCCATCTCTTAAATGCGGACCTCGTGAACCTCGAGATTTTGGCTTGTCACGGAGGTAGCAAGTGACGCGCTGTGTATCGATCAGGTTTCTCTGCGGACTTTACTGGCACGAGATAAAAAGACTTGCTTAGCCGCAAAATCGCGAACGGTAAGTAAAATATCGGGGTTACAAACTCACGCAGGAGTAAAACCACCCGGCAGCGTGCGTGCGCGCGCACGCACACGCGTGCCCGCAACGTGCGTGTGTGAGATTTGGATTTTATTGCTACGATGGGGTGCGGCGCGCATATATGTGCGATTCCATATAATAGAGAAAAAAAAAATTGCAGGTCGGCGATAAACAGCTCCCTCGATCAATTAAACAATCGCGTTTGGGATCGCGCATAAGAAGCGGAATTGACGTCGCGCGAACGTCGGCGGCTGAGTTTCGTGACGCTAACAAGCCGACGTCGAGTCGAGGCGATTTCGCGATTTAAAATGTAACGGGTTCCCAATTTTTCCCTCTAGACGTTAAGCGACCGTTTCCTCATGATCGAATTTCCTCCTGCGTGTCGTTCTGAGTAGCCATTAATGTTGTTTACATTTCGATTTCGGATGAACCCGATGCCGGTTAATTCGAAACCGTACGACTTTTAAATTACTTCCTTATTAGCGTTTCGTCCTACTAGGAAATAGTTTGTTCTACCAGGAATTAATTATATGATGATTAACGTAACGGAGGATTTCGTAGAAAGAGCAAAAGGAGGAAAAAGAAGCGGGAGCTACCGAGCGGGAATACAATCGCATCACACACGCCGAGATAAGGCGTCGGATGGAGATAACGTTCGATCTCATCGACGGGAATTGAGACGTAAGAAAAAGGTGTGAACGACGGCGAGACCGAGGGCGAGGCAGACTCGTGCTCCGGTGGCGGCGCGACGGGACGGGACGGGACGGGACGGGATGGGCCGGGACGGGACGGGACGAGACGAGACGAGAGGAGCGGCTGTGTGCTCCGCCCGGCTCAGGCGCGGTCGGCAGCTCGCGCTTATTAATCCAATCTCCGTCATAATGCAATGGCAAAAGCGGGCATCCACGTTGGCTCCGCCAACTTGCCAACAGCCATGCGTGGGCCGCGTTCCCGGCTCTCGCGCGTCCGTCTTGGTCGATCTTTAAAGCGGACCGCTCCGCCGAGGCGCGGCGACCAGAAGGTTCTTCGAGCGAGAAGGATAACATGGCTCGCGGAACGAAAGCTCCGCGTGAACGAGCTGAGCTCCGAGAAAGGGAACCGAATAGGAAACAAGTAGTAGACGAGAGAGTAGGCGCGGCCGCCAGAGCAGACGTAGGTTGCCAGCGGCGGCGACAGCGGCGGCGGCGGTGGTGGCGGCAGCGGTGGCGGCGGCAGCGGTGGCGGCGGCGGTGGCGGTGGCGGTGGCGGTGGCAGTGGCGGTGGCGGTGGCGATGACGGTGGCGGCGGCAGCAACGGCGGCGGCGGCGACGGCGACGGCGGTTTCTTCACATTTTCGTCTCGTATCGCGTGAAACTCAATGTCGCACTTACCCGCTCGATCGTGAGTCTTCTCTTTCTCCTTCCACGGTATCCACGTCGTGCACGTCCGACGCTGGCAACACCGCTTTAACACAGAATCACCGTTTTTTCGCGTGCTCGCCACTCTCCAGCAAGCGCTCCTCGCGTGCTAATCAAGTCCGCCATCTTCGGTGAACTGCCAAATAGCCCTTCTCAGGTTGGCCAACCGCCTGGCCTGTGCGCGGCGCCGACGCTCGCCGCGCTCCGCTTCGCGAATCTCGCGACGCGCGCGCGCGCGCGTTCGCGTGCGAGCAGTCTCGCCCTTTTCTGTTTACGTATATATATATATATATATATATATTTTATTCCGATTCTTCCTCTCTTCCTCTTGGCCCTTCTCACCACATGGGGTTCGTCTCGAATTTCTTGCAAATTTGTTACGGTTTCAATCGCACGTCCGTCGAAGCGCCGAACGTTAACGGATTTTTAAGCTTGGTTTTCATATCGAGTTTGCGATTCGCATAGAAACGAATAATTGAGGAATAAAGTATTATAAATTTCTGGAATGTTGTAGGTGTAAAAATATAAATGTCATTACTAAGAGAAATCTGGCAAAATGATCCGACGAGCAAATATTAATTTCTCTGCGCAATTAGACGTAATTACGAATTGCAGCGGCAGTATACATTACTGTGGAGCTGTCGAAATATACAGGGCGTTTCATAATTCGCGTATGTGGAATGCACCAGAAATAGCAACATTCTTCTCGGTAGATCACATCCGTGTAGTAATTTTTGAATGAAAGCTATTTATAAAGTTAACGAATAAACACAGTTTGAATTATGCACGATCAGGGACGGCTTGGATACCTTGCCATTTATTATCTAAAGATTTCATAACAATTATGCAATCTGTTAATAGATTGCGTTAACAAATTTCGTTATGCTTTTACCGTTGATCACGTTTGTAGCGAACACTTTGCAAAACTGTCGACAAGTTTGGCTATCTCTAGTCCGAAGAATCATCAATTAATAGCGATTATACCGATATTGTAATTTCTTACTTAACAGTGTAATTGTTGCGATATGTATCGCGTTACATTTACATTACTAAACAGAAATATAATTATAATATTCATGTAACATGATATAATTATAATATTCATGTATAATGATTATTCTCTTGTAATTTATATCGTATGAAGTTATATTTTACTAAGCGAAAATCATCTTACTGAAATTTTGAAAATTCGCAAAATGGAGAATCATCATTGTCATTATTCATTTTTTCATTTTTGAATATTATATTTAAATAATTTCATTGAGAATTGTTATTGAAAAATTGAGATATGTTGAAGATGTTATTTGCCGGCATAAAGGGATTCTATAATTACATCATATTTAATTACAATACAATACATAGTGGTGAATTTTTACTTGCGGTTTTTCTTGATCAAACATTTATTTGATGTGTCTTAAGTGCGATTGGAAAAAAAAAGAGTTCTTTCTTACTAGTGCAAATGTTTTACATCAAGCATGTGATTGTGTAGTGACAAAATCACATTGTTAAACCTTCAGCCATTGAAATAAAAAAATTAATTGTATTTATAATTCATCGTTTATACAATTGAACTAAGAAAATTCAATTGTATTCACTATTCAGCTTCGTGAAGTCACACCTGAACGTGATCTCTGAACTGAATAACTGAACAGGATTGTAGACCCTGAGCTAATTTCACAGATGTAAATTATAGATCGCTGATGCTTCTATTTGACATCTTTGTGTTGCAAAATATCATTATTAGCTTTCCGATATGTGATTGTAATCTTGATATGGAAACTTTTCTATCAATTTTTGGACAGAAATTATAGATAATGAGAGCTGCGGGAACATGATATTATTTTTTTATCTTTCTTCAAAAGAGATAATTTTATACGGATTTAAATTGGATTGTACTAAAATTTGTTGACGTTTATGTCAACTGCAACCGTAAATTGAATCACTCTTGCCCACTTTCTAATCCTCGCAATAAACAAACTATTTCTTGTTATAATTTAAAAATTGAGTTTCAGACAAAGTTTCAGAAGAGGAAATATCAAAATTCCAATCAAGAACATGTTTAATTATTCTGAATTACTTCTAATATAAATTAATCATTAAATTTTAACAATCACTTTTGACCAAGGACTTAAGAATAAAAAGGCAGAGTCTAAAGTCCAAATTTAGGCGAGAGAGGTAAAAACTGAGGGATGCAGGAGGAATCATTCTTACATGGGCTGCGTTTGAGGAGACCGCTATTAGTGCTATTACATCATTTTATTTTCATTCATTAGATATAAATTAAAGATAGAATGATGCGAGAATGATAAGCCTTGTGTCTTGACGAGATTAGAAATCGATCCGAGGTCTCGGATGAAAAGAGGATTGGCCGAATTTTTCAAACACAGCCATAAGGTCTGGTCTATTATAAATTCTTCATTTTATTAACCAATCAGAACATTCTTCATTTTATTAACCAATCAGAATAAGAAATTTTGGCCAATCAAAAAATACTTCGAATTTATGGCACCAAGTAGACCGCATCCATAGATATGTGTTTGTGACACTTTCTACTTGCGCGTGTTGGTGACCCAAAATTAAAGGTCCACACATACGAACACACATGTATACATGACAATCTTTGGAATGAATATGGCGGATTCCCCATCGCGAACATGCCGCATTCCTTCAGCTTCGTCCCTCTATTGCTATAAATTCGTATTTCAGAGGATTGTTAGGCTTCAATATGTCGTCGGTAATTCAAGCTGACTACTAAAGCAGCTAGACTACACGTCGAGCAATCGAATATACAATTAATTCTTACCTTTAGATCCAATGAATCGAGTTCATTTGTTGATGAGAAAGTTAGCTGCTTTACCGGCTTGAATGCGTCCATTGATTTAAATACGACTGTAGTTTATGTATACAATAATTATCATGTTAATTACACAATGTCGATATTATATTATATTATAACAATAAAATCTTTTTAAAGACTTAAACGCTAACAGCTCGTCAAGTCTAACTTATATTTAGTATTATTCGTATAGATTACCATTTTAAAGTAATCTTAGGCAAATACTAAAGAGAAATATATGATAATTTTGACGGTACATTAGAGAATAAAGATGTGCATCAAATATTCTCTTTGCCATTGAAATTTCATCGGACAGAAACTGCAACATCAGAAGCATAGGGTACGATTTTAAATCGGATTTACCTCTGCTTCTTCGGCGAATAATTAATGACAGTTTAATTAATGACAACTTTGATGACCTTTTTAGAAGTAAACAGGTAGGATAATTAATACGAAATAATAATCTTGGTATTTTTTTCTTAATTTCATGGGAGACATCTCTTCATGTTTTGTCAACATATTTTTCTTATAACAATATTGCATAACATTATTAATAGGGTATTAAATATAACAAATTGTCGTGCTCAATGGTTATATTTAGAAAATACACACAGATATGCAAACAATAAGTGCTTGCTATATCAGTGATATAATTTTCTAAATTTAATTTGAATCTAAAAATCCACTTCAGGCAACGATTATTAATTATTAAATGATCATTCAACACTGTTGTGTTTTGTATCAATGTTTCGTATCAAAGTTTTTTTTTTCTGTACTTTTAAAAGAAGACTAATCCGAAGATGCAACTGCGGAAAATAAAGATCTTTTTAAATATATTGCATAATGTATATTTAATAGGAACTTCTCGGAAATTTATTTGCAATTTATTTTGCATATTGTCAACATCGTCGGGTTCAATAAAATACTTTGCACATGAATATAACCGCTGTTTTGTTATCACTCGACTCACGTAACAGATTTTAACGCCTTTTTTTTTTAATAAAGATGTCAATTTTTTTCAAATATCGAAAACAACATCGAGCATATCACGTTGTACTTCATGAGAGAAAAAAGTTTGAATTTATTCAACTTTAGTATCACGCAGAATTGGCAATTAAGTAATTAATTTAAATAACATTATTTAACGCAACATAATTAAAACATTTTTAATAAAGTAATATTTGTTCTCTAAAATAATTTATTTTTTAATATAATTAAAAATATAAATAAAGATAAATAAGAATGAAAATAAATAAGTAGAATGTATATGTATTTTTTGATTTACAATACTTTATATTATTGAATATTACAAACTATGGAAATGAAGAACATTAAAATTGTTTAGATATTCACTTTAATATTGAAATGCTTCTTTATAGCTGTTTTATAACTGTTTTATAGATGTTTGATCATGTAATCTATTTCGGCATTAAAGATACACATGAAAAAACGAAAGCACATAAAAAAACACGTTAAAAATTAATACATGCACACACAAGACATACATTCCATTACAATTGCCACTGATCATAAATTAATAACTAATCTTAAAAAGCGTATTGTTATTAATAGAATGCTATCTTTATATAAGAGTTTTTCATTATCACAAATTTAGTTACACTTTTAGAACAGTATCATTATTTAAATAACTATTGCTTGGTTAAAACAATCATCTTAAATAAATTTCTTCCAATTAGATTAACATTTTACAAACTGTTAAATATTTATAAAATTGAAAAAAGCTGATCTTCTACTAAAATGAGGTCATTCTAATTAAAATTATTGTTATTAATAAAAGATATTGCATATGTTAAGCCGAAATTAACGATAGATTTTTAATTTTCATATATTGTTATAAATTTTTAGTGAAAAATAAAATGTAAAATAATGATAGATGGATGTTATAAAAAATTTTACTAATTGTTATAATTTTAAAAATGCAACTGAAGAAAAATGTTTATGATATATGTATACATAGGATATATGTGATAGCTATGAATATCTAACAAACACTTTTACATAATTAAATGTAAATAATTATTGTTTTAGTGATGGTATGTAGAATATTTCAGATTTCTTGTAATAACAGTTAATGAAAAATTCCTATCATTTTACAACAAAAATCCAAACATGAAAATATCGAGATTACAACAGTTTTTAAATTATAAGTATTTATAATTATAAATTATGAATTGTATAATAACATAATATGTAAATATAATAACATAAATTATGTAAGATTCGATTTTAGACATAGAACATTGCACATTGGTCATTCATTTATAATACACATATTTTATACATATATATATATAAAATGAGACTAAATATATAAATTAAATAGCAAAGAACAAATAACTAAAATTATATAACTAAAATTTCATAAAACAAGACTAAAATAAATTTTTAAATTCACTCTAATTGATTTATAGTTAGCGTCAGATTTCATAAAATTTATCCGTAATCACATGATGTATGCATATATATGTTTAAAATCCGATTTATATATGAGTATCATATTTCTTTTTTAATTTCGGCTGGGGTTTCCGGTTTTCGAAGAAAAAACTCTCTGACGCATTGTTGACATAAAAAAATAAATCTTTAGCAAGGACAATAGAAATGTCAATTTTATTAAAAAAATCTAAATTACGACAAGATATTAAATATACCGATGACATAAAAAAATAAATCTTTAACAAGGATAATAGAAATGTCAATTTTAATAGAAAACTCTAAATTACGACAAGATATTAAATATACCGATGTGTAAACGTATAACAAAGAGTATAATAATAAATATATTTTTCACACATATTTATATATAATCGTCCCGATAGTAAGCCACATATATGTTTCGGTAATATAATTATTGTATAATGTAATATTATTATTGTAATATATTATAGTTGTGAACAACTTATATTTTATTCGCTGGAATGGTTATTTTAGAAGATGCAAGAATTATTTTTCTCGAGAAGACAATCTCCGAGGTAACACGGATGGAACACTAATAGAAACTATTATGATCATAGCTCGCGGGACGGCTATTTAAGTCATTGCATAATTATGAGAAGATTCCTTGGACTTATAATCACGTTTGCTTTAGTATATTGATACACGGTGTATCAATAGTTTTATCTGATTTAAGGATAAGATTAAAGAAGGAAATTTATTTTTTCAAGACCGTTTTCAAGTCTATTTTTAAGAATTTATTTTCTAACGAATCATAAAATCAATTGAAATTAAAATTTGCATGAATTATTCCTTTATTTAAAAAGTATAAAATATGTTATTTAATCATCGCATTTAGACTTTTATTTCCAAACGAAAGATTGTAAGCCGTACGGGCAAAATATATTCCAGTTACAATATGTGAAAGAAAGCGAAAGGGACCGTCATGCGACTCACAATCAGTGATAGTTTCAGGCTATACATTTCTCTATGTATTATCTTTATGTAGTTTTCCTCATTCGGAAGCTTAAAAATTTACTGCTTTTTTTAAAGTAGATTATGAATAAATGATACAACCTATTAAGATGAAACTTTATATTTGTTTTAATTTTTGTTTCATAGTTTTCAAAAGTGAAATGATACCTCCCCCTTCCTGGTCTATTGAATTTGATGCGTCAAGAGTAACATAAAAAAATCATGAAAATTTTCTAGTGGTCCTGATAATAAAATATTTTAATTATTCTTTTTGATTAGTATTTTACATCGGTTACATACAGTTACTAAACCAACATTTGAATTAAAATATTGCGATTTAACAAAATAGCAGCAAAATATATATAGCATATCATTTAATGACAGAATAAATTAAAAATCGGTCTTTTGAAATGAGTATAATATAATTGATGACTAATGTAACTTATTGTATGTATTGTTTGTATTATTATGTTAAGTCGTATCTTTCTTTCGATTTTCGTTTAAAGCGACACGATAATTTTACATTCGGTGTCTTGTCGTTTCACCGTGAAAGTAGTTAATTTCCTGTTATTAAATGGAAAATATCCGACCGTAACCGCGGCTCCCTGTCTTTTCCTAGCTAAGAATTTATATTCTTTAAATAAATGGCGGAAAGTAATGAAACATGAAATATGCAACATATGTCGATTCGCGATTTAATGTATGTAAGAACAATTAAATTATTTATGTAAGAATATAATATTCTTTTCATAAAGCAACGACAAAGTAAAATAGTTATTCCTAAAGAAATAATTAAAAATTTTATTTAAAAATATTTAAATGTATACAAGACTTACATTTATGTATATTAAACTTTAATAAATAAATGTCAAAGAATAGAAGTCAAAGAATAGTTTTATATTTTGCAAATTTTTAATTCATAATATATAAAGCAAATATATAAGATTGTAGATTTTATCAGAGCAATTGAGTTTAATAGAGATCATTAAACCTTGACTTTTGTATTTTTATAAAAAGCAGTAATGAAAAATTCATTATACAATCAATTGACGATAATTGCTTCCGTATACTGGAAATATGTGCTAAAAGGTAAAAAGTGCTGTGCATGCAAATGCTTACACAGCGCAAAATAACACTGGTCACTGGCTTTGGATTGTAATGTGCTTATGTATCTTTCTTCAGTTATTCGAGGAAATAATTTCCATCTTACATAGAATGTAAAATCTATATTCCACGTGCTATAATTCAAGGATTTTACACCTCATTATTTTTATTTATCATTATTTATTTTAAGCCGAACGCTTTTAACGGAATAATCAAATTTACTTTGTATCAGTAAACAAATATGACATGTAAATGTTAATGCTTCCAAATATTTCAATATTGAATACATAGCTTCAGTATTAAGTATATAGTTTTTGAAGATTTGTAAAAATTCAAATAGAATCGATATCAATCAAGTGTTAATTACAGTTTTAAGACTTCTCTAAAAATTTTATAATAAAGATTGCAAAAAATTAATCAAATATTAATTCAAAGAATTCCCCCCTCTTCTCTCTCTCTCTCTCTCTCTCTCTCTCTCTCTCTCGATTGATTGATATAATATTTATCGATTCTATTATTTAAATTTTTACAAATTTTTATTAGGAAATTATGTTTTTTATTAGAAAATAATTAGCAATTCCAAGACACACAGTTATAATTCATATACTAAATAAATTTTTGAATCTTAAGTCTCTCGTATAATTTTTAATTAAATTATCTGATGATTGAATTATTGATTTTATAAACATGTCACACTACATAAGAGTGGCATATTATAATTATATATTAAACCTAATATGCAAATTAATACATTTTTTTAGAAATCGTATTTCTTAACATTCACATTTGAAAGAATCGAAAATAAATTATTTTAAAATTTTACGACGATATAAAAAAATATTTCATCTTGATTCCTATCATAATAATAAAATCTAATCGGCGTAACATCTTTTTATTATTGCTGTATTTTAAATAATTATTTCGATTAATATGTATTGTCAATTTAGAAAAAAATTGTTAATTTTATTGTTTAATATACGGAAAAAATTATATTAGGGATGATAAAATATAATCAATAATTTTGCTGCTGTTGTTTAATCGAATTGATCGTCGATTAACTTAACAATTATAACTCAACGATTATAATTTATATTATATTTTTCTTACCTTATTTTCTTTATATTACATATTCATTAACATATAAATAAAATAATTATTTCTTTGTTCTATGGAATAAAAGAGAAGCAATTATAATTATATAATTATATAATTAAAAGAAATTTTACTCTGTAATTCTGTCAATCGAATTAAGTATTGATAAGTTAATTAGTGTTTGTTTTAAAATCTCTTAAGATCGATTTAATCGACAATTAACTTATCAAATAATATTTGTATTACTTTTTCAGCGTAAATATTAAGAAAAAATATTAATAAAAAAATTAATTAAATCGAGAATTAAGATTGTTATTATAAAAATAGATTTAAGAATTAAAGAAAAATAAAGAATAAAATTAATAAGCTAGAATTAATAAAAATTGAATAGAATTTAATTAATAAATTAAAATTGATAGACATTGAATAAAAGTAAACATAGATCAGTTACATTTGCTGTCTATTTTTCTTTTTTTATTGACTTCTTGCATCATTTCTTGTTTTTCTCTCCAATGTGGTATTTCCACTTCATACACAGAAGATCGAGCAGGTTTTGTGGCGTAGCATCGGTCAAAGACATTAGCGATTGGCCTTTCAACATTCTTTGTCAGTATTAAAAATATGTATAGTTTCAGTCACATATTATAGAATTTTATTTCCATTAGGGAAATATCGGAGCTCAGCCATTGGACGTTCGCGGCTGAGCTGAAGAATGCTCTTTCGCCGAGCTATAGAATGCGATTGGCCCTTACCTCTGGATCTGAGTTGAGTCCGTAAGTAAGAATGCCTGCGACCGCTCGGCGAGCAGGCTTGGCTGGATTTGCCGGCTCGAACGTATCCATTGCGTCATTCATCACGGCGTAAAGCGGATGATCCATCGACGCATGATCGACTTCTATCTCGACATCTATCTCGTTCGTCCTGTTCGACGTCACGCGCATTTTTCCGCTACGTCGCTACGTGTTCGTCACGTTCGAGCGTTTTTGAGCTTTTTTTCTACCTGCTTTAACCATCTGCTTCCGCTGCTCGGATCCTATCAAAGCAGATTGATCGATTACGTTAATCGGAGAAACCGTTAACAATGGCATCGCGCGTGGCAGAATTTTACAACGACAAAAACGTATTCATCACCGGCGGTACCGGCTTCGTCGGCGTCTGCCTGATAGAGAAGCTACTGAGATGCTGCCCCGACATCAAGAATATTTACTTGCTGATGCGACCGAAGAAAGGAAAGCAGATCGCGGAAAGATTAGAGGAGTTGACAAAAAATTCGGTAAGTGGCACAGATTTCTTCTTCCTCTTCCTACTTCGCGCAACTTTCCTGTACCGCGACCCTCTTCTATGCAGGTTTTCAATAGAATGAGAGAGGAGAAGCAAACTGATCAATTTAAGAAACTGATTGCAATCGCCGGGGATGTCGGTGAGGAAAATCTGGGACTGTCTTCGCAGGACCGAACAACTTTGATAAATACAGTTCAGATCGTCTTCCATTCAGCTGCTACGCTAGACTTTGAAGCTGACCTGAAAACCACGACGATTGTCAACTTGCTGGGAACTCGCAGAATTGTTCAACTCTGTCAAGAGATCAAAGACCTAAAGGTAAATTAGTATTCTGAAGGATAAGACTTATTTTTTTATCTGAACTTATTACTATTTTATCTGAATCATTCATCATTTCTTTTTTTTTTCCAATATGAAAAAAAAAAAGAAAAAATAAATCGTAGAAGTTGACCTAAAAAGAATAGACTTTTATTTTGTCAAAATTCAACTTTTTGATTCTTATATAATTTATGAGTCTCAATATTAAAATTTTTTCCTTCAATGTTTGTTGTTTTAGGCATTAGTCCATGTCTCTAGTGCATATGTTAATTCAGTGATACACAATGTTGATGAAATAGTTTATCCACCACCAGCAGATATAAATACAATTCTCAAATTAGTTGAGACACTGGACACTGATGCTTTGGATGCGAAAACACCAGAAATATTAAAAAATCATCCAAATCCATATACATTCACTAAACATTTGGCCGAATACGAAGTAGTGAATGGAGGACTCCCAGCGACTATCGTGCGTCCTTCGATGAGTGTGTTTCTGTTATCTAATGTTTACATGTCATTAACCTCTCTATATTGATACTTAAAACGTTTTGTATGTATTTAGTAATAGGAGCGTGGAAGGAGCCGATTCCAGGATGGACAATATCGAAAAACGGACCACAGGGTTTTATATTAGGTGCTAGTAAGGGTGTCGTCAGAAGATTACCAGTTGCGAAACATCTCGTTTATGATTACATTCCAGTAGATATAGTAGTGAACAGTCTGATTGTCGCTGGTTATAACGTCGTTCGTGATAGGTAATATTCAACAAAAAAATTTTTTTATAGGAAACACACTGTATGCATTTTTATTTATTTATAATATTTAACTCACTGATATAATTTATTATTTCAGCAATAAGGAATTGAAGGTGTACCACTGCACATCTAGCACGTGCAATACTTTCCAGTGGGAATTAGTAGAAAAGAATATTAACACTTATCTACACAAGTATCCATTACGAAGCGCTGTTTGGTATCCATATTTGAAGTTTGTACCGTCACTCTTTTTGTTTAGAATCTCCGCTATCTTCGTTCATTTCATTCCCGCGTATATTTTGGATGCAATTACTCGATTGTGTGGAGGTCGTCCGATGTAAGATTTAACATTTGATATAAGAGTATAAATCAAATAGCCTTGACATTTCTTTTGGATTAATTACGTCTTTTTTTCAGTCTGGTTCGTTTACATACGAATGTTAATAAGTCGTTGGGTCGCCTTGAGAAATTTATTTTTCAAGAATGGAGATTTAATAATTTGTGTATGCTGCAGTTACATGAATCATTATCTCCCGAGGATCAAAAGTTATTTACGTTAGATATTAGATCATTGGTCTGGAAAGACTATTTTGTAGATTTAATACAGGGTGTTAGAATGTATCTTAGTAACGAATCTCCGAAATCTTTACCGAAAGCACGTTCTAAGGATAAAATGTAAGTGTATTTTATAACAAATATATATTTTAATATATATTTTTATATTAAAGATTATTAATTGATATCGATATAAATTTATGTTTCAGACTTATGATTGCTCATTTGGGTTTGCAAGCTGCTCTCTTAGGTCTGATCTGGTGGTTGGTTAAAATTTTATTTGCTACAACATGGACGAAAACTGGTTTAGTTGTACCATTAGCTTACATACTGTTTGATCAGTTGTAAATGTAAGCAATATTACATTCGAGTACTAATAATCTATAAATTATCATACTTTTTTATTCAAATTTCTTAATTATTCAGATGTAGAATATTTTTATATAAAATGAATGTTTTATATACAAATATGCATGATACATTTGCTTCTTTTATTAAACAAATATGTTCGATAAGAACATGAGATATTTTTATAACTTATATCGAATAATCTAAAATATATAAATATATAAATATTAATGATTAAAGTGCAAGCTAACATATTTTTAAATATCTTAATATCTGCTTCAGTCAAAAAGATAGATAATACGATTGAAACATTAATATTACGAAACATTAATGTATTTGCATGTATGTGTATAAACAAAATGATTGTAATACTTAGACTCTTATCTTGCTTCCAGCCGCATATCTTGCTTGCTAAATGATCCATAAAAACTAAGACACTTTATGCCTGTACACTTAAAGTTATAATATTAATATCTAGAATATTTTTTAATGAATTTTTAATCAAGTTGAAAATAATTAACTAAACATTTGTTTACAATTTATCATTCTTGCTAATTCACTGCATTGCTAATTCACCATTTTGAATAGATATTAAAAGTAAAAAAACGTAAAAATTTTTGCAAAATACATAAAATGGTAATATTTTCTAACGAGATAGAAATTGTAACAGCTTTTCTGATTAGACATAATTAAGTATATAATTATTTATTGATACCAAAATAAAAAGGAAATTTTCGATATATTTTTTACATATTTGACAGATTATCAATTGCAAACAGTGAAAGACATTTCCATTTTAATATATTTTACAAATTTTTCATTATGTATTTTCCATCTTTTGTCACATTTGATCAAATTTTTTTATATCATAGTATTATCATATGCAGTTTAGTTTCATTAGTCTTCTTAAGATTTATTCATTGTATCAATGTTATACATATCTTTTGTTGAATTTATAGATGTTTAATATAAAGGGTAATATGGATATATTCAAATACTCTATTATTATTAAAACCTTACGACATTTTATTACAATTTATTACACAATATTGCAATTTTATTACACAAATATGTTAATAAAAATTCTATAAATTTATAATTGATAGTATTTTATTATTCTGTTATATATAATTCGATATCATTCTATGAAATTGAATCAAGTTATAATTTCTGTGATTCTAAGATTTCAATTGTTTATACAGAAAACTTCAAATATACATATCATTCTGATCAAAATTATAATTTTCACGGATTTTAGTAAATGCTATTTTAATTTTTAATATGCTTTTTTATTGCTATTGTCGAGTCGTATACGTATGAACTTAATAGCCTGTGATTTTACGGCCTATAATTTGCAAATATTAAGTTTAACAAAACAAAATTTAAATACTATATCAATTTAGTATATTAATTTACACTAATTTACACTAATTTATTATATTAATTATATTAAATATAGTATTTAAATATTTTAATACTTATTAAAATAACTAAACTAAATATTTAAATACTTAAATATTTATTTTTTATTATAATTATATATAGTACTTGTACTATAGACTACCTCTATTTTCGAGACATGGATTAATTTTAATTTTAATATAAATGTTAACAATTTTTAAATCCATAAATGATTTGTTTTAATTTTAATTTTAAATGTTAACAATTTTTAAATCCATAAATCCATAAATGATTTGCACCCTTAGCGCACACATCAATACGATAGAGAATAGATAGACGATAGAGAAGCTGAATATATTACAACATTAATATTTATTAGCGATTACTCTGTTATTAAATGCAACTTAAGTTACATCAATCGAAAAATAATTATTTTATGAATTTAATAAGAAGTAATTTTATATTACATTTATTATATAATAACATATTATTTTATCATACTATCATATTATTTTATATATAAGCTATGTAATCTCTTTGTTTATTAGACACTTTATATTTCTCTTTTGTTTTTATTTTTAATATAGTATATAATATTAATAATATTAAAATTATATATAATAAACAATTTTTAGCTTTCAGGTGAAATAAAATATTAAGTAAAGCACAGAAATAGAATATTTTTTTAAAGCAATTCTCTGTGTAATTTCATCTTTTTCCTCCTCTTCTTTAAAGATAAATAAAGAGATAACAGGTAAATGATGAATAAACGACAAATAAACGTTAAATAAAATAAATAGAAACTTTATTACGTCTATTATTTTTTTATGTATAAATTAAAATTTTTAATTTTATCGAACAAATCAGTGAGACAGATTAATAATTTTATAATTATATATTTAATAATTTGATTTCAATAAAAAAGAAAATTAGATATCCAAGATCTAATTCGCTGAATGTAGATCATTCTGTGATCTATTCGTTAAAAAATTTAGATTTACTTTTTTAACTCTAACACAAAATTTAATATTTAAGAATTTTTTATATTTCTAATTATAAATAAAAAAATCGATTGTAAAATTGAAATCACAACTGGCATCAATATAGACTTAACGAACCTATGACTCAATCAAATACTTTCTCTGAGTTGAAACAAGCATTAAAAAAAATCTTACGCTTTACACGTAATTATTCGCGCATATCGTTATTAGATCTACTATTCAAAATTTTTAATTTTTAATATATAATTCGTAAATCAACAAGCTCAAAAATTTAGATTTCAGTTTTATTCATATTATCTATTTTACAAGCTAATCATATTAAATCTTCTATTTTGCATTATGTTATATCGATCTCAAAGATATACAATTAATGAGCGCAAAAATTTATAAATAATTTGTATGTAATCTAAGAATCTTGAAAAAACTTCATCTACGCAGAAATCCGAGTTATCATTACTTTTATAAATATCTATAAGTATCAATATTTAATGTATGTAATAAATTACACATTAAATATCATTTTCTGGAATAAACTAATGATTTTATTTTTTAGAAAGGCCCGCAGGGAATTCTTATTCTTTTTATTCATCACGTCTTGAAGAGAAACATCGAGAACGTATTTCCAATTACATATGCATACATAAATAAAAAAAAGTACAACTTTTTCCTTGTCTTTCACAGAATACATATAAAAATTGCTGATGTAATAACGTAATACAAACAACACAATTACATTAATAATTTATATATATTATTAATATTATAAAATATATTTTTCAATTCGCAGGTTAATTAAATGGTTCCGAAATTTCAGGAATGGAATTTCGATTAACTGTAATCATTAGATTCCTTGTGTTTCTTAGAAGAAAAGATTCACAGATTAACTATTTGTATACTTATTTATTAATGTTGCACAATCAAAAATTTTTTTCCATACATGTTTCATTAACTTGTGTTTAAAAAAAAAATAATGATTTAACGGAAATTTTTATGTCAGTTTATCTTTGAAGAATGTAGGAAGATCTTTACAAGGTCAAATTCACGGCGATACATCATAAAAATCTTGTGGTTATAATTGTGATGTTGAAGTTTATAAAATAATATAAATATAATTTATTCTTTCTTAGACATAAATATTAATTGAGAGATATTGTTTGGCGTTATGTACTGAATTATTATTATTATTTTTTTTTTATAAAATGCTTTTTTATAAAAATTCTGCATCCGTTTAGAATAGTGTCTGAAAATTAGGTTCCAAAGCGTGAAACTTTATAAAGTAAAAAATCAAAAATGTTTATAAGTGCAGACAAAAAATTTGAATCATCCTTTTTAAATGTACGATAATCTGAAATCTATGTAATGTCACCTAATAAGTTAGAAAAAAATCGATTAAGCAATAAAAATCAGTCGAGCTATGAAAGTGAGTGACGGAAGAGCGGTCAAAGAGATTATGGGTAATGCATATAATTATAAGCTTGATTATAATTTATGCGCAAAAACTCGTTGGCGACGTCAATGATGAACTTTAACCCTTCGAGATTTAACTAAGTTTTTGACTTATCAATTCACTTCATTCATATAAAATTCTTCATTCATATAAAATTCCTATAAATTGAACATTTTTTTCTTTTCTATCTCATATCGTTCTTTTTTTGAAAGACATCAATATATAAACCGACACTGTTCACTATACCGATCTGTAAATTTGAAAAGTTGGGCCATTTCTCAAGTTCGTTCAAATCGTTTAATCATGTGGACATATAAATATTATCTTCTGGATCCCAGTTGCAGTTCGATTTTTCTGAAATATATTTTTTGTAATGAGCGAGGTGATTCTGAACTGTTGCTTCCGAGATCGCTTCGTAGTTGGAAAGTCTCGAGTCCGGTTCAGTGCCTTTTTTTACGAGTCGGCGATATCTCGAATTCAAATCGCTTGACTCCGTGATGCGGGCGTTACGCTTTGGCGGCGCGTAACGAGTTCGCGTACGGATGATACGCCGTGGAATCCCGTGGAATCCCGTGGAATTACCGGGCGGCAAATGTAAATTTGGTACGTGAGCAAAAAATAAAATCGCGGCGCAAACACGATCGAGGTGAGCGGCTCCAGTCGGCCTCCACTGCCGCGGCATGGAATGCCCTCTCCGCGGGGGAATCCCTGGGGGAGACCTTGAAAACTCGCCCTCGAGCCTTCACCCACCGGACACTGGCACTGGACGAAGGCGAAGTCAAGAAAGGCTCGGGAACTAACCGTGCGGTCAGCCGCAACAGGGATAAAGTCATCGTCGACGACGTATCTGCATTCAGTACGTTCTGACAATCCCTGCATTCAATACGTCCTGACGATATGGAAGGAGATTCCTCCGAGTGACTTTTTGACCATTTGGTTTAAATAGTGCGTGCGCTCATTCTCCCGGACGTCGGGTGCGCGGAACGTATCCATTTCGAACGTTTGAATTATAATATTTGAAAAGCAATCTTTGAAAAAGCTTTGTTTGCAATCTATTGCAATTTTAGGTATACCAATAATATCATGAATTAAATATAAATATATGTAGTATATGTATATGTATGCTAATAGTTTATATATATATATATATATATATATATATATAAAACTATTATATATATAATAGTTAATATATAATTAAATAAAATTATTAAAAAATGTAATTATTGTAGTATAAAGGAAAAAGGAAAAATAAAAATGGCAAGTATGAAGTTACGTTTCGAAAGTTGCAGTTTATTTTTATTATTCAAGTGTTTACATGGATATATGTAAGAATAAGAGAAGTAAAACTTGGAGAGGCCCGAAGCAGGTGACTTCATATTTGTTTCCTTAAATTTTATTTCTTCTTTTTCTGAAATAATTACATTTCTTATAATTTTGTCTTTTTATTTATATTTATTTTATTTATTATATATTTATATATATATATATACAATTTTATTTATATTTTATTTATAACAATGATTACATTAATACATGAATAATTAATATTGTGAACAAAGCAAAAGATATACATTGTGTATTAAACTTTGTGTGAATTCAATCATTCTTTCGTTTATAAAAATTTTGCTAATGAAAGACTGAATACTCAATAAAGAAGAAAAAAAAATTATTATTATTGCTAAAATATTAATATTGAATTGAATTTTCTCTACAACAAAATAGAATTTTTTTAGATTGTTTTTATCAAACTTTAAACTTTTTTCAATGGTTATAAATATAAAAATAACATTTTATGAAATAAAGGAAATACGGATTATATTAGATTTGAATTACAAAGAAACAAATCATTACAAATTTTTATAAATTCTTTACTTCTCTTCTGAACAACATATCTTATATTTTCCAGTACAAAAATGACTATAAAATCAATACCCGAGTGGTTTGCTAATAAAAATATTCTTATTACCGGTGGTACCGGATTTATGGGAAAAGTTCTAATTTCTAAATTATTACTGAGTTGTCCCGACATTGGTGATATTTTTTTAATAATCAGGAAGAAAAAGGGCGTTGATTCACATACAAGATTGCATCTGATATTACAGGTAACAAATCCAATTTTAATTATCTAAAAAATAAATAAAAATAGATAAAAAAAGATAGAAAATAAATTTAAAAAAATAGAAATAACATTACTTTAAAAATTTAATATAAATATTGTTAATATTATTAAAAACAAATTCGATAATTATGAATATTTATGATACATCTGATTGACATTCTAATTACACATTGAATAAATTCATATTAATTATTTGAAATAATTCATAATCTTGCTAAGTAATTAATTTGTTTTAATAATAGTAGTCTCAATAGTAATAATACCAATAATGTTTTAATTAATGTATAACTTCATATAAGGCTTAGGCTCGATTGCATTAACGATTATTTTGAATTTTAAGTGATATTTAATATATAATATGTGTCATGTATATTAAGTCACGTGTATTAAGTCTCGCTTAAAGCCCAAATAATATTGGTGCAACCGGGCCTTAGAGATATATAATTATATAATGATAGCAAAAAAGTTGTTTAAAAAGAGAGAAGAAAGAGAAAAGAAATATATTTTATTTTTATTTACACTATTTATAACATAAAAGAAATAAATTTAGATTATTGAATATGATTAAAAATATTATCATTTAGTAAAGTTACATTTGCGTGATCAAGATAATAATATCTAATATCTATCATAATAACATTCGAACATTCTTCTAATTTTCATAATTTCATAATATTGATATTTTATTTATTATTTTACTTTTTTACCTCATTATTTTCGCTATTATAAATTTATTAAAAAATATGTTATAAAAAGAATTATTGCACTATATCATAATTGAGCAAAGAATTTTAAACAAGAAATATTAAAATTTAAAAAAATACATTTGGTTTTTATAAAAAAATCAAAATATTAAAAGTTTAATTTTCCGAACTTATTAATTTCATATATATTTACTTACAAATGAATAAAAATATATTTTTATTTAAGATAATAATATAGCATACATTGTAAAATAAGATATTTTATTCAGGATAATGCAATATTAATTAAAATTAATAATCTCAAAAAAAGCTATATTTGGGCATATTAATGTAACGCGATAAAAAAAAAGTTCAAATTTTTAAAATAGAATTCAAAATTCAAAATTCAATTCGAAATTTGCTTTTTTACGTAATATCTTCGTCAGAATGTAAGGTAAAAATAAATATGCTTTCATTATATAATTCAAACTTTTGCTAAGTCATTCAAGTCTATCAAAATTCGGGCCAAACATTATTGAGATATGATGATTTAAAGTTTATTTTTACCACAGACTACAGATGCGCAAGTTAGTTTACATATTAATATACGTTTATCACATTCCAAATGTCGGCATTGTACACAATAGGTATTCTCCTCGGTACCTCGGCGTGTCTTTAACGAGAAATTTAATGGAGGATAATTTGAGAGATGGTCTTTCATACAAATATTATATAAATGCTACCCCGAAAAAAAAAAAAAAAAAAAAAAAAGTCCGAGATTTGCAGTGTTTCCTTACGTAAGTGCACGCGTGCATATCAACACAACTTATTTGTATGGCGCCGTAGTCAGGGGAGAGAAAGGGACAATTATCGGCATAAGTGAAAACGTCTCGACGCAAATATATGCGTCTAGATGGGTAATAGAACAGGTTGCATTGCGATCTCTTCGGTGCCACTGTCGTTAAAATAGCTTCGACCGATGATGAAGCAACGTTGCGACACGCAATGCACCTTTCCCGATCACATCACCGCGATTATTCCCGCGAAAGAGATTTATTATAATTCTAATGCCTCTCTTCGCACATTGTAGCTTTCGTAAGCTATTTATCGACTTTTTAATGACGATTCGCTAAAGGCGAACCTAAAACATTGCGACACCTCCCCCTCGGCGTGACCGCCGCAACGTCGAACGCAATCGCTTCTCTAAAACTTTAATGGACCTGCTCATTACGGACAATAACGAGAGGCATTTATGTTACTGGCTTACGTGTGGTAATCAGGGAATTTTATTGTACAGCGACGTAAACGTCAACTTTTTAACGCCGCGTGCAATATGCGAACTCACTGGTCTTTCTCCTGCCCCTATTACATTTTCCTACGCGTCGTTTGCAAAGAGCATAACAAAAAATTTTAGAACGTCCCTAGACTTTTATTGAGATATCAAGTGAATAAATTTGAATTACATTGAGTAAACTCGGTTCAAATCAAAATCGAACTAAAATTAATCGAACGAAATATAGTATGTAGCGGAAATTGGGAACGAACAATGCGTGATTGTATTATGTAGTCAATATCTAGTAGACCGAAATGAATCATCGTAAATCACCTTGACATCGATCATACCGTCAGAAATTTTCAAATTATTTCATCATCTTTCTCAATCTTTCGAGAGACTATCATCGAAGTGTAAAGAGAAGAGAGTTTGGTAAGAAGTCGTATCCTTGAATCATGCATGTGCGCGCGCAAAACCGATAAACGTTTCTGACATTTCCTTCTAATCCGCTTCGAATGCTTATGTTAGAAAGTGAAAATATAAACAATGACACGAATCATCAAATACTTGGAACAATAACGCACGGACGCATTTAAAAAATACCGAGCGATCATTTCTAATTGTTTTTTCTGAGTTGTACATCTTTTTTTTATTTATTAAAGGTATAATTTTCGAATTTTCTAACTTTTCATTATTTTCAATTATTCTCTTTTCTCTGATAGAATATCAAAATCAGAAAATTTTTGAATCCCATTTATAACTAGAGAACGAAATTAATTTAAAAAAAAAAATAGAAAATAACCGCTTCTTCTCTCTTTAGTGTTAATAATAAATTGAACAAAAGTGAGAAACCCACTCCAATTCGATAACGTCATTGCGCTGATTAGCAATTGTGAATTATTTAAATCGTCTTAAAGAGATGAAATTAGATCATTCATTGAATGGAAATTGCATTTGCAGCAAGAGCCATTTAGAATTCTCAGAGAACAATACCCGCAGCGACTTAAGAAACTTGTTGTCATAATCGGCGATACAACCATCGAGGAACTCTCTTTATCTGTCGCGGATAAGGAACGTCTCGTCAACAATGTTTCCGTCGTCTTTCACATGGCTGCTAATGTCAGGTTCGACCTGTCACTGAAAACCGCCGTCAAAATAAACACCATGGGTACCATAAACGTCGTGACATTAGCGAAACAGGTGAGAAATTTTCATTAATTTAGATCTAAATATATATATAATTTTACAATTTTATTTTTACAATTATTTTTGCAATTTTTTCATACGTCTTAGAACTCGTGCGTACGGAATGTGTGATTATGTCAGAAAAAAATAAGTATTCTTCCGAAAATTGCAAGTAATTATTTTTCAATTAAAGCAGTTAAAACTAGCAAATAAGCGCCAGTTTTGCATCAATTAATAGTCAAGCGTGCTAAATACATTCATGTATAATTTTTAAAACGCTGATTCATTGGCTTGAAATCGCTGTCGATTTCAAGCCAATGAATCAGCGTTTAAAAATTTCCATACATGATAATAGCACACCTGACTCTTAATTGATAAAAAATTTAAAGCGCTCATTTGTCAGTTCCAATTGCTTTAAAAGTTACTACTTGGATGCAATTTTGCTGAAGGAAAAAATTTGCCAGTTTGCGAGTTGACTCGTATCAAGAATTAAATATTAAAATAATTCGGTGACATTGATCAAATGATTAAAATTGAAACTTCAATGCAAACTTCATGCAATATTAAAGAGAAAAATTTTACCTGATGATACAAAAGTGCAAATTAGAAAACAGCCCGATTATCTTTCAGATGCCTCTACTCGAGTCATTTATTCACATTTCGACATCTTTTTGTCAATGTGGCGAATCGATATTGGAAGAACGCGCTTATCAAACCGACGTCTCATCAGAAAATGTCATTCGCATGGTTAACACAATGACAGATGAAGCCTTAGGGGCAATCAGATTGCAATTATTGGGCAAGCAACCGAACACGTACGCCTACAGCAAGGCACTCAGCGAAGATTTCGTGTCGAGATGCGGTCTACCCGTAGGAATCATACGACCATCAATAGGTAAGAATTTTCTTCTTTCAAATGCCTTCTCGATCTTTGCCAGAGTAATTTGTCATCGTTAATAAAATTGAATTGAGGAAAAACTGATTCCACACTGATTCTGAAAAATATACGAAGATAAGTTATCTTTTTACGCATAAATTTTCATCTTTAAGAAACTATTTTAAAATTCGGTTTCAATTTTTACTTTCGGGAAGAAAAATATTAAAAGATTTAGTCTTTCAATATATTTTTTTAGGGACTCGTCTAAGTTTCAATTATACTTCCAAACAAAATGTTGACGATTGTCCGATTTCGATTTCAGTTGGCGCGTCTTACAAAGAGCCTGTCCCTGGTTGGGTGGACAATATGAATGGTCCAACTGGGTTAATGATCGGCGCAGGTAAGGGGGTCATACGATCCATGCTCTGCAACGCAGATTATTTAACGGATGTGGTGCCTTGCGACATGGCCGTAAACGCGACAATCGCTCTGGCCTGGCAAGTCGGAACGGAGAGTTCCACGGAGCCAATATTTTTAAATGACACAGCGAATCAGGAAAATCCGATTTCCTGGGGTGATGCCTTGGAGATGGGGAAGAAGCACGTATTCGCGAACCCTTTCTCGCGTAAGAAACACGTCACCAAATTTATAAAAAAAAACATTGCGGAAAAAAAATGTGAAAAATATCCGACGTAATATTTGTTTTAGAACCGCTTTGGTATCCCGGTGGGAGAATGACTTCCTCCAAAGTTTTACATTGGTTCGCCGTCATGTTCTTTCACACTATACCCGCCTATCTGTTGGATATACTTCTTATTGTTACCGGAAATAAGCCCTTCTTGGTGCGAGTACAAAGTAGAGTAAACTCTGGGTTGGAATTACTTCAGTATTACACCATGAAACAGTGGATCTTTTGGTGAGACTTTAAATTTATTTAAATACGCATATATCAATATTATATTTCGCTGTAAAATGTCCCTTTAATTGTAGTAACGACAATCTGCGCAATTTGCAAGACCGTTTGTGTCCCTCTGATAAAGAAATATTTTTTATGGACACGAAGCTCCTGCGTTGGAACGAGTATTTGTTGGCGTACATCTTGGGTGCGAGACAATATTGCTTAAAGGATGATCCTTCGACGCTACCAAGAGCAAGACGAATCTTCATGTACTTATATTTCGCCGATTATCTGCTTAAAATAATATTTGGGAGTTTCCTTATTTGGATACTGTATACCTGGATGATCTCTGCTAAACCCATTATAGCGATGCTAGTCGAATCGACTGAATAATTGTAGGGTATAAAACTTGCTTAAATAAGTCGACAACATTTGATATACAATTGAACATTACTGTGCAAAGAGAAGTCAAGATTTTTAGATTTTTCAATGATCATTGCAAAGTGTTATCAAACATATATAATATGCATAAAATAGAATTAATTAAAAATTATCGTGTATCGTAAACGGAAAATACCTTATTTTTCAGTCAACATTACAGAATAACATTATTTTTCTAAAATGTGATGTTGTAAATATTATTTTTATTAATACAAAAACTAATTTTATAAAGTTTCCTTTTGCACGTCTATATTCAATTGATATTATCTTATGTTAATAATGTATAAATAACAAGACTACATCGACGATATAATTCATGTATGATTTCAGTTAAGAAATGTGCCAACATTTATAAAATGTTATTATATTATAAGAAAGGTTAACATTAATAATAATTAATAATAATGTAATATCAAATATAATCGCACGAAATATCATAATAAAAAAATTATAGAGACTAAACATATTTTGATATCGATTTGAATAATTATTTAATTTGCATTTTATTATATCTACAGCTATTCTGTTAAATATTTCAAAAAATAGATATCTCGAATAAATAACATCAAATATAATGATTTATCTTTCAGCCTATACCTAAATAATAAGTTTCTAAAATGTTTGCAAAAATATGCAAAACAAATATGCGCGTGCGCACACGTATACATAAAACAAAGGCTATTAAAAGTAATAAAAAAATCTTCACAATATTTTACATTTCAGTTGTAATCTTTAATAATCTTTAATAAGTTGAGATTATTTACTTTTTATTAATATCATTATTATCATTACCTATTATCATTACCCAATTATTAATCAATTAACTAATTAATAATTAATTAATAATTAATTTGTAAACAAATAAAAATTACGCAGTTATTCAATCAAGATAAAACAAATAAAACCGGTAATAAAAGCTTAACGAACCATATGGCTTAATCACATACTTTCTCCAAGTTAAAATAAATATTGAAGAAAAATATGTGCCTTAACACGTGGATACACGCGCGCATTATCATATCAATAATAACATAAATTACATCAATCAACAAATAATAATTGTTTTATGAATTTAATAAGAAGTAACTTTATATTACATTAATTATATAATAACATATTATTTTATCGTACTATATTATACTATATCGTACTCATATTATTTTATATTTTAGCTATGTAATCTCATTGCTTATTAGACACTTTGTATTTCTCTTTTGCTTTTATTTTTAATATAGTATATAATATTAATAATATTAAAATTATATATAATTAACAATTTTTAGCTTTTCAAGTGAAATAAAATATTAAATAAAGCACAGAAACAGAATATTTTTTTAAAGTAATTCTCTGTGTGACTTCGTCTTTTTCTTTCTTTTCTTTAAAGATAAGTAAAGAGAGAATAAATGAATGATAAATAAATGATAAATAAATGATAAATAAAGTAAATAGAAACTTTATTACAACTATTATTTGTTTAAGTATAAACTAGAATATTTAATTTTATCGAATAAATCAGTGAAGCAAATTAAAAATTTTATAATTATATATTTAATAATTTGAATTCAATAAAAAAGAAAATTATTAGATATGCAAGATCTAATCAGCTGAGTAATTCTCTGATTCATTAAAAAAATTTAGATTTACTTTTTCGACTCTAACACAAAATTTAAAATAACGACTCTAACACAATATTTAAAAATTTTTTATATTTCTAATTATAAATAAAATCGATTGTAAAACTTGAAATAAATCATAATCAATATATAGACTTAATGAACCTATGACTCAATCAAATACTTTCTCTGTTAAATATTTCAAAAAATAGATATCTCGAGTAAATAACATCAAATATAATGATTTATCTTTCAGCCTATTCCTAAATAATAAGTTTCTAAAATGTTTGCAAAAATATGCAAAACATATGCGCGTGTGCACACATATACGTAAAATAAAAAGCTATTAGAAATGAATTGAAGCTATTAGAAGTGAGTTCTTCGAGTTGAAACAAGCATTAAAAAAAAAAATCTTACACTTTACACGTAATTATTCGGGTATATCATTATTAGATCAATTTCAAATGGTCGAATTCGAGGCCGAGCGAGACTTGAGGCCTAAGACAGTTCCAGCCGCCGACTCACATCGCATTCGTCCGTCGACCGTTTCTTCTCGCGGTAAGTGTGCGAGCAAGTGTTATCAGCGATTCCGGGACCGATAAGTCCCGATCGGTCGTAACATACAAGTCTACACTTCTACCGATGTAGATTAATTTGAATACCGGTTCAGTTTAGCCCCTTTTTTAATCCGTAGAAATAAAAAATAAAATAATTGAACCGAGATTCCAGTTAATCTGCATTGGTGGAAACGGACATCAGCCTTACTCCGTGTCCGTTTCTATCGTGGATATGTTAGTTTTAATCCGATCTTACTTTTCACCTCTTTTTAATTCCAAGAGTTAGAAAGAGGTGAGAGGAGTCAATTAAGCCGAGATTAAAATTAAATGGACATTGATGGAAATGGATATCGGTCACGTTTCCGATTCCTCGCGTGAGTGTGTATACGGCCGCTGACGTACGTTAATGGTAGGAAAGTGATTCGCACACGTGTCAAATCGACTTTTGAAAACCTCTGAGGAAGAAAATCGCCTCCGAAAGAAGAATGCCGAATACTTTAACATACACTCTATATTGCGGACTCTAATTAACGCCATTTTCGTGATAATAATGATAAGTTAATTTTTACATTAAACTCTAAATAAAATAATGGACGTTAAAAAATGAGAATAATCGCGAAAGTGTGTGCTCATCATGCCATGCCTGTGTTGAGGGTCAAACTCGTTTCCTTTAAGCAAAAGATAATGTTACATTTAAACGCATTTAATAATAATCCGAGATTGACGACATATGCGTCAGATTGAAAAAAACGCCAATATTCCGAAGCAAATTAGTGTGACATAGTAATGTATCTATTTAGAATGTAGATGCCTAGTAATCTTAATCTCCTTTCAATAATATGTTAAAGCAAAATGTGTGAACCGATTTTTCAAACGATAATATATTCTAATTTCATATATTGCTATAAAGAATAAAATTCAGAAATACAGTAAATTGAAATTATATTTCTTCGATGTTAAAAAATCGTTAAATAATCTTGATCATTTTTATTTTATTCAATGTCTACATTTTTACGCTAATTTTATCTTTATTATGGATAATTTATTGTAAAAATATTCTGAAGTCTTATTTCTATAATTAAAGAAATTAATTACTGTAAATAGATGAAAATATGTAGTATCTCGAAATTTTATTTTTTATTACATTAAAATTTTGTATTTTTAATTAAAAGTTTTACTTATATTTAATTAAATATAGCACTTCTGAATACTACACACACACACACACACACACACACACACACACACATTATATATTATATATATATATATATATAGAATACATATGGCCAGACGAAATTAAAAAAAAATATATATTATACGATACTGTTTTTTGAGCAGAAAATAATTCTTAAGTGGCTGTCCATTTTTCAATGAACATATTAATATTCATATTAATAAAAAAAAATATACATTTGTCTGATTAAAAAGTTTTATTAAATTTATTATTAAAAATATTATTCAAACGAAATATCTAATTCTTCGGTAAGGCCTGTTTTTATTTTCTTCTCGAACATATTTCACATGCATAGATTAAGATAATTTTAAAATTGATCTTTTCTTACAGATTCTTAAGAAATTTGATATAGTTTACTCTTTTACATTTATTTATTCTAAGACTGTAACTTTTATCAACTTTGATCTTTCTTCGTCGATAGGAAACGCGTAATTTGACGAACATAAACAGTTAAGTAAGCATTGCATATGATATACATATATTATCATCCACTATATCCGTGTCGGAAAAAGATTCCTTCGACTATCTCTGTCGCTCACCGAGGATGTTACTATTGTCCAATTGGCGAGCATAGGTATGTAAACGATTTCACGTAGATATATATATCCAGATATTTCTTCCACTTCTATCAGTATAATCGAAAACAGAGCGCGGGAAAATCCAGATATCAATATCTCGTCGCTAACGTCTCCTATATTTTCATGTAGAGTCAAATATCCAGATATTGGATTTGAAATTGATTTACGTATGGCATATAGCTTGGTGATAGCTGAAATTATAAATATTATAAGAAAATATTGAATTACATTTTTTGTAAGATCTCGGCTTTCTTAACTCTTCATGATTTTATAACAAATATGTTTAAAATTTTTAAGTAGAAAAACGTTCATAAAATTCAAAACAAATAATTGAGTTTAAAAACACACAAACTAAGCAAGGACGTCAGCGATCAATATTATTATTTATAATATTTAATTATTTATAAAATTTATAACATTTAAGTACACATATCAATAAATACATGTCGTTTTAATCTTATATTAAGTCGTTCTCTTAATAACTTTATAGTCTTAATAATCTTATTTAGTCCTTGTCTATTAATATTTTTTACATTTTTATATACTAATCTCGTTAAATCCTCCGTCAGTTTCCATTTCGAAACCTCGCGCTCACATATCCAATGGGCATAGCCCATAGCCCATAGATGGAAAAATCGAACTATCGGCGGTCATATCCGGATAAAAACAAATATTGGTGGAGGGGATATGTATATCTATGTATGATCGCACCTTAACGCGCCGGACAAGCACCGAATTGCGAAAGTGCGTGGAATGATTTAATTTCAATAACCGCGATATTTCTCCTAACTTGATGTGTACAATCGCGCAATACTTAATTATCCTGCAAAAGTCTGCCGTTAGCAACGACTATAGGCCAGT
This sequence comes from Pogonomyrmex barbatus, assembly GCF_055798465.1. Lineage (NCBI taxonomy): Eukaryota > Metazoa > Arthropoda > Insecta > Hymenoptera > Formicidae > Pogonomyrmex > Pogonomyrmex barbatus. The sequence continues at coordinate 5,960,615 of NW_028297113.1, read as the reverse complement.
TCTTTTGGCTAAACTGGTTGTACTAATTCACATATTAATAAAAAGACATATTAATAAAAAAAAAAAACATTGGAAGAAGAAAGATAAACTATGAATTAGTGCAGCCAGTTCAGCTAAAAAGAACAAGCCCTATATGTATTACTCATCGCGCAATACGCGCTCTGGCTTCGCCATTTCCGTTCCGTAAAACATGAATATAATCATCTCCCTCGGCCGACGAACGGCGATTCTTGGGGGGGCTCCGATCGTGTCAAATATATCGACGTGAAAAAATTGCCGTCGCGTACATTCGTGAATCCCGTGATTATCATTTCAGGGAAGCTTTTCGAAGAATCGTTCCCACACGGCTCAAAATATGGAACACGACAAAACGGACGAAGTGGTGCCGGACAGAGTGGCTCAGACTTTTGCTGGTCAGAAGATAATGTTGACCGGCGGCACGGGATTTTTAGGAAAAGTATTAATCGAAAAGTTTCTGCGATGTTTGCCCGACATATCGCACATTTACATGCTCATCAGATCGAAGAAGGGCAAGGACTGCAAGCACCGTTTGGACGAGATGTTCAACTCTCCGGTAAGTCCCGGCCGCCTTTCTTTTGAAAAAAAAAGAGAATTTTTTTTGGTGCTCTCTTAGGAAACTCGCGCACGAAATATCTCCTAATAACGCAATTGAAAGTTTCTGTCTGAGCGACCAATTGTGCAGCAAGTACGAAAAAGAGTCACGGTATCGTTGTCGTAACATCTCGATTTGCTGGTAAATTCATGTTCCACCAACACCTTGGTCTCTCGGCGAGAGCACCAAAAAGAGAAAGTGCGTAACTATGACTTTGCTATTGCGTTGCAAGTTGCATCATGGTTGCCTTACGCCGATGATAACGCGAGGTGCGGCCGGAAAGGTACGCTCGGCAAACGCCGTTTTCTCTTACGCACGTGCTTTAGATATCTCTTAAACCAAATTCGCCAATGAAAGTGTATTAAATCCCGGTCATCAACCGCGGCCCGATCTATCTATGTGACGAAAGAAACCAAGTCAAGATCTCGAAAATATAGCCAGGGAAGGGATGGTAATTATTATCGCTACTGACAGATCCGGTGAATGTACGGATTCCGCGGCATGTTATGTTACATTTTTCAAATTTTTTAACGCAATAACCGTAAATATAGTGTCTTATACATGTGTGCACGTGCGCGCGCGCGCGCGTGTGTGTGTGTGTGTGTGTGTGTGTGTGTGTGTGTGTGTACATAGGCGCATGTTTGTCCGGTAAACCTTCTATAAATTAGAATCATTAAATGCAATTTTATCATTAAAATGCAAATTATCATTAAAATGCAATTTTTCCTGTTTGTTTTGCTCAAGAGAAACGATTACAATAATTTTTGTTATATGATTTAATTCTTTAACTCGGCAAATCAAGTAAATATAGCAAACTATCTGCTTATCGAAATCTGAAACTATAGCAGTAATAGTTCACATTGCATTAATGATATTCGTTCGAATCCAATTCGTATAGTGAAGTAATTACAACAGTGAGGTAATTATCACGTCAAGTTAATGAAGTAACGTAACTTTCAATTATGCACAAAGATGGAATCTTTGTCTAGCTATCCATTGTAGGTATTCATTATGACGGAATTTGCATGAAAAATTTATCAGTCTGAATTTTATAAAATTCATCAGATTTGTTATCGGCGATCGGAGAAAATATAAATACAAATATTAATTAAAAATCCAAGAAAAAAGATATGTTTCTCAGATTAAGTCACGATATTAACTTTGAATAGACTTTAATAATATCTTGTGAGAGAAATACATGAGAAAGAAAAATTATTCGAAACTTTTCATTTCTTACTGAAGAATGGTGAATGGTATAATATATGATATGTTTTATGTATGGAACTGTATGACTTTCTTTCCATATAATTATATCCCTTATCTAATTATTCTACATATAATTATTCTGTTATATAAAAAGATATTAAAAGTCTCGAAAAATTCTATATAATAAATATTTATATATTAATAAACGTAAATTCTACTTGTGAATTTTGAGTTCACGCGTCACAGCTTGAAAAAATCTTGTTATATAAAGATATATACACACACACACACACACACACACACACACACACACACACACACACACATATATATGTATATATCTTTTTATAACAAGATTTTTTTCAAGCTGTGACGCGTGAACTTAAAATTCACAAGTAGAATTTACGTTTATTAATATATATGATGAACTGTATGACTTTCTTTCCATATAATTATATCCCTTATCTAATTATTCTACATATAATTATTCTGTTATATAAAAAGATATTAAAAGTATATATATATATATATATATATATATATATATATATATACATACAGGGCGTCCAAAAAATGGCCCAAAAAATGGCCAAGCCGTCATATGCATGTGGAGCGGACTAAATTAAGTCAAAAAGTCCTGTACTATTTTGCGATTTTCGCAATAGTTATTAATTTATGAAAATAGTCAAATTGCAAGCGCGCGGTGAGATAGGAGTCCAGCCCAGTGAGTCACGCGTTCGCCGTCGCTAGGCACGTGGAGTTGTTGATTACAAGCGGCATTGGCTTTCTTCTACGTACGTTACGTGCGCCTACGTACATAGCGAGCTCCACGTGTGACTAGCACGGCGAATGCGTGTCTCACTGGACGGTTTTATCTCACCACGCTTGCAATTTGACTATTTTCATAACAATTAATAACTCGTTAACTATTGCGAAAATCGCAAAAGTACAGGACTTTTCGACTCAGTTTAGTCTGCACCACCTGCTATATGACAGCTTGGACATTTTTTTGGAACACTGTATATATATATATATATATATATATATATATATATATATATATTTATATATATTTATATATATATATATATAAAATCTTTATATAACATATATATATATTATAAATGTAATTAATGAATTATAAAATATTTTTGCGTAAATTATTTAACATCTTCATTTATTATCGAAGTAAAAACGTAGTTCTCGGTTTATTTTAAATCTGCTGTGTCAGTCATAAATATTATATTATTAAGAAATATTTTCAATTCAACATATTTTGCAACAATGAGTACGATAAATCAATAGAAATTTTAATACCTTTATTTAACTCAAAGACGAATCGATTAATAGAAACATATAATTGTATTTTTATAAAAATGTGAATTGCATGCGATGTGAATTACATTTTTTGAATGTACATTTGAATGTACATTTTTCTCTTATCAATCAAATTTTTTCTTATCGTCATCCTATTGTTTTATAAAAAAGATATGAAACAGCATATGTTACACGATAATGATAACTGATATATTACATAACCACTAAATATAGCTGTTTTCGAACCTTTTCATCGCATTCTCGCGTGAAAAAAAACTTATTATATCTTAATCATTAATTATTTTCAACCAAAAAAAAGCTCAAGGATTTTTCTATTAGAATAACTGCGAGTCCGTACTGGCAATGACTGTGTTTTAATGATAGATGTATTCATAGTGACATAATAATATGTCTTCAACGGTTTTCATTACTCATATCCTCTAGTAACACTTTTTTGTAATTTCTTCATGAAACTGCAATTACCTTTCTTACCCTGCTCTTGTAATATGACATACATGCGATTATGCGCGACCCTCGTACGCAAGCAATGGACGATTCACTTGAGATTCAAATTACAGCTTTTCGACAAAGTCAAGACGCAAAGGGGACTGCCGGAGCTCGAGAAAGTGATAACGGCCGTTAATGGGGATGTGTTATTGCCAGGACTTGGATTATCCCCGGAGGATAGAAAGATGCTCATCGAGAACGTTAATATCGTGTTTCACGCAGCGGCTACCGTCAGGTACTGATAACAAGAGGAAATAAAAAAATCACTATCTTTAGTTCAACATTGTGACATTTTTAGCGAGATTTGGTGAAACTACAAATTTAAAGAATAATTTCTTAAATGAGAATGCAGTTTTAGAAATGTAATGAATGAAATGGCAATGTTGGCAGCACATAAGTAATTTGCGAACAAATTGTGACAGATTGGCGTCAACTATGTTCAATATTAAGTACATATTCTGCCAGCCGGTACTTGTCGACGTAATCTGATAGTAGATTGTCAGCAGAAAGCAAGCAGGATCCGTAATTTCGTAATCGTTTAAATGGAATGTATTATTTAAGTAGTTATGAAATAACAGATCCTGTTTGATTTCTGCAATCATTTCGCAGATGTTAACACGCAAATGTTAATATGGTAACTGGCAGAATAAATCTTCAATTTTGTTGAGGATTCTCCGAAATCTCGTTTCGATCGATTTGGCTATCAGATAATCATGTTTTCTTTCAAAAATATTTCAAAATTTCAAAATTGTACGTGTATCAGTATACAAAATATTTTAAAGTGGAGGGCAATCGTTTTGAAAATGATTGGGAATCCAAAAACAAGAAAAAAAGTTGGTATGAACATAGATCCGGAAATGCGTTGTTTTCGAGTTATTTTTATGTTGAATTTTCAAATTTTAACGTGAAAATGACATGAAAGCTTGAAAATAATGCATTTTTAAACTTATGTTCATATTACTTTTCTTCTTGTGTTTGGATCCCCATTCATTTTCCGATTGATTAACCTCGACTTATGAAACAACCTGTATATTAAAATATATACATCAATTCTCGTGATCACGATTCTCTGGATGATTAACAAGAGTTTTTCATTTGCATCATAAACCTTTTGCAGATTCGATGAACTGTTGAAAAAAGCGGTACTGTTAAATACACGTGGTACGAAGCAGATGATAGAGTTAGCCAAAGAAATGAAGTACCTAATCCTGTTCGTTCACATCAGCACGGCCTATTGTCATACTGAAGAAAAAGTGAGTGAGCTTTTGAACATTTGTATGCCCGGATGTTTGGAAAATAATAAAAAAAAGAATCAACCTTGACAGATCCTGCGCGAGAAAACGTATCCTCCGCCCGCGGATCCTCATCAAGTGATCAAGTACGTCGAATGGATGGACGATGACGTAGTCGAGGCAATGACGGACAAGATTCTGGGCAAGCTACCTAATACATACGTTTTCGCGAAGGCTTTATCGGAAAGTATTGTCGAAGAATCTATGTTACATATCCCATCAATAATCCTGAGGTACTGACGAAAGAGCTTCCTTTCAATTCGATCGTTAAATATTCCCGTTGTTACAAATTTTATTGTCCGTTAGACCAAGCGTAATTATTCCTATCTGGAAGGAACCGCTTCCGGGTTGGACGGACAACATTAATGGGCCCACCGGCCTTTTAATTGGTGCCGGAAAAGGAGTAATTAGAACAATGTACTGTAATGAAAATGGTTACGCCGATTATATGCCCGTTGATATCGCCGTCAATGGTATTCTTCTTGCTACATGGAATTTTATTCATTTCAAAGATCATGAAAAACGTGTTTACAATATGACGAGTAGTAGCGAGTTCAAGGTAAGTATAGAAAATGATATGCTTGAGGTATCTCTTAGCGAAGGATGTATCGAAGATGAAATCTTCACTTTTGGGTAGGTATCCTGGGCAGAAATAATAGACCGCGGCCGAAAAATAACGCAACGAATACCTCTGAATGGAGTGGTATGGTATCCAGGCGGTAGTTTGAAGAAGTCACGACTTATACATAATATTTGTATATTGTTCTTTCACACGATCCCGGCTTATATCATCGATGCGTTGCTTTTCCTGGCGGGATATAAACCGATGTAAGTCATCGCGAGATCTCAAACCAATGTAGATATATCTTGATCTTAGCTTAATTTATCTTTAATCTTTATTTTTAATTAAAAAAGACAATTTCAAAGCGACATCAAAATTAATCTATATTGATAGAAATGAACATATAAGAGATTAATACACGTTTATTTATCTTGTTTATATTACAGCATGTGCCGTATACAACGTCGTATAAACAAAGGGTTCAAAGTTTTCGAGTATTATGCCAATAATCAATGGGATTTTGAGAATAATATATATATTGACGATATAAGAGCAAAGCTCAACAGCACGGAATATAAAAACTATCAAGTGCACGGCAAAGACATGGATATAGATGCGTACTTCGAGAATTGCATTCGAGCTGCCAGAATTTACATCTTGAATGAATCTCCAGAAACATTGCCAGCCGCACGTCGGCATTTGAGAATGTAAGTTGAAAATGCATACTTCTTTTTACATGAATTAATTTAATAATATCTTTTTTTGTCGTAGTATGTACTGGGTGGACGTGTTCACCAAAATATTATTTTTCCTGCTTATTATATACATGTTAGCATCCTGGAGTGAAAGTTTTAGAACGTTACTTATAAGCAGCCTGACATACGTATCGTAAACGGAAAATATCTTATTTTTCAGTCAGCATTACAGAATAGCATTATTTTTCTAAAATGTGTTGTTGTAAATATTATTTTTATTCAAAAACTAATTTTAAAATAAAGTTTCCTTTTGCATAACTATATTCAATATTACCTTATGTTAATAATGTCTATAACCTTATGTTGATATGTATTTGTATAATGTATGTATAAATAACAAGATTACATCGACGATATAACTCATGATTTACCTAATAATTAAATGTCAATCGAAAAATAATTATTTTATTTAATAAGAAGTAACTTTATATTACATTTATTATATAATAACATATTATCTTATCATACTATCATACTATCATATTATTTTATATTTTAGCTACGTAATCTCTTTGCTTATTAGACACTTTGTATTTCTCTTTTGCTTTCATTTTTAATATAGTATATAATATTAATAGTATTAAAATTATATATAATATAAATTATATATAAATTATATATAATAAAAAATTTTTAGCTTTTCAGGTAAAATAAAGTATTAAATAAAGCACAGAAATAAAATATTTTGTTAAAGCAATTTTCTCTGTGACTTCGTCTTTTTCTTCCTTTTCTTTAAAGATAAATAAAGAGATAACAAGTGAATGATAAATAAATGACAAATAAATGATAAAAAATAAATAGAAACTTTATTACAATTATTATTTGTTTATGTATAAATTAAAATATTTAATTTTATCGAACAAATCAGTGAGGCAGATTAATAATTTTATAATTATATATTTAATAATTTGAATTCAATAAAAAAAAAATTATTATATATCCAAAATCTAATCCGCTGAATGTAGTGTTATCACGTGTTCTCTGATCTATTCGTTAAAAAATTTACTTTTCCGACTCTAACACAAAATTTAATATTTAAGAATTTTTTATATTTCTAATTATAAATAAAAAAATCGATTGTAAAATCGAGATAAGTCATAATTGGCATCAATATAGACTTAACGAACCTATGACTCAATCAAATACTTTCTCTGAGTTGAAACAAGCATTAAAAGAAATCTTACGCTTTACACGTAATTATTCGCGCATATCGTTATTAGATCTACTATTCAAAATCTTTAATTTTTGATATATAATTCGTAAATCAACAAGCTCAAAAATTTAGATTTCAGTTTAGTTCGTATTATCTATTTTGCAAGCTAATTATATTAAATCTTCTATTTTGCATATTTATGTTACATCAATCGCAAAGATATACAATTAATGAGCGCAAAAATTTATAAATAATTTGTATGTAATCTAAGAATCTTGAAAAAACTTCATCTACGCAGAAATCCGAGTTATCATTACTTTTATAAATATCTATAAGTATCAATATTTAATGTATGTAATAAATTACACATTAAATATCATTTTCTGGAATAAACTAATGATTTTATTTTTTAGAAAGGCCCGCAGGGAATTCTTATTCTTTTTATTCATCACGTCTTGAAGAGAAACATCGAGAACGTATTTCCAATTACATATGCATACATAAATAAAAAAAAGTACAACTTTTTCCTTGTCTTTCACAGAATACATATAAAAATTGCTGATGTAATAACGTAATACAAACAACACAATTACATTAATAATTTATATGTATAAGTATATATAACAACGTAACATAAACAACGTTATACTAATAATTTATATATACAATTATATATATAAATTATTAAAATATGTAAATTATATGTATAATGTATGTAAATTATATATATGTACATATATATGAATGAAGTAATGAAATAATGGAAAAGAGTTTACTACGAATAAAAGGAACAAGTAGTTCGCATTGTCTGGTCCATGAAACGCGCGTTGAAAAGTTCGTGCTTTCGGGGCAGATATCGATTTTTCCGATTATCGGCCTGGCGATTTCGGCCTGGCGATTTTCACTTTTCGCATATACATATTTACATGGCGAAGGAAAACGGATCGTAACGTATACGGGTCATAACACAAATAAATAACGTTCATTACGATTGACGTGACCGCTCGTAAAGAAACTTTCGTCATGGCTCACGTGTACCTTTTCAAACGCAAAATGTTCAGCACGAGAGAGAGAAAGCAGAGAGACAAGACATGCAGTTACGAAAGGGAAGTCTATCATATGTTTGAATATCTTTAATATCCCATCTACGAGCAGCACTTTGGAATAAACAATGCGAGGGAGAGAGAGAGAGGTGAAGAGAAAAAGAGAAAGAGAGAGAGAGAGAGAGAGAGAGAGAGAGAGAGAGGGGGGAGATCTCGCTCTTCGGCGATGACATAATCAAGGAAAGTCCTTAACTCGCGGCACTGTTTCTCCTTGCTGCGCGCAGTTTAACGTGTTATTCCGCATGCTTGCCGTTACAATATTGAACTGTCATTTCCCGCGATTTCTCACCGTTCCACCGTACGTTAATCAGAACAGGCGGTTTCGGAGAACAACAAGATTCATTCGGTCGAATCAATTATCGATATTTATCGCAGGCACATTCTTGGAGGAGAGGCAGATGCATTCGATGACTCCATTGTCCGTGAAGACTCATTGTCCGAGAAGTCGAACTTAAAAAAACAAACAAAAAGCGAAAAAATAAATTTCGTTATCTCAGATATAAAACGCGTGCCAATTTTCGATACGTGTCGTAATTGCGTGAGACCGCGCCTTTTCTCTTTCCTTTGCTCTTCCGCGTACGATGAAGACCGACGTGTCATCGTGTAATTCCATGTAAATCCCGTTAAAAAAAAAAAAAAAAAAAAAAAAAAAAAAAAAAAAAAAAAACCGATACAAGAAAGGTCGAAAGCTACGAAAATGAGTGAGAAATTGACCGTGAGGCTCGTTCATTCTCCTGTTTCGAGCGTCGCTCGGGGAGTCACGCAAACATCGATCATGATAGTAGCGATCTCGATGTCGCGACTAAGAATCATTAAATTCGTCGGATCACGTTAATCAATTTTTTTTCTTTCTTTCTTTCCCGCTCGACACACTTGAAAACGGGATCTCGTAGCCGGGACACGTAGTCCGACATACACACACATACGCGCGCGTTGCGTAAGATTTAGATCTGTGGATAAAACCGATACGCTTCATACGTGTGTGTACGCGCTCGCGCGTGTGTGTGTATGTGTGCGCGCGATTCGCTGAAAATAAATGCGAAAGCATCAAGTCGGGATCGGAGTGGTACTTTCCCGACTCTACGACGACCGGTTCGCACCACCCGACTGAACATGGCCGAATCCGAGGCCGAGCGAGACTTGAAGCCTGAGACAGTTCCAGCCGTGTCGCATTCGTCCGTCGACCGTTTCTTCTCGCGGTAAGTGTGCGAGCAAGTGTTATCAGCGACTCCGGGACCGATAAGTCCCGATCGGTCGTAACATACAAGTCTACACTTCTACCGATGTAGATTAATTTGAATACCGGTTCAGTTTAGCCCCTTTTTTAATCCGTAGAAATAAAAAAATAAAATAATTGAACCGAGATTCCAGTTAATCTATATTGGCGGAAACGGACATTCAGCCTTACTCCGTGTCCGTTTCTATCGTGGATATGTTAGTTTTAATCCGACCTTACCTACTTTTTCACCTCTTTTTAATTCCAAGAGTTAGAAAGAGGTGAGAGGAGTCAATTAAGCCGAGATTAAAATTAAATGGACATTGGTGGAAATGGACATCGGCCACGTTTCCGATTCCCCGCGCGGGTGAGTGTGTGTACGGCCGCTGACGTGCGTTAATGGTAAGAAAGTGATTGCACACGTGTCGAATCGACTTTTGAAAATTTCTGGGGAAGAAAATCGCCTCCGAAAGAAGATGCCGAATACTTTAACATACACTCTATACTGCGGACTCTAATTAACGCCTCTAATTTTCGTGATAATAATGATAAATTAATTTTTATATTAAACTCTAAATGAAATAATGCACGTTAAGAAATGAGAATAATCGCGAACGTGTGCTCATCATGCCTGTGTTGAGGATCAAACTCGTTTCCTTCGCAAAAAATAATGTTACATTTAAATCCGAGATTGACGACATAACCGTCAGATTGAAAAAACGCCAATACTCGGAAGCAAATTAGTATGACGTAGTATATTGTTCGTAATAATATATTTATTTATAATGTCTATCTGATGTTTAGAAGTCTATCTGATGTAATCTTCGTCTCCTTTTAATAATATGTTAAAGCAAAATGTGTGTACCGATGTTTCAAATGATAATGCATTCTAATTTCATATATTGCTATAAAGAATAAAATTCAGAAATACGTAAATTGAAATTATATTTCTTCGATGTTTTAAAAAAATCGTCAAATAATCTTGATCGTTTTTATTTTATTCAATGTCTACATTTTTACGCTAATTTTATCTTTATTTATAGATAATTTATTGTAAAAATATTCTGAAGTCTTATTTCTATAATTGAAGAAATTAATTACTTATAAATAGATGAAAATATGTAGTATCCCGAAATTTTATTTTTTATTAAATTAAAATTTTTGTATTTTTAATTAAAGGTCTTACTTAGTTTAATTAAATATAAAACTTCTGAATACTATATATATATATATATATATATATATATATATTTTTTTTTTTTTAATTAAAATTTCGATATTGTTTTTGAGCAGGGAATAATTCTTGAGTGATTGATATTTTTCAATGGACATATTAACATTCATATTAATGAAAAAAATATACATCTGTTTTGATTACAAAATTTTTATCAAATTTATTACAGAATATTAAAAATATTATACAAATGAAATATCTAATTCTTCGGCAAAACCTGCTTTTATTTTCTTCTCGAACATATTTGACATGCATAGATTAAGACAATTTTAAATTAATCTTTTCTTACAGATGTGAGAAATTTGATAGTTTACTCTTCACATTTATTTCTATATTTATTCTAATAATGTAACTTTTAGTTTATCAACTTTGATTTTTCTTCGTCGATAGGAAACGTGTAAGTTCGCGTAAGTTGGCGAACGTAAACAATTAAGTAAGCATTGTATATGATATGCATGTATTATCATCCAATATTTCGTATCGGAAAAAGACCCCTTCGACTATCTCTGTCGCTCATCGAGGAAGTTACCATTGTCCAATTGGCGAGCATAAATATGTAACGCGCGAGGCAAGCACCGAATTGCGAAAGTGCATGGAACGATTCAATTTCAATAACCGCGATACTTCTCCCAACATGATTGTGTACGATCGCGCAATTACTTAATTATTCTGCAAAGCGAAACAAGCGCGTCTGTCGTTCGCAACGTTATATGTGTGTAATTACGCGTCGCGCAATACGCGCTCTGATTTTGCTTTCCGTTCCGCGAAACGTGAATATAATCATCTCCCTCGGCCGACGAACGGCGATTCTTGGATCTCCGATCGTGTCAAATGTATCGACAACGGTGAAAATCACCGTTCCGTACACATTCGTGAATCCCGTGATTATCATTTCAGGGAAGCTTTTCGAAGGATCGTTCCCACACGGTGCAAAATATGGAGCACGACAAAACGGACGAAGTGATGCCGGACAGAGTGGCCCAGACATTCGCTGGTCAGAAGATAATGTTGACCGGCGGCACGGGATTTTTAGGAAAAGTATTAATCGAAAAGTTTCTGCGATATTTGCCCGACATATCGCACATTTACATGCTCATCAGATCGAAGAAGGGCAAGGATTGCAAGCACCGTTTGGACGAGATGTTCAATTCTCCGGTAAGTCTCGGCCGCCTTTCTTCCGAAAAAAAAAAAAAGAGAAATTTTTTTTGGTACTCTCTTAAGGAAACTCGCGCACGAAATATTTCCTAATAACGCAATTAAAAGTTTCTGTCTGAGCGATCGATTGTGCGGCAAGTATAAGAAAAAGTCACGGTATCGTCCTCGTAATATCTCGGTTCGCTGGAAAATTCATGTTCCACCAACACTTTTGGTCTTCCTGGTCTTTTGCGAGAGCACCAAAAAGAGAAAGTGCGTGACTATGACTTTGCTATTGCGTTGCAAGTTGCATCATTGTTGCCTTACGCCGACGATAACGCGAGAGTGCAGCGGAGAAGGTACGCCGTTTTCTCTTACGCGCGCGCTTTGGATAGCTCTCAAATGAAATTCGCCAGTGAAAGTGTATTAAACCGGGCCGTCAACCGCGGCCCGATCCATCTATGTGACGAAAGAAACCAAGTCAAGGCCTCGAAAATATAGCCAGGGAAGAGATGGTGATTATTGGTATCGCTACTGCCAACTCCGGTGAAAGTACGGATTGCGCGGCGATGTTATGTCATGTCTTTCGAATTTTAACGCAATACCATATACATGCTGCCTTATACGTGTGCGCATGTGTGTGTGTGTGTGTGTGTGTGTGTGTGTGTGTGTGTGTGTGTGTGTGTGTGTGTGTACACGTGTACACACATAGGCGCATGTTTGTCCGGTAAAACTTCTATAAATTAGAATCATTAAATGCAATTTTATCATTAAAATGCAAATTATCATTAAAATGCAATTTTTCCTGTTTGTTTTGCTCAAGAGAAAGAGATTACAATAATTTTTGTTATATGATTTAATTCTTTAACTCGGCAAATCAAGTAAATATAGCAAACTATGCTTATCGAAATCTGAACTATAGCAATGGTAGTTCACGTTGCATTAATGATATTCGTTCGAATCCAATTCGTATAGTGAAGTAATTACAACAGTGAGGTAATTCACGTCAAGTTAATGAAGTAACATAACTTTCAATTATGCACAAAGATGGAATCTTTGTCTAGCTATCCATTGTAGGTATTCATTATGACGGAATTTGCATGAAAAACTTGTCATTCTGAATTTTATAAAATTCATCAGATTTGTTATTGGCGATTCAGAAAATATAAATACAAATATTAATAAAACTCCAAGAAAAAAAGATATGTTTCTCAGATTAAATCACGATGTTAACTTTGAATAAACTTTAATAATATCTTGATTGTGAGAGAAATACATGAGAAAGAAAAATTATTCGAAATTTTTTATTTCTTACTGCAGAATGGTGAATGGTATATGATATGTATGGAACTGTATGACTTTCTTTCCATATAATTATATCTCTTATCTAATCATTCTACATATAATTATTCTGTTATATAAAAAGATATTAAAAGACTCGAAAAATTCTATATAATAAATATTTATATATTAATAAACGTGAATTCTACTTGTGAACTTTGAAACTTTCGCGTCACCGTTTGAAAAAAATCTTGTTATATAAAGATACATATTATAAATACTATGTAATTAATGAATTATAAAATACCTTTAAACAAATTATTTAACATCTTTAGGCCATACATTTATTAGAAGTAAAAATGTAGTTTCCGGTTTATATCTGCTATATCAGTCATAAATGTTATATTATTAAGAAATATTTTCAATTCAACATATTTTGCAACAATGAGCACGATAAATCAGCAGGAGTTTTATTATCTTTATTTAACTCAAAGAATCGATTAATAGAAACATATAATTGCATTTTATTAAAAATGTGAATTGCATGCGAGGTGAATTTCATTTTTTGAATGTACATCTTTCTCTTATCAATCAATTTTTTTGTCATCATCCTATTGTTTTATAAAAAAAGTATGAAACAGCATATGTTACACGATAATGATAATCGATATATTAAATAACCATACTATTTAACTTTTTTCGAACCCTTTTTCCATCACATTTTTACCGCGTGAAAAAAAACTTATTATTTTCTTAATCATTAATTATTTTCAACCAAAAAAAAACTCAAGAATTGTTCTATCAGAATAACTGCGAGTCCGTACTGGCAATGACTGTGTTTTTATGATATATGTACTCATAGTGATTTTCATTACTCATATCCTCTAGCACTTTTTTGTAAATTCTTCATGAAACTGCAATTATCTTTCTTCCCTTGCTCTTGTAATATGACATACATGCGATTATGCGCGACCCTCGTTCGTTCATTGGCAAGCAATGGACGATTCACTTTAGATTCGAATTACAGCTTTTCGACAAAGTCAAAGCGCAAAGGGGACTGCCGGAGCTCGAGAAAGTGGTAACGGCCGTTAATGGGGATGTATCATTGCCAGGACTTGGCTTATCCCCGGAGGATAGGAAGATGCTCATCGAGAACGTTAATATCGTGTTTCACGCAGCGGCTACTGTCAGGTACTGATAACAAGAGGAAATAAACATCACTGTCTTTAGTTCAACATTGTGACATTTTTTAGCGAGATTTGGTGAAACTACAAATTTAAAGAATAATTTCTTAAATGAGAATGCAGTTTTAGAAGTGTAGTGAATGAAATGGCAATGTTGGCAGCACATAAGTAAGTTTGCGAACAAATTGTGACAGACATTGGCGTCAACTATGTCCAACATTAAGTACATATTCTGCCAGCCGGTACTTGTCGACGTAATCTGATAGTAGATTGTCAGCAGAAAGCAAGCAGGACCTGTAATTTCGTAATCATTTAAATGGAGTGTATTATTTAAGTGGTTATGAAGTAACAAATCTTGTTTCTCCAATCATTTCGCAGATGTTAACATGCAGATGTTAATATGATAGCCAGCAGAATAGATCTTCAATTTCGTGAGGATTCTCTGAAATCTCGTTTCGGTCGATTTGGCTATCAGATAATCGTATTTTCTTTCAAGAATATTTAAAAATTTCATTATACGTGTATCAGTATAAAGTATTTTAAAATGGAAGTCAATCGCTTTGGAAGTGATTGGGAATCCAAAAACAAGAAAAAAAATTAATATGAACATAGATTCGGAAATGCGCTGTTTTCGAGTTACCATTTTTATGTTGAAATTTCAAATTTTAACGTGAAAATGACGAAAACTCGAAAATAATGCATTTTTAAACTTATGTTTATATTACTTTTCTTCTTGTTTTTGGATCCTGATTCATTTTCCGATTGATTAATCCCAACTTACGAAACAACCTGTATATTAAAATATATACATAAATTCTCGTGATCATGATTCTCTCGATGATTAACAAGAGTTTTTCATTTGCACGATCATAAACCTTTTGCAGATTCGATGAACTGTTGAAGAAAGCGGTATTGTTAAATACACGTGGTACGAAGCAGATGATAGAGTTAGCCAAAGAAATGAAACATCTAGTCGTGTTCGTTCACATCAGTACGGCCTATTGTCATCTCGAAGAAAAAGTGAGTAAGTTTTTGGACATTTGTATGCTTAGATGTTTGGAAAATAATAAAAAAAAAGAATCGACCTTGATAGATCCTGCGCGAGAGAACATATCCTCCGCCCGCGGATCCTCATCAAGTGATCAAGTGCGTCGAATGGATGGACGATGACGTAGTCGAGGCAATGACGGACAAGATTCTGGGCAAGCTACCTAATACATACGCTTTCACGAAGGCTTTATCGGAAAGTATTGTCGAAGAATCTATGCCACATATCCCATCAATAATCCTGAGGTACTGACGAAAGAGATTCCTTTCAATTCGATCGTTAAGTACTCCTGTTGTTATAAATGTTATTGTCCATTAGACCAAGCGTAATTATTCCTATCTGGAAGGAACCGCTTCCCGGTTGGACGGACAACATCAATGGGCCTACCGGCCTTTTAATTGGTGCCGGAAAAGGAGTAATTAGAACAATGTACTGTAATGAAAATGGTTACGCCGATTATTTGCCCGTCGATATCGCCGTCAATGCTATTCTCCTTGCCACATGGAATTTTATTCATTTCAAAGATCATGAAAAACGTGTTTACAATATGACGAGTAGTAACGAGTTCAAGGTAAGTATAGAAAATGATATGCTTGAGGTATCTCTTAGCGAAGGATGTATCGAAGATGAAATCTTCACTTTTGCTCTGGGTAGGTGTCCTGGGCAGAAATAATAGACCGTGGCCGAAAAATAACGCAACGAATACCTCTGAACGGAGTGGTATGGTATCCAGGCGGTAGTTTGAAGAAGTCACGACTTATGCATAATATTTGTATATTGCTCTTTCACATGATCCCGGCTTACATTATCGATGCGTTGCTTTTCCTGGCGGGATATAAACCGATGTAAGTCATCGCGAGATCTCAAATCAATGTAGATGTATCTTGATCTTAATTTATCTTTAATCTTTATTTCTAATTATAAAAGATAATTTCAAAGTGACATCAAAATTAATCTATATTGATAGAACTGAACATAATAAGAGATCAATAAACGTTTATTCATCTTTCTTATATTACAGCATGTGCCGTGTACATCGTCGTATAAACAAAGGATTCGAAGTTTTCGAGTATTATGCCAATAATCAATGGGATTTTGAGAATACGTATATTGACGATATAAGAGCAAAGCTCAACAGCACAGAATATAAAAACTATCAAGTGCACGGCAAAGACCTAGATATAGACGCGTACTTCGAGGATTGCATTCGAGCTGCCAGAATTTACATCCTGAATGAACCTCCAGAAACATTGCCAGCCGCACGTCGGCATTTGAGAGTGTAAGTTGAAAATGCATATTTCTTTTTACATAAATTGCTCTAATAATAGTCTTTTTTGTCGTAGTATGTACTGGGTGGACGTGTTCACCAAAATATTATTTTTCCTGCTTATTATATACATGTTAGCATCTTGGAGTGAAAGTTTTAAAACATTACTTATAAGCAGTCTGACATACGTTACGAAAGCATTATCAAATGTTTTGTAATTTAGTCAAATTAGGATTGTTTTCACATAAACTTAAGCTTATATAAATCGATCCAGTTATCGATTGTCACTTAATATCAAGGACACATGGGGAATCAAATATGTAATGGTACCTCTAGTGCATACGCTGCGTGCACCACATACGGGTAAAAAAACAAACCATAAATAAAAACATTATTTACACAATCATGTAGTTTTTATTTTTATGAAAGCTTAAAACACTCATCTTTAAACAGACTCCTGTACTGGTGGTTCGTAACCTTCTGGTCTGTCTATCTTGGAACCGCTGTCGCCGGTTTCCTCACTCTTATTACCGCCTCCATCTCCGTGCAACTCCAACAATTTGCTGAGTTCGAAGCGCGGCTTCTTCAATACTTTCACCTAAAAATTACATCCCATTGTTTATTGACATTCTTAATACTCTGTTTATTAACGTTCGAGATCAAATAATCATTTGCATCTGTGATTATATCTATGCCGTTTTACTTACCTTACGAATATAAACATCGTGCAGAGGATAAATGCCTTGCGAGGCTTTCTCGATGTCCTTAGCCGTGGCATCCGGAAGCAATTTACTAACCACGCCCTTTAAATCAGTTTTAGTAACATCTTCCGTAATGGTTTCAACCATCTTCTGCCTGATTTTCTTAACCTAAATTAAATCATAAAATAAGAAATTAAAACAATAAAAAGTAATCAAAATAAAGCAATTAAACAAAAAAATAATAGTAAAATAAAAAATAATAGTAAATACATGGTACCTATAAACTAATTAATATGTAATTTGTAATATATAATAACATGTAATTTGTGATTAACATTTGATATGTGATTAAGATTTGAATAAAAATTTCATATAAAATATTATATATAAATATACTTTAAAAAATAAGAACAATGATGGAAGATGCTAAATTACAGGTTATCGACGGATGATTAAATAAACAATAAATCTATATTGATATATCATAATACCATAGCCACAATCCACTTAACTGCAAAAACTTTAAAACGTTTGATTAATTCGGACAAAGAATTTTATGAATTGACTAATCAAAAAATGCTTCGAAGCATTTGTAGCACCAAGTAGACTGCATCTCATGTAGCATGTTCATATTTCACTACTTACTACAATGAAAGTAGTGTGGTAAGCAACTGCATTAATGTACGCACCCTCCTTCTATCATTCAACTATTAAGAATGTTGAAATGGACAATGGAGTTGCGAATAACATATAATAAATAATCTATTGATGCAAACCTGCGCATGCTGAGCATAACACGTTTTTCTCGTGCTTAATTGATCTTTATTTGTAAAACCAATGCAGAAAACTCGGAGGAGATAGCCATCTGTAGTCTTCACATCTACATTAGCTTCGATCAGAGTTTGCCATTTCTTCACCATTGATCGAAGTTTATCGGTTGTCAAATCCATTCCATGAAAGTTAGTCAAGACATTACGTCCTTGAACATCTTCCGCGATTAATCTAAACTTTCGGAAAGATCTCTCCGCATCTTGATCGCTTTGTAAGTCAGCCAGAGATACTTCAAATACTCTAAATTTAAGTCCTTCGGAAGCGATTTCTGTAAAAATAATGTATAACAAATATTTTTTCCAATAAATAAAAAATTAATTAATTTATTTGCAGCCACAATGATCATTGATAATGAACATTAAATTTTTATTTACACTGCATCAATCATTAATAACCAATATTGATCAAAATTATACATTATAATTAAACATAATTAAAAAAATAAAATTATATAAAATAAATAATTCACGTAGAAAAAATATAAAGTTTAAGAAATAAAAAAAATCCTTACTTGTTCCTTGAGTCCTGTTAACCAAAGTTTTTCCAACCTGTCGATTGGCGAACATAGACGGCGCCTTGACATCATACCAGTCTTTGCGAGTAAAAGGATCCACACTGAAACAATAACATCTATATGAGAAAACATGCATATAAAAGATAGTATATTAATAACAAGAATTGAAATTACTATCATTTAAATTTTTTTCAAAAAAAGAAAAAGGCAAAAATATAGACACAATAATTTGATTAATTTATTGATATGTTTAATATCACGTTATTCCATCATCAAAATAAAATGTGTTACCAAAAATTCTTCATATCAGAGAAAACACCAAAATTATCATTTACACCATTCATCATCACTGTTTAGTTAAAAAAAAATCATTAAAATTTAAATTTATTATATCCATCTGTAAAATTAGAAAGATAATGATAAAGCACACAAAATTTTTGTCCAATTTATTAACTTTAAATTTCATTATTTATCGCCTTTATTTGTCTATTTTCTGCTATTCAATGTTATTTCCAATGAGGAAGCGACTAATACATCAAGATGATCAGGTTAGGTTAGATTTGGTAATAATAGATTCGCATGGGACAGCTAATTTACAACACATTTCTTTTTTAAAGCATGATATTTAAAAATACTTAAGTTGCAATAAGTAATTATTATATTTAAAAAAATATATAACATAGCAATGTGACATTGGCTATGATAGCACATATGCACCGTTGGCGTCGGCATGCGAGGATCCAATCTAATTAAAGGCATCCCGCAAAACGACAATTCGATGAGAAACTTTTTGTGAACATGAGAGAATCGGCTTTACTCAAGATTCAATATGGTTCACTTACATCTTCTTTTTCACTCCCTTTTTGCCTCCTTTGGAAAGCCCCTTATTCTTGCCAACCGCCATGATTCCGTGTCACAGGCGAAAAGAGACTGTAAAGCCGGAAACGTGCACCAGCGGAATCAAGCTAAATGTCGAATGTGAGATGTATGAGAAGCGGAAGTTACTACACAAATGAAAAGATCTCTCCTATTGGATGCATCAAATAAAAAGGCATATTTCTTAAAGATATTTCGATTCCAATTAACGTAAAAATAAACATTTGACAAGCAAAAAATATTATTCTGCCGCGCTAGAGAGATAATCTTTTAAAAGTTAATAAATTTATTACACTGATAATATGAAGCGATATGCGCATGCGTCAATTGGAAGCACTATAGAATGAGTAGAATAGAACGGAATAGAGCACACGAAGCACACAATTTAATAAATATATACTATAATATATATATATATATATATATATATATATATATATATATTATAATATATAATTAATTTATAAAATAATATTAATTTATAAAATAATTTATAAAATAATTAATAATAATTTATTTTCTCGCTATGCGTGGAAAAATAAAAAAATACATCATATACATCAAATCATATTGAACTATAGAATCCGCATTAATATTAAAATATTAATTACATAAATATAACATTTTTTACCGAGTAACTTCATTTTTACATATATGTTTATATCCTGTTCTTTTCAATTATCTAATTTAAAATGTAATCTTGCATCTTGAATGATAAATTATTATTATTATTATTACTTTTATTATTGTTATTGTTACTACTGCAAAGTTGAGCCGAAAATTTTGTAATCATATAAACGATGATTCTAGTGTACACACACACACACATACACTCACACACACACACACACACACACACACACACACACACACACCACACACACCACACATACCACCACACACACACACACACACACACACACACACACACACACACACACACACACACACACACACCACACACACACACACACACATTAGTTACAAAATTACGTGATTCTGCCATAGTCACCTAACGTTCGCATGTATTAATCACCTAACGTAATGCATGTATTAACCTGTTGCTCAACAAACCTAACCTCACGTTGCATGTTTAAATAATATTTATCGCGCTGTTTGAATCTTGCCCGTCATTCATTTCGTTTCAGCATTAGTATTCCGAGCATAATGCCAGACGACAGCAATCACGCTCGAAAACGGAACACGATCGAAAACCGCGTCGTGTGAGTTTGAAAATCGTCGCGTTTAAATCTTCCCGCTCGGGTCAATTTTGGTCCGGCTCGATTCCGGCTCGTTCCGGACGCATTGGAACGCGCGGGAACCACCGGAACACGGAGCGCGCCCCCCGGCGATTTACAATCATAAACCGCGCGGTGTCGCGTGCGTGTGTGTGTGCATGTACGTACGCATGCATATGTGTACATACATGTATATACTTATCGCGGGAGCATGGTTTTATTATGATTTTTGAGCGCCAGGTGGCCGCGTTTTTGTTGTCGATTTGCCGTCGGCGGCGCGGCGCGGCGCGACGCGGCTCTCTCAGCGCCATTACATCGATAAATGTCACCGCGACGGCCGCCAGCGTGAAACGCCGCCGAGAACCATCCATCTGGCCCTTACCGCTCGCATAGAAGACAGGAGGAAGGAGGATTCGCGCGTGGCGCGCTCGTGTATCTTCAGACTCTGCCACGCGTCTCTCGATCGCGCAACTCAGGCGGGCGATGTCGACCAAGCGGAAAAATGCGAGCGGCAAGGCAAAGAGCCGCCCCAAGTCGCGCAAGGTGGAATACGATGAGGAGGACATTTCCAGCGAGCACGACTCGGAGGTCGATGACGCCGAGGCCGGCTCCAACGCCGACGGCGAGGACGCCGCAGCGGAGGACGCGCTCGCGGACGTCGCGAACATGCCTGAGCTGCCGGCCCCGGAGGTGATAACTCACATTTCCTCCCCCGCGATTAAGTGAGCGCGCGATCAGGCCCGCCACCCCGTCGCCACCCGCGGGAACGACGCGCCCGATCCCGCGACGCGACGCGGAAAGCGAACGATCCGTTTTCCGATCGAACGAACGCCGATTATCCCGAATTAACGGTCGCTATTGTCTTATGTTCGGATATTGAAAAGCGAATATTTAGACAAGTTATAATACGTAGGTATCCAAAATTCATTGTATTGATACTTAAATTGCATTTCCAATTGATTTTCTATTCCTTTGTAAATTTGATTTATGAATTCTTTGAAATATTGTAGGGTGGATGGAAGGAAATTGAATTTTTTTTTTTTTATCAACATTTCGATTAAGTAAACCTCTAAGTAATAGAATTTTTAAAAATTTTATTTGTTAAAATTTTATAGAAACATATTGGATGATGTATGTTAAATGCAATAGAAATAACTGAGATTTGCTTGCTTCATATCAGGGTGGCTGGGGCAAGCCTGGAACATTGCTCATGTGTGGCCTTACTAATTGGGAAATGGCTGGTCGCAAAGCACCGCCTAAGGGGGTAAAAGCAAACGTAGGACGTAGCCTGTGGACGCCACACACCTTTAAAAACTTGAATAACGCAAGAATACGGCTAATCGCGTCTGGTCCTGCTGCATCTCACAGTATTGTTGTTACTGAAGATAATAGATGCCTGGCTTTTGGTAGAAATGATAAAGGTAAGCGATATGTTTTTCTATATAAAACGTTGCGCTAATTATGATATAAATACGTATTGCGTTTTCTTTGTTAGTAAAAGATTGACTCAAAGATCTGTATTTATTTGCATTGGCACAGAACAATGTCTCAATTCTATATCCGGTGTCCTCATTAATCCAAGTTTGATCAATATGTCTAATTGTATTCAAATTGCATGTATTGCATTGTTCGTTTTATTCTATCGAAACAAAACTGTTGTTAAAATCGAAATATTTGCATAGGTCAATTAGGTGTTGGAGATACAAAGCGTCGCGATGAGCCTACTGAGGTCGAAGCTTTAAAAGGGCACACGGTTATAGGGGCATCATGTGGACGCAATCATACCTTATTTTTAACAAGTCGTGGTATAGTTTTCGCTGCTGGCGACAATAAATTGGGCCAATGCGGAGTCGGCAAGAATGACCCTTGTATCGTAACCGCAACCAAAGTGAAGTATTCCGGACCACCGATAGTAAAAGTAGGATGTGGTGCCGAATTTTCGATGATCCTCGATATCAAGGGCGGTTTGCACTCGTTCGGGTGCCCGGAGTACGGTGCTCTGGGCCACAACACCGATGGCAAATATTTCATCACGAACACGAAAATGGCATTTCATTATGAGAAAGTGCCTAAACGAATCGTTTTGTATGTTGAGAGGGGTAAGGATGGTCACGCGATGCCGTTGGACCGCGTTGAGATCACTGACTTCAGCTGTGGTCATTATCACACAGTCGCGATCGACAGTAAAAATCGAGCGTTCTCTTGGGGATTCGGTGGGATTGGTCGTTTAGGCCACAACGAGCAGCGCGATGAGTTGGTACCACGTCTGATTAAATTTTTGGAGCCGCCCAGTCGCGGTGTACGCGCGGTATATTGTGGCAGTACATATAGCATCGCGATCAATGTACATGGTTCCGCCTTGATGTTCGGACAAACCAAGCGCACAGGTGAAGCCAACATGTATCCCAAACCCATTCAGGATCTATCCGGTTGGGAGATTCGATGTGTCGGTTGTTCGCAAACGAGCGTAGTAGTTGCGGCTGATGATTCTGTTATCGCTTGGGGCGCCAGTCCTACTTTCGGAGAATTGGTAAATACAGATATTTCAAAGATAAAGATTTCATAGAATATTCCAAATAAGAAGGATTTTCCTTAATAGCGCAATCCGAATTTATCTAATATTTTAAAATCACAGTCGAATTATATTGGGTGATTTTCTAAAATATAATTTTTTTCCCAGGGTTTTGGTGAAATGCGAAAGTCGTCGACAACTCCGATGGAAGTAAAAGCCTTGGAAGGTTTATATATTACTGCCGTTACATGTGGTCTGTCTCACACGCTTATGATCTGCCGAGATGATACCGAGGAGGAAAGGGCCAAGATTAATAAGCTCCAGGTGTATTCTGTTTAAAGTATGAAAAATATATTCTTCGGTTGTGTAAACGGGTCTCTTCTTGCGTTACTATGCAGATGATCGAATTGAAAGGAGAACGAGTCGCAGCTACATTTTGACAAGTTTTAACAAAGTATCTGAGAACGATAATAGTAGATGAACCATGAAACGTCCAGAAGAGATATATAGGGATAGATATTACTATTCTACTTTGTACTTCCGGTTTTTACTTAACGCGCGAATGAAAGTCGATCTGTATAACATTTGACACCCATTCTGTTAGCAGCTCAGGATATAGACCAAACAAGATAGATGCAAAAATATATTTTGATACGTTGCTATTTTATTGAAGTTTGCCGTAATTTTCATCGGAAAGGATAGTTATTTGTACGGAGAAGCCGAAGAATTGGAAAGAGAATGTTGTAAAACTTAGCAGTAACTGCCTTTATTTTTATCGCTTTCATAATCGATTTACCTATTCAAATAGTTTATATCATTGATTCATCACAGTAGTACCTGAATCATTACATCTGCAGGAATCGTTTTTTACAATGCATATATAGGGATAATCTCTGAATAGGATTAATACGAATGAAACATCATTCAAGTAGAAAATATTTTAACGATTATATGTGAATTAAATTTCATATGATATGTTTTATGAATTTTAAGAGGGCTGATATTAGCATGACATTAACTAAGTTTCTTTTATTTAAAATATTTTCATGAAATTTATATTAAAAAATGATACAAAGAACTGTGGAAGTCATAATTTTTTTTTTTAATTTTTTTAATTTTAATGGTTTTTATCTCATTTTTTTTTTTTATATAACAAACATAATACATTTCTCGTACCATTATCGTAGATGTTAAAAAAAGTTTGGTCGAGTACACAACAAAATAGAATGTATCAGAAAGAACGATCAATACCTCTTGTATTAATGAATTTACAACTCCGATCACTGCCAGGATGTATTACGAACATCTGTTATTGTGATGTCAAACATTCATTCCATTCCGTTCCATATAATACTCTCGTGCGATTTCTGCACCAAAATATTGTTCTGATAAACTTGCGATGAATGTACAAGTCCAAATATGAAATAAACGAATTTTTTAAGAAATTTGCATTTTAAAGTTTTTGTCTTATTTATAAACTTTTTGAAAGAAATATTTACTTAATTTTTAACAATTTTTAAAAATCTTTATTTCGCTATTCAGTCAGTATCTTGTAGATTTTATTTGCGATTTTATTTGCGATTTTTGGCACTCTTGTGATATTTCTAATACAACATTCTTTGATTCAATTTCTATTTAATTCATTCTAAACACATCATAAGCAAACTTTTACAATAGCCTTATTTAAATGTTTTTATTTTCACATTCACAGTTTTGCTAGTTGGCAAAATTATTTATTTTAAAGCGTACGAAAATTATTTCATATTTTATTATTTGTATATATTATTATAAAGAATATAAAAAATATCAAATATATGTTTTTTCTATCACTTTGATCCATTACCATAATAGAAGCGACAGATTGTTGAACATTATGTATTTCCTCTTGTGAAACATTTCCATATTTCCAACGTAACAATTGATGAGCTATGTATTGTTTAGAATCTGATGGTTGATATCTTAAAGCTCTACTTACTGCCCATGATAGTGGCGTCAACATATTTTGTCTATAAAACAAATTATTAGTGTACTTGTCATGCAAAAATTCATTAATATAATAATATAAAATACATCAAATAATCATTTCTTTCAAGAGTTGCATTGCTTTTTTCTTTTAAATAACAAGAACATGTGCCAGGATACTGCGTGCTTGTGTAGTAGAAATACTTGTTTTCATTAAACGGCAAAAACAATATGTCTTCAATGAAGAATCATCAGCTACAATGTCAGTCATTTTTTCCTCCGGAAAAATAGAACGTGATTCCGATATAGTCAAGTGACTTTCACTTATATTCTGTGAATCATCTAAATTATTCTTATTTTTCTTTTTTGTGATGTGTATATATATATATATATATATAAATATTATAAATATATATATATAAATATATAAATATTCATCTAATTCCTTGAAATCAATTAAAACTTCAATTACTTCAAAAGTTTCCTTTTGTTTATATTCATTATATCCAAAATCAGTTAAAATGTCTTCAGTTTCATCAATATCATTCTCTTCTACATAATTAAGAGTATCCTCATCCATTCCAAGCATTTTTAGAAAACGAATCATTGTTGATGAAACTGGCTTGATTTCCCCTTGCCAATTTAAAATTCCGGGAATATCGATGCCGCTCGATAAAAGCTGATGCAATATATTTTTATTTTGGGACATCAGTCCGTACATGACAATATTCCAGCATTGATTTTCAGTTAATCCAGTAGCAGCTAAATTCCAAATCAATTTTTCATCGAGCTTCTTCATCCACATATCTGCGTTTATTTCTATTCCAAAAGTTCGGAAATATTTTAATTCCTCAGACGTGAGACTAAAGAGACCATATTTGATCGCCTTCATAATACTTTGTAATGACATGCCTAAAATTTGTTTAATGTAATAAATAATAAAACGCCGACACATATAAAATCCCTACGATAGAATTTTGATACCTTTTTCTTTTAATTTCAGTAAAACGCATTCATTATATATTCCATTGTGGACGATAATACGCAATGATTCATCAAGTGACGCATCACGTTTCATATTAGTGCACACGGATAAAGGTTTAATTATACGTCATATAAGTTTGTTCTTTAATAGGCCAAGCAATCTTTCATTACTGCATCCATCATAGATGAATATTCCTTTATTAGTCAATTTTATATGTGAATCAGTTTCACGCGATGCCTCTTCGTCTGTTACATTTTGTATATTTGACATTTTTTTTAGATAAATGTAAGCTAAGTATAAAGATATGACAAATATCACGAACGTGTCAAAACATAGGTCAGTATTTAGGCAATTGTTATGAATCAAAAATCATTCATTAGTTGACATCTCTTTTATACTAAAACAATATCATATATCCAGAAAATTTTTTATTTACAAATGAATAAATAATATCAAATGATATCTATTCTATACAGAATATTCCGGAATTTTTGCACACGGTTAGTTTTTAAATGAGAGCAATTTAATGCTAATGCTCCAAATTATGCATGAACCAAGAGCAATAAGCATTGAATATATACACTTACTTTCTTTAGATTTTATAACAATTACACATATCTAATATTTGGAATATAATTTAATAAGAAAAATGTCCTGATATTTCTAAAACAAAAATTAATTGCTTTTTCCGACACAAGGAATCCATTGTGCATTTTGCATGCGCAAATTCTGGAACATCCTGTATATTACAACCTCCATAGTTACATTAAAATCTCTACAAAACATGCTTGCCGTTTTCTAAATACAATATATCCTTCCAATAAGAGATATATATGTTATAGATCAAAATGAGCACATAATGAACAAAGCGAAGCGGCGTTCTTTTTAGATATATTTTTACAATATAGTACACAGTTTTCAGATATAACAATGATATGTGTCAAACGTATTGTGCCAAAATATAAAATGACAAAGCAAGCAGAAAGACTATAAAGATTTGATTGACTTGTACAAAAATGTCAGATTAACAAACACTACTGACTTTAATCCATATAAATGGCTTGTTATTTTGTCTACGAACGTTTCTTTGATATTTATGAATTATGTATTTACACGAACACAAAATTTTGCTTGACATCATAGATCTTTATGCCAGATATTCAACTAATTTAAAAGTTTCTAATGTGTTATAGTTTGTACATGTAGATGTTAACATAAGCACAAGCCTACTCAGATAAGTTTTATAAGATCTGATTGTATAGCTGAAATGGTGTTGTATTATTTTAACTCTCTCTGTGTCATGCTCAGGATCCTTCTTCCATTTACTTTTTGTGCAGTCTTTAAAGTACTTGACACCCTGTATACACTCATATCGCTAACACTTTCATAGTTGATTACAACAAACTGCAATAACAATTTGAGACATCCTGTTGTTGATGATTGTTGGTTAGTTGCATTCCTCTTTTTCCCAATCGATGCCTTGTACCACTCATATTACCGTTGTCATATAGCCGTAAAGAATGACTATCCCAAAGACCAGGGGTTTGTATTATCTATTACACACAAAATCATATTTTATGCACAATGTCAAATAAACAAATGTATAAAACAATAGGTCTGTTTCTTATTCCTGCACTGAATTATACTAAAACTTTCTTTCTTGCTTTCACCAAATTTCAGATATAATCTTGATTTAAATACAATAATTATATTCTATATATTCTACCTCAATTATAAAGAACAGACCAAATAATAACAATTTTTTATGCTTTTGTATTAATTTTGACATACTTTTTGTACAAGTTCCTCGAAGCAACACTTTACACCATCCGCCGTTTTCGCACTGCTTTCAATATACAAGGTCTGATGCCGTCTAGCAAACTGCATGCCTTCATCAGTGCTTACTTCCCTATTTGGCAGATCAATCTTATTGCCTACTACCATCTTGACGATGTCCGTTTTATTGCAGTACGTATTCAACTCATTGAGCCACGTTTCCAGTTTCACAAAAGTATTTCGATCCGTAACGTCATACATTAGAATAGCGCCTTGGCCATCTCTATAATAACTCGGCGTTAAAGTGCGAAATCGCTCCTGACCGGCAGTATCCTGTAACAAATAGCATATTCTTAATAAATCTGGAAAGTATAATACGTTGCACAAACTATGTCTCTTGTTATAATTACAAACCCAAATTGCAAGTTTTACTATATTGCCATCGATGGTGATCTGTTTGGTCTTGTAGTCCATCCCGACCGTGCTCTGCATATTTTCATAAAACTCGTCCTCGGTGAACCTCAGGAGTATACTGGAAACGACGTAGTATCATAGAGTTAATTCTCAAACGTCATTATAATAACGAGAAATGAGTCAAGCATTTTACGAATTACCTTGATTTTCCCACATTGGATTCGCCTATCATGAGAATCTTCAGTATCGTTAAATAGTCTTCTTGATCCATAATGATCCGCGGTTCCGCTGTACTCACGATATTAATAAATACTAATGTTAACAATGAAAAAGAAAATAAGAAATTAATATTTCTCCTTCCTTGCGTATCACGACCAAGGTATGGACACTTTATATACTACTGGACACTCCTATATATAAAAACGAAATTGTATTTCTGCGCCACCTGGACGAATAGGTACACTTTTAGCAACTAAAATTCATTTTCTGTCGATAATAGTTGGTAAGTTAAGGCACTGACGAGGTACTGTTAAAGACGGACGACCATAAGAAAATTTTCGTGACTGACGACGAAGCTGTGAGTGGGTCCCGTTAGCGCACAGTGCGATAGCACACACATTCACACACATCAGCCGCTGCTTAGGAATTTTCTAATGGACCACCAATCAGAAAATTTTATATTTAATAAGCCAATCAGCGTCGTATACCCTCGGATCCCTCTCGAAGCTGTGAAGCTGTGAAGAATATCGAAAATATTTCTGATTAGTCGAAATCTATTGCCTGTTCTCTATTGCCTGTTCCTGTTGCCTGGCATTGTGCAAGGACCTTTAGTCTTAATTTTAAATTCCGGTCTACAAGAGATGATTGAAGGATCGGCAGGAGTAACGGGCTAACTCCGATTTGATCTAAAATCATTATCTACTCCTTATTTACAGCAGATATGTATCTGTACTCAATTATATTTTATCTTATAGAAACGATGTTTCGTCATGAAACTTTGCTAAGATAATTTCTTTTACAATTACGGAGGTACAGAGCTTAGAGAGCCAATTTTGCAATTTAGCTCTTAAATAATTAAAATAAATGTAACTATCTACTTCTTATTTACAGTGCAGATATATATTTGAGTACACCTATATATCATCGTAGAAGCAATATTCTGAGCCTTTTTCTACGTATTTTTTATAAAATTATGACTTGCTACAGAGCGAGATTTTGCAATTTGGCTCTTAAAAAAAAATTTACAATAGATGAAAATATTTGCACCTTATTGTCTTATAGTACAAATCTATTTACACATAAAATGAATTATTTATTTTCACACATTTTCTTACAAAAATCGCTCTGTAGCTTTCGTCAGGCAAATATTCTGATTATAAATATTATAATTATATAGCTTTTCTCGCAGTATTTTGGCCGTAATATGGATGAAAAGGCCTATAATTGGTCAATTTCTTATGGCTTAAGGCTTATGGCTTAAATCACCTATTGTAAATCTATTGTAAACCACTAAGATCGAAGCATAAACCAGCTCTGAATCGTATATCATTCAGTATATCATTCGAATATGATTAAAACATTATTATAAAAACATAAAAATATAATAATATAAAATATTATGTTTATACAAATATTATATAAATATAAATATTATATAAATATTATATTCATAAAAATATTACAAAATATTATAATAAATATTATAAAAATGTTGCAAAAATTTTGTATGTAGTGGTCTTTTATCCTTAGCCTATACGATTAGTTGCCTTTTATCCTTAGCATATACGGATTTAGTTACGAGAAATGGCATTCATCATCGCGACCCTCTATCAGCAATGCCATGTATTACTTGCGGATGAGTGACTTTTTTTAAAATTTATTATTAATTACAAATAGAAAAAGAACAACTTCTTTTAGGACAACTTTGATTTAACTTAACAGAAATTAAAATGTGTACTTCTATAAAAATTTTTTTTAATTACCTGAAAGAAATTTTTTTTAAGTTCATAACGCTCATCTGTGGTGTTGAGTGTCTACAAATATATGTATAAATGTATATATGTAAAGAATTTGGATGAAACAAAATAATGAAATTGTTCTAAAACACTTATAAAAATGAGAAAAAACTGTCTCCTCCTCCCCCCCCTTTCAGCCCTTAACAGTAGATAGTCGTAAAGACATGAAACTTATTCAGGCAAGAAAATACATGATTTAACGGTTGAATAGAAAAAAATATGCCTTTATGTATAAAATTCAAAGATAACTTTAATTTTAGTCTATTTTTACGAATTTGATAAATATAAGACAAGTTACATTTTCACAATTAAATAATAATAAAATTACATGCAAGATAAAGTTTCGTTGTCAGAACGTCATCTTTCATGTTTATTAATATAAAGATGGATAAAGACAAGGATAAAAATGAATAAAATAAAAATGACTGAACACGTTTCTAATTTCTACTATTGACATTATATTGACGTTATCATGGAATTTTAGTCAAGAGTCTTAAAATTAGCTAAGAAACAAATACAAAAAGGACTTATTACATTCAAAATATTCTAAAAATTTTCTATTACACACAATACATGCGACAAAATAAACATCTTAAAGGTAAAAATAAATTTCTAAATTTTATTGTATTTGAATCGGTTCAGATGGTATCTCAAATAATTTTGTTTAATTTACATCCATACAGGTTTTTATCTTATCGTTTTATTTATAATTTACCAATAGTTTTTTCAAATTTTAGAATTTTATAATTTACGTGACGCTGAGTAAAAATTTCAATGAGTACAAGGAATTTTCCAGAAATCATATTTTAGCTTACAAGAACCGTCGAAAGTTTATTGCTTTTTAAGATTTTTAATTGTTATTATCATATTTATAGCCCTCCATGATTTTTAATAAATAAAACATTTCAAAATTCATTACGTGGAGATATCTGCACTTCAAGTTTTATTCAGAGTCTCTTGACAATTTTTCTTTAGAATCCAAATAATTATTTAATTGTTAATGAAATGAAGATGCAATAGAGCTACACATCTCTGTTCCATTTTATAAAATAACGGAAAAGTAGAATAATTAAAGAAAAGACTTTAGAATTAGATAAATATTTTAATAAAATTTCTATAAGTAAAACTAAATTCATGATTTTAAAATATCATTGATTTATATAATTATATATATCACCATAAAATATCAATTATTTATAGTTTATATTGTAAATACTTCACATAAATGATATTAGAATACTTTACAAAAGAAGATACAAAAGAAAAGCATATTAGGTACTAATGCGTGTTATAAAATAAATTAGGACGAGATAATTATATACATATATATAAACAATTAATTATTAAACAATTATTAAATAAATATTTCTTAAACATTTAAAATTTAAAACATTTAAATAAAAGAAATAAAGAACAAAAAATCAAAAATTAAAAATAAAGAATTAAATATTGATATATAAGGCTGTACACACAGGAAATATTAGGAAAATAGAAAATATGAAGAATAGAAATAAATATTAAATTTTAAACATGAAAATTCAAAATAAAATTAAACGTAATGCACAATGGTTACAAATATAAAATATAGTCATATTCTATATTAAATTTTGTTTTTCTATATATTATTATTATTATTATATTCATAGATGTAAGACTGATACATGAAGAGGTAGTAAGCCTTGAAATCGCTTAAAAATGGAAAAAACGGATGAAATATTTTTCGTAATACTACACTTTGAATGAAATTGGAGTATTTCTATTTAGGTAGATTTAATGTATCACACTTGGAAGCCCCTTTGTAACATTGTAACTCGAACTACCTACACAGCTTACAATCTTTGTTAGGTACAGAAATTTTTTATGATGTTTTCTAAACGGTTTATATCCCATAATCTACGATTTCGATTACGGTTACGGATGTATAATTATCTATTGTAAAATTTAATTGCATAAAAAAAATACAAGTATAATAAGTTGCATATTATAAAAAAGTCATGTTTATTGAAGAAAAAGTTAATCACAATAAATGGGAGATTTTTTCTTGAAACTTGTAAATTTATTCTTATCTATCTATGGAATACTTTATAGCACGAATTAAAGGATTTATAGATTTATAGAATAAAAGTGTACTATTCTGTTTCAAGTTTCAAGTGCACAGCAATGGAGCATGGAAATTTCCGCATCGCCATATACATATGGCTTCGAACAATTTAATGAGCTGCTATTAGCGATTTTCCAATTCCTCCAAATAAATAATTCTTAGGCGAAGTTTACAATAGATCGCAAAATCGCAATAGCAATAATATTAGTCTTGGCAACAGCCAATCAGAACGCTTTGATTGACTATCGTGAGTATGTTATGACCGCTATTATAACTTTGCGATTTTACTGTAGATCCCGCTTTATAAAATATTTAGCAAATCCGAACCCGAATAAATAAAACTGGACCATAAATTGAACCGAAAACCGGAAAAAAAATTTTCGGTCCGATCCGACTAAAATAATAGTTACGATCCGGTTATCGGTTTTGGTTTCGATCCGATCCGGATTCCTAACCTATGCATATAATAAACCAACAATATTACAGCAGGGATGCCAGATTGTGAATGTGCAGCCACGCTGCAGCACGTGGAGGGGATAGCACACACTGGCACACACCTAGGGCGTTTTCCAGCAAGGGGTACAAAAGAACACAATGTAACACAGTAAATCATTTCATCCTTGTAACATTAACAAACAACAAGAATAAAATGATTCACTATGTTACACTGTGTCTCTTGTTGGAAAACGTCTCTAAACGCTCGTACAGACGAGCGCTCCCACTAGGGGTGTGTGCCGGTTTATCCCCTCCACGTGCTGCAACGTGGTTGCAACGTCCACAATCTGGCATCTCTGTATTACAGCAATATTATATTTCCATAGCAATATTACAAAGTGAAATAGTATAAATATGGCTGGAATATTACAGAGATATAATGTAATTACAGTAATATAATGATGACATATTACAATTGTGTTATTGTAATATTTATGTAATATTCATGTAATATATATTGCGAAGAATTAAATCATTTTAATATTTTTGTATTACAAATATATTGCATAATTCCTTGAAAAATTGTAATTACATAAAATATTACAATAATTTAGTACAATAAAGATTATTGGACTGTACTTTTATGGTTAATATTGTTTCATAGTAATCGGTTTCATATTACAAAGATATGCTAATAATTTTTACTATATTAACATATTTTAAAGAATGACAATCGAAGAAATTATGGAATAAGACAATCACAATATATTTATAATTTATTATTACGTAGATTTATATCTGAGAGCGAGCATGATACAGTGGATAGCGCACTAGCCTACTGTGAAATCTAGAGATCCCAGATTCAAGACCCGATAAAACCAAAAAATATTTTCATACGCTCGTATGTTCTCTCGATGATCTGGTAAATCGCGAGAGCATTTTCTCCTTAAAAAAGTGTGTCGTTCAAAACCGGCGTTAAATTGTAGATCCCATATTCCTGTATATTACATTACCTGTGTGCGTACCACAAAGTATATGAAGAGGGAGAAAGAAACAGGCTTTTTAAGCCTATATATGGAAGAAGAAGAGATATCTTCTTCTCCTATATATAAAAAAAAAAAGAAGAATAAGGTTTATATCTCAATTTCGATATCAAAAGATATATATATAAAAGATAGCATTAATTCTAATCTCGTTAGAAGATTGTTTCTTGAAAGATCCTATATTGGCTTTATTCTTGAAACATATCGTATATAAAAATTTGATATTATACATTACCAGGGAAAGTTACCTTGTAAAGATAAAACTAGTTACAGTTTTTTCCTTTCAAAAAATAACTAGTTACCGTTACAAGTTATCAATTTTAAAAAAATAACATGTTACGGTTACAGTTACTCAAAAAAATAACGACTCGTTACTTTTTAATTATTTCTCTGTTAACTTCCTGTAATATTTTGTGCATTGCTATTTTAAATATAAAAATCTTATATTTGTAATATATGTCTTATAATATATTTCTAAGGACTAATTGCATTAGGACTAATGACATTAAGCAAGACTTAAAACTTTAAATTTATTATAGCCGAATTTATTATAGTCGAATTTGATTGATTCTTATTTACATCTAACCAATCACATTAAGACTGAGTTCAGAAACGTCATCCGACACATCATTTTATTCTTGTTTAACATTCGGTGAACAACAAGGACAAAATGATATTGGGGTACTCGAATGATGTTTTCGAACATAGCCTAAAAGTGTGAGAAGCATCTGCTTAAGTTGAACGCAGCACTGACTATCTAGTCAGTGCTGCGTTCAACTTAAGCAGTTTGCAACTGTGTAAAATTCTCAAATGTAATTAGGTTATACATTTAGATCCATGAAAAACTAAGGGCAAAAATCCATCATATCAAAGATTTTTACAACAGTTACAAAACTGCTTTTCCTGCTGAACGCAATCATTGTATCATTTTATCATTAAATGTAAAACAAGAGTAGAATGACACAATAGTGCTAAATGACAAATAAATTTGAAATATATAAAGTAACGATGAAAATAACTATTAAATTAATTATTAGTTACTAAAAAATGTAATTAAGTTAAGTTACAGTTATAAATGGAAAAAAAAGAAACGAAATTAAGTTATTGAAAAAAAGTAACTATAACTTTATTACAAGTAACAAGTTACTTCCCAATCCTGTATTATTATAGGATTTTCTTATAGTATACGTGATATAAAATTAAATACTGATTTTCAATACTGACAATAAATATCGGAATGCTGTCATAGGCGGTATTTATAATTGATGCTTATATTTAAGATCGTCTTAAGTAGAATCTTAAAATGTCATAAATATTAGGGTCTATCTAGACAAACTTGTATAGCAGCATAACCATATATAAGGGAAATTATCCAATCGCATGTTACATGTGTCCTTATGATAGAAATGCGATTGGATAATTTTCCTTATGCATATGGCTATGCCAGTTTGTCTGGATAGACTCTTATAGCCAATTACGATTGCCGTCTTTAATAAATTAATCACAAGAAACGCCGAATAAAACTAACTAACTAACTTTAGGCTCACTCAAATTTAAACTCTAGAAAACGTGAATCGAATTTAAGCGAGAGATCCTTTTTCTTTTTTTACTTTTTTTTTTAAAGAAATGAAAAACTTCTAACGACGGGACCCAGAGAAGTTGTCCCGTGAGGAGAAGAGAAGAGAAAGTGAAATTTGAAGTATGTTGAATGGTCAGTTTTCAACATCGTTTTCTCAGAATCATCTTTTCCATATTATTAGGGGAATTTTACGTTACAATAGAACGTTACAACAGAACAATTCAAAGATCAAAAGAGAGGTCTCTAGTCTAAAGCGTGTAAAAATGAAGCATATGAACCGCATTGGAGGATATAGAAGAAATCAAGAAGAATAAAAAAGTCTGATATCATTTTGTGATATCTGCTCTAATTTTCGAGTTATAAAATAAAATATTCGAATCAATGAACGGTTACGCTACCTGCACCATAGTATGACCTATTGTGCCTAGCTTGTTGGCGCGTGATGAGAGGGAGATGACGTGTCGCCTTCCGAACAAAGGACAGCCTTAGATTTTGCCAATATACACACACTATAAATCCAAAGTGCTATTTTTTTTATATCTATCTTGACGGTTAAAACTTTCTCTTTGATGCTTTCTTTCTTTAATAATAATTTACGTGTCTACTCGATTCAAAATTTGAAAAAAAATTAAATTTAAAGAATTACTATTCGCAAGATATTTTATTTATCGATAAAAAAAGGATTCAAGATATAGCCTTCATAATCAATTTTTATATTTAAAATTGTCTTAGTCAGGTCTTAGATCGTTCTGAAACTTCTGTTTAGTCAATAAAATGGTCGTATTATTTTAAGATCGTATTTAAAATGATCTTAAGAATGATTCTCTAGAATATACACTTTAATCTAGAATATACTCTTAGTTTCTAGAATATACACATAGTTTTCTTTGTTGGATTGGAATGCTCCGAATATACAAAAGAATTTCTACGTTACCTGAATACTTGAACACTTGACGCTATTTCTGCTTGAAGAAACCATCGCTTAGAGAAGCATATTCTTGAGATATTCTAAATGCTATAAGAGTATGCAAAAAAAGTTTCAATTTTTTTTAAAGTTTTAGACTAAGAGTCATTCTTAAGATCATCTTAAATACGATCTTAAAATAATACGACCATTTTATTGACTAAACAGAAGTTTCAGAACGATCTAAGACCTGACTAAGACAATTTTAAATATAAAAATTGATTATGAAGGCCATATCTTGAATCTTTTTTTTATCGATAAATAAGCTTTTAAGAGTGACTCACAGTTAGTTAGAAGGCTTTCCAGCGAGAAATGATGATAGAATCGACATTGAATTAACATCAAATCGATGTCAATTCCATTATCATCTCTTACGGAGTTATAAATATAATGATTATTTGTTCTAAAGAACAGTATTTTTATTATAGATAGCAATTTTTTTTAGATTTATTTATTTATTATTTTCTCAAAATTGAATTTTGTCTTTTATTTTAATCTTTTATTCTTAATTTTATTTAATCCTTCATTTCACGTAAAAAATTTTTTTCTAATTAGATTAATATCTAATGTTATATCAATAAATAAAATTTTAAATTAAAATATATAAAATATAAATATATATAAATACAATTTGTCTTGTATGTTAATTATATTTTTAATTTTTTAAATTAAGTTATACAAATTAATCTGTTTTTATTTTTTATCTTGAACTTTTTTATTCCAAATTTAAATCAAGAAATCAAACCAATTAAAAATGATCAGAAAATTACATATTATCTCATTTTGATACGCTATCCAAGATAATTTCGTAATGTATTCCTGACAATCACAATTTAGAAACATGTAGGAACAAGATTCTAAAATTTTCAATTTTGTTCTTTATTTTCTTGAAGAAAATATGGTCACCATATTTAAACGCCATTTTTAGAAGCACTTTTGGCTGGATTCCGTAAAGCGCATATGCACGCATATGCGCTTTATGAAACCCAGCTTTTATCGATAAAAAAGAATTCAAAGTATGGGTCATTATCAATTTTTTTTCAAGATGGTCGATAATGTCTTAAGATGTTAATACATCTACAGTATATGTTTACAGCACAAAGAAAGTTGTTCAATCTATTGTAAGGACTAATATTAAAACAAACTTGCATAGCAGCATAACCATATGCATAAAAAAAATTACCAAATCGCATTTTTATCATAAAGACACGTGTAAAATGCGATTGGATAATTTTCTTTATGCATATGATTTTTCAGCTAGGCAAATTTGCTTGGATTGGACGTTACCTTTTGTAGATTTTTAAATTTAATCGTTCAAGGATATTCAAGAATATTCAAGGACTGAGTTCAGAAATATTGAATCATCATTTTACCTGATATCATTTTATCCGTGTTTTTCGTCGAATATTAAATAGGATAAAATGATACCTAGATGTGTTATTTCTGGATCCGCCCAAGGTAACCTATAAGATGCTATGAATTGTACTTCGACGTGTTTTATGATTGGTCAAGAATTCTTTATTCAGATCATTCAAATGTTTTGTAAGATGTCAAATTAATTAAACCAATAGGATGGTGAAATCTTCCCATAATTTCTTTTCTTCCAATCCAATGCAATCTTCTCATCCAATCAATTGATGAGCTGCAGGAAAAGAAAGTTTCATTGGTTGAGAGGTTTATCGTCGATTAAGACTATATAAGAATTGATAACTTTGAACTTGCTTTAATAGAGGAACGTGGTTTTGAGCTCGCTGTCGTGATTCAGGGTCGGTCTCACCAACTCTAGTTAACACTATCGGTCAGCAGAATCGCCAACAAGGCAAGAGATCCAAAATCGGTCTTGGTCTCATACTTCCTAATCTAGTCACGACAAAGAGAAAGTGTGTAGAGTGTGAATTATAATAAGGTAAGTATTATATAAGTGTATGCTTTGAAATATAAATACAAATGTTTACAACAAGAAATTAGGTTAGAAATGACGAAATTTTTACTTTTACAGTTGGCAGCTCTCAAAAATTTAACTCGCTGTTTAACTTAATCAAAGTTGGTGAGACCGGCCCTCACTGGCCGTGTTCCAGAATTTACCATCAGTGCTGATAATACATAATAGAAAACGTCACGTGAACTATAGATTTTCAGTACTGACAGTGAATTTTGGAATATTGCCACTATCGGGAAATGTGGTACGACATCTCTGATCGCGAAACGGCTGATATATACACGCACGCACGCGCATCACGGCACCGTGGCACAGTGATCAACGCGACGGTGCGGTTACAATACGGTCCCCGAGATTGTGTTGGTGATTAATCAAAAAAAGGCCGTTCGTGAAAATGGCCGCAGGACTCGATCCTCGGCTACATCGTCCGAAGAGTTTGTACTGTTTGTGCGTGGCGGCGGTAACCGAGAGATTTCGCTTCTTCAAACCGTACCTGGTCGACCTGCCCAAGAGCGTTAGATTCGACCTCTACTATCAGGTAAAAAAAATTGTCAAGCTGTCGTCGGCGGCAACGCGAGTACAAAGCGCGCACGGTGTGACAGCCGCGTCTTATTTCTCCGTCTTCGCCGTCGGGGCGACGCGACGCGACGAGACGAGACGAGACGAGACGAGACGAGACGAGACGAAAACGACACAAAAACAAGACGGAGACTGGCATCGTCTTGGCGTCGTCGGACGCACGCATCGACGCCGACGCCGTCGACCACCGCTCTCGGTCTCGCGTGTTGCGATCGCCGCAGGGTCTGATGTTTGCGTCGCGATATTTAAGACAAACTCGCCGCGTACGGAATAACCGACTCCGTCTGTTAACCGACTTCAGTTGGTCGTCGGTGGTTTAATGGTAAGATTTGATATTTTTTCGATCTCTAAGGCTTTGATCTCTTTTAGTTGTACAAAGAGAGAAGATTATGTATATTGGGAGCGGAATTAAGCGATCTGGAGACTTTCTCCAAGATGCTCAAGGTCACCAATCGTCGACTACACCTCCTGAGAATATTCCAGGTGAATTTGTTATAAAGAAATCGTTAAGGATAACTTGAACCGATCTCTGATTAATTTGATTATCAAGTAATTCAATCGGCAGAATTGTTGACAGCAAAACTTCAAACTGTAATTTGTCATCCCTAACTGAGGGCTTTTCCATATGTTGAATAACACGATATTAATAATTCAATTGATATTAATAAAATAACAGTTGACAATAATGCAAATATTATTTGATAGGTGATTGTTGATTGAATTACTTGAAATTTTATTGAAATTGTAAAGAAGTTGTTATACTTTTTGACATTAGGAAATATCTTGTATTATATTGTATTTTTTTTTTTTTTATTAAAGGCACCGATGGATCATAAAATAAGGATATCGGCACATTTGGTTATCAATTATAATATCTATTGTTTTCAAGAGAGAGAGAATTCTTTATCACAGGAGAAGTTGATAAATTTGGGTTTAAGACTAGGTGGATTTCTCAGTGATGCCGGCTGGTATTCAGAAAGTGAACAAGTGTTGTTGACTTGCAAACAATTGTGCTTAGCTCATAATGAAAATCCTAAGGATTGGTGTAGAACATTAGACTGTTGTCACAAGTAAAAGCATTGACTATATATTATATAGTTTTAATTAATATTTGCAAATATTAAAATAATTGTATATCTCGTTCGTATCTTAGGCTGTTACATGCACAAGCAGCATACTGTGATTTCGAAGGGGCTGCAGAAACTCATCAACTTGCCTTGGAAATGATAGAAAAGTTGAAAAGCATGCAGTACAATAATAGCAATCATGCTGCCCTTTATGCAGAATTCAGTGTATTATTTTACATACGCAGTGAATACGACGAAGCCTACAAGTACATACTGATTTAATATACTGATTAAACTTGTGCTTGATCTCTACTAAATTGCACTAACTTTTTTTCTTGCTTTCTTTCTAATTCTTATAAATTTATTTATTATTTTAAATACAATGAATATATCATTTCCACATAGATTAGATATATTTGCTCGACGAATCACAATCATCTCACATTATTTCATTTAATTTTTTAACTTATTTTAATCAATTTCTTATAAACTGAAGCATTAGAATTTGGATTGCAATCAAATGGAAACTGTTGATCATGATTTATTTGCTCTTGTATCATGTGATTCATATGACCTATGTGTCACCTTTATTTAATGTTTATATAATAAAGATATGTAAACCATTCAAATATGAGTATTCAATATGAGTCGAATTAGATATTTGATTTAGATTTGAATCTCTATGATTTAAACCTAAATTATTCGAAATTTTCGAATTTAAGAGATTCAAGTATAAGTTACAATATATTGATAATCTTATAAATTATCTTTCTTGTTAAAACAATCAGTGCTATCGTTTTTCTATATATAAATACTAATACTATCTGCTATTTAGATGGAGTTTAGAAGCATTAAGACAATTGAAATCATCACTCCCCGCGGGGGTCATTGTTGACGTTTTGAGACAAGCGGCGAAATCGTGCGTGGTGAAACGTGAATTTCAAAAAGCTGGCTTATTAATCAAGGAAGCTGTATATCTTGCAAGAGAAATATTCGATATAGATCATCCAAAATATAGCGACGTTCTCATCGATTATGGATTTTTCTTATTAAACTATGATAGCATCAGCAATAGTGTAACTATATACAAGGTATTTATCATCAGACATCTATTATGATCTTTGTTATCTTCTATAGAAACAATTATAAAACATTCCGTTTTGCATTTCAGACTGCGTTAGATATTAGAAGATCGATTTTCGGCAGGACTAATCTTCATGTTGCTCTGGCACACGAAGACTTGGCTTACGCTCTCTATGTACATGAATATAGTTCTGGCAAATTTGAAGATGCGAGGTAAGTCGATTTGATATTGTATTCGATTTATCGTTTATTGACGGTGCGAATTAACTTAATTTCGCAGTGATCATGCGGGAACAGCTATAGATATCATGGAAAAACATTTACCACCAAATCACTTAATGCTCGCAAGTGCTAGAAGAATAAAAGCACTTATTCTTGAAGAGATCGCTATAGATAACGCATCCACACCTTTGTCGGAACAGAATCTGTTACTCAAATCCGAGGGTCTTCATTTATCTGCCTTGGAAATGTCGAGAAGCGCATTTGGTGAGAGAAACGTGCAAACAGCAAAACATTATGGAAATTTGGGCCGCTTATATCAGAGTATGCGGAAATTTCAGGTATATAAAGGATGACATAAATGCTGTATAATTATTATACTTTCAATATAATATCATGTAACAAAGAAAAATTTTTTTTCATTATTTTACTCTGTTTCAATCATTTTAATATTATTATTTTCGGATTCAACTAACAATAATTTTACATAAAAATATATAATTTTTACACAATCACAAAATTTTATTTTACATCGCGGCGAAAATAATTTTTTTAAACTTTAAATATATATATATGAAAAACATAAATAATTGTATCTCGTGGAATGCACTTATGCTGGATTTCTCTTCTTTTTTCACGAATATATTCATTTTTCATGCATAAAAAATTTTTTGTTATATGATATAATAATATATTAAATATATAAGTTTATATAATAATACAGAAGTGTTCCATTTGAAATATCTTAATTTTAATGGTCTCTCAATAAGTGTTATTCTAATCATTATTTATGAATTGTATAAAATTTTCTTTACTTATCTTTACTTATCTTTACGTTTCTGCCTGAATTTTTTCTTCATTTTCTGCAGTGTTTTCGCAGTTATTGTCAGTAAAATGAAAAAGCGTCATCACAACAAAGGATGTAACCTTTCCATCAGTTCTTCACTTTTTCATCTAAGATATTTTATCAACCTCTTCCATGCATTCCTTCAGTACAGATATAATGTCCAAAAGTTTATATCATACCTTTATTCTTTTTTATGTTTTCTGATAAACTTGATGGGATTCGTTGCATTAAAACAATTTGACTTAAATTCAACATACCAAATTACCTGCGCCTTCTCTAAGATGTCATTTTTCATTTTACTGACAACAGCTTCGCGAAGATGCTATAGAGGACAGTGGAAAACTTCAGAACTTAGAAAGGGAAACTTAGAAAGATAAATAATGAAAATCTGTGATAACATCACTTGAGATAACATCACTTATTATTTTTTGCATTAGAATTAAAGGATTTTAAACAGGACACTTTGTATATTAAATATGTAATAATAATATGTATGGTATATGTTTTAGGAAGCAGAAACAATGCACTTGAAAGCTATTAACATCAAAGAAGAATTATTAGGACCTGATGATTACGAAGTAGGTTTGAGTATAGGACATTTAGCTTCTTTATATAATTTTCATATGGGACGATACAGAGATGCTGAAAAACTTTACCATCGTAGCATCGCGATCAGTAAGTCATCAATAAGGCATCATGTTTTTAATTGAGTTTATTATGATATGTCATCATATTCTGTAAACTGTTTTGACAGGCTTGAAGTTATTTGGAAAAGGCTACAGTGGCTTAGAATACGATTATCGAGGACTCTTACACGTGTACTCTAAACTAGATGATTACGAAAAAATAATGGAATATACAGACATACTGAATGATTGGAGGGACCTTAGAGACAGACACGCTCAATCTGAGGAACCACCGATTGATATACAAAAACATCCACAGCCAATTGCAAACGTAATGAATGTGTTCTTTTCTATGTGATATATCAATAAGTCTATGTGTAATTGAGATTTTGTCATTGTACGTCATCAAACTTGTTGGTCCCTGTTACGTTTACATTGGACCAAAGTAGGAAAAAAAAAATTTCTTTTTTCTTACTTTAGCTCAATGTCTTATAAACACAAAACACATAAGCCAATTATAATTATCAATTGTACAATCAGATCATAATTTACAAATTCTAATCTTAAGTCATAAATCATAATGTGTACAATTGTTAATTATATTGTCTTATAGCAATATTTTATAATGTGTGAGTAGACTCAATATTACTAAGAATTGACAACATGATATTAATTGATCAAGTGATCTAATATTCAAATATGTTAATTCAAAACTGTTAATTCACAACTGTT
Source organism: Pogonomyrmex barbatus (assembly GCF_055798465.1). NCBI lineage: Eukaryota > Metazoa > Arthropoda > Insecta > Hymenoptera > Formicidae > Pogonomyrmex > Pogonomyrmex barbatus. Next base: position 5,916,705 of record NW_028297113.1, on the reverse strand, counting down.
AATTTAAATCTCTCTAAATTATTGTTAATAATGCTTGTATGTTAGAAAGGCTTTGAAAGAAAGGCTTTGTTTTTAGTGCCATTCTACAATAAGCCATAAGTGATAAATCAGAAAATAAGAATTGATCAATCATAATCGAGTATTCTTATATTCAATTGGTCAATTCTTAGTTTCTGACTTATGATCTATTACTAATAGCTTATTGTAGAAAGCCTATTAGTTTGCAATGCTTGTGTTGAATTATTAAAATCAATGTTTATCTTCTATCTCGATGTATCTCAAAGATTTTTGCGCATAAAAAATATATCTTTTTTAAATATTTTGTATTTATATATATATATATATCATTTTAATATGAATTCTCCAGTACTTTGTATATATATTTGTAGATACACATGCACACACATACACACACACACACACACACACACCACACACCACATAGACATATATATTTTATACTTTGCTATTCTTCATTAGTTGATGACCTTATTTAAAAAAAAAAAAAGTTTATGATAATATTTTTGTTCTTATTACGACTGTTTACCATGTTTGTGGTACACTTCCAATATATGCTAATTTGAAGATTACAATGACCATAAGTTTCCATGCAACGCATGATTTTTATGTAATAAAATATTCAAAATACATGCGCCTGTGTTTATAATAATGATGTAATTAAAGAGATATATAAGTATTAAAACAATTAAAACTTTATGAACAATTTGATGCACAAATGTTTTGCTATTTGAAAAATTTACCTTCTCACTTTGTGAAATTTAATATTTAAATATTTAGAAATATATTCTATATACATATATCTTATAATTTTTCTTCAGCTTAATTTTTGTTCTTGTATAAATACAACAGAATACAGATAATTAAAAACTACAAGCGCGCATCCTTGGTTTGTCCTAGAGATATTTTGAGACAATGAATTTTTCATAGCTTACGCTAATTATTTACATATCATTCTCAGATTTGTCAATCTTTAAAAAATTTGGACACTTTAGATGAAATATTGAACAATGAAATAATATCCATTGCTTCATCTATTGTAATTTATAAATGATTGAATAGATAATATCTTTAATAAATTTATATAATAAAGTAATAAAAGAACTCAAGGAGTAATTGACAATGCCTAATTTATTTATATGGCAATATTGTACAAACTAAATTGATATCTGATTCTTAATTTAAACATAAATAAATTACATGTTGTCAACTGCATCTTAAGTTCTTATTGCCTTTATATTGTCATTAACAATTGTATAGTTAGAAAGAGAGAGACGAGAGAGCTAGCAGTCGTAAGATAAACAAATATAAATTCTATTTTGTTTGATCAACAATTAAGTCATACAAATCAAATTTTTTATGTTGAATTGTGCAAAAAATAAGATTAAACAAACAAAAAAATTTTTCTATATATTTGTGAACAAAAAAGATGTTTATTTCTCCATAGATTTGCAAAGTTTTCAATTAAATATTTGAGAAATTCATAATATTAAAATAAAGATAAGACAATGTAATATAAATACTCATGATATTTCTTCTGGATAACTCACATACATTCAAAAGCTTTAATCTGTTTAAATTACAATAACCATTAGATAATACACATAACTTTATATTTACACAATATTTGTTGTATCACTCCGGTTTTCAGGTAGTAGGAATCTTATCTAAATTCCATTTTTACGCTATCAACATTTCTAACTCTCTCTAGAAATAAAAGAGAGTTATCGTTAACCGACTTGATGATCGGTATATTTTTTTGAAACGTATTAATCAGCGAGGGTATTATTACCGAACTCTGACACTGTACGTTTCATTAAACTGCGATTAAAATTTCGTAACTTTAGAACATTTAATCAGGTGTATGTGGAGGTTCTTGGCTGAAGTATGGTGCAGTATCTTGCACTAATAAAGTATGACAAACATCACAGACTCTGGATGGTCTTTGTTTCGGCCCACTGTTCACAACGTGCGAGAGACAAGACTGACAAAATATATGGCCACAGTGACGACAATGCACCTGCATGAAATTTAACGTAAGGTTTATTTTTTTTTTTTAATTACATCACAGATTGCTGTAGAATTTAGTTCGCGCTTTAATTTACCTTTTTTTTTGTAACCGAAAATGTAGTATGGCAACTAGGACACTCATCGACATCCTCTTCATGTTGCCATCTCACTTCGCTACCCGCCTGTCTAATTCTTTCCAATTGTACCTATAGGATCAAAATTAAATTATTTTTACAGAGCTATGTTTCACAGCTTTATGTATAGTTTCTAATATAATTTTATGTCTACAAGTTTCTTGAACAATTATGACTTAAGTCTTTGTTTGCATTATTTTATTACCTGTAATGATTGTGATAATCTAACAAAGTCTTTCTGTACTGCCTCACTAGTATCCAATTCCTGTTGTAGACTCATAACTCTTTGTCGTAATTCCGTTATTGCCGAGTCTGCATCCTTTTTTTCTTTTTGAATTTCTTGTAACTGTTTTTCCAGTCGATCAAGCTTCTCTTCTTTATCAGCAAGGATACGATGATCTCTTATATATTTATCTAATTGCACTCTACAAGTTATCAAACATAAAAAAGATTTGTATTAAGTTATGATAATCGTGATTGATAATTTTGCTGTCATTCAATATATAACTGCTTACCTCAATCCGCTTATTTCATTCTTTAACACAGCATTATCTTGTTCTTTTACCCTATTCTCTTGTTCCATTTGTTCTCTCAGAAGTGTAACTTCATACCGTAGCGTCTCTTCTTTCTCTTGTGCAACTTCCTGAGCTACTTTCGCTGTAATTAAATCTTCGCGTACTTTTAACAGGCTCATATGCAATTCCTCAACAGTATTTGGCATGTTAATGCTCTCGCTTTGAAGTTGTTGTGAATGTTTGCTATGTTTACCCACAAGATTTTCATTCTCCATTTGAAGCCTGCAAATATATCGTGAAATCTTGAATCAAGCTTTATCAAAAACATATAAATGCAACATTCACTTTTCTTTTATGATTAGATAAGATTTAATTATGTATATATATATATATATATATATATATATATATATATATATATTATTATGTATATATATTATTATCAAATGAATTTCTTAGAAAAGAATTATCTTACGCAGTAAGATGTCTCTGAACTTCTTCCCTGCCTCGTGTTAATTTACAAAGCTCTTCTGATACGCTTCTTTGAATTTGTTCGAAAGTTTTCTTTATTTCTAATAAATTTTGCTGCGCCGTCTGCGAGGTAACAGTCAGTTCCGCAACTTTGATTTTATGCTCCTCCTTCTTCTCATTCCATTTTCCCTCCATTTCCTTTCGGAATTCAACTTCTTTAGCTAGATCTTCTTTTTGAGCTTGCAGCATACGTTGAGAGTCCAACAGCTGCTTCTCCAAATCCTTGGCAGTCGCTTCTACTTTAACTAATTGTGCTTCGTAATTTGCACACATATCACAGGATGGCTCGAAGGAACCAGGTTCCTGCCGTCTCTTCAATAAAACTTCTTTACATTTTTGTAATTCATCATCAGTCGATCGCAGTTTCTCTTTTAAAGCTTTTATCTCCTCCTCGAGTGGCACAACCAATGAACGTAAAACCTCCGCATCTTCCTGCGCCTAATAATGATATAGTTTTTATTTATATTGTAGCAAATATTATCACTAGAACAAGTGTTGATTTTAAAAGCTATGTTTCAAAAGAATTAATATGTGTTAAGGAAAATATTAGTTATATTTAAATGTGTTAGTATCACGAGAATATTATAAAAATTATAAAAATAAAAATTACTATCTATTATTATATTTATTATATTATTATATTATTATATTGTGTCCATTTTGTAATTGTTATACAAATTACAAAAATATATGAGTTTCAATACATAAAGGATTAAATATGCAACTTTCATGCAACTTTAGATTTACGTACATATTTTTTTACCTTCCGCATGCTTTCTTCTAAATTATCAGGACCTAAAGATAAGGAATCTGCACCTAATTGGGAAGCCACTTTTCTAGCTAGCGTCTTAGTTACTGTTGACAATGAGATTTGTGGTCCATCTGCTGGTGGATCTCGTGGTAATTGTGTTTTCAATAACGCATTCTCTTCCTGAAGCTTAGAAAGAGCTGATTGCAACTTGGATACTTCATTGACAAGCTGTTTCCTCGAGCAAGAGGATTCTTCCACTGTTTCATGTATAACTTGCTGCAAAGATGCTATTTCTTCCTGAGCCTTTCGTTTCTCTCTCATTATATCATTTTGTATTTTAAGATCTGCAACAACTAGTTGACTTTTTGCTTCATCCAGTTCGTTTTTTAATCTTAGATTTTCCTTCTGTAGACCCATATTTTCTTCTAATCTTCGTTTTAATTCTTCTGCAAAATACAATTAATTTTCAATTTGCAATAATAATTATTGAGCTATTTCTTATAGAAGCCTATTCTGTAATTCTTAACAATGTCATTATTATTGAGAGTTTAATAGACTATTATGCTCTACAACTTTTAGTATCAGCATCCTTATATTACATTACCATGTTAATATAATATATGATAAAAAAAAACTGTGTAAAACTGCGAAGATATGACGATAATAATACTGTCTTTACAGATTATTACAGAATAAACTCATATTCAAGTTTGCATACCTTCTTTCTGAAGAAATAATTCTTTCATCTTAGCCCTTTGCACATTAAACTCCTCTCGCATCTTAACATTCTCGGACTCCAGCCTGCTGATCCTCGCTTGTGGATCCTCTGAATCGTAACAGATACCTTCTTAATAAAATTAAACACACATTCGACATTAACAAACACGCAACGTTGAAAAAAAGGGTGTTTGACAAAACATTGAAATTTGTATCGTATCTTTTTCCCTTTATCTTTCTCAGCTATCGCTGTGACAACTGTGAAGACCGACAAAGACCTAAAGTAAGAGCCTACCACGTTCGCGGTGACGTACCGTTTCCGTTCGCTCTGACCGCCCGGTCGTCGTGACTCTCCATCGTTCGATCACTTGGCGCGGACGAGTGCGACGATTCTGACGGAGCGTGTCACTGCCACGGACACGAACTCGGAAAGCATATCTTGGAACTCCGCCGGGACTGGTGGCCACCTCTCGACGACGTTAACGATGACAATGACGGTGGCGGCATGCCGCTGGCCCGTAATATTACTGACTCATAACGGCTCTCGTACCCTGTGGAAACGAAACCCCCCTCCCCCCGAGCCCGGAACGCAGCAGACGAGGAGACCCGAGGACGTAGGGATCACAAATACCACCACGAATTACGAGCGCAAACTCGAGAAGTGAAATTGACCTTGCTCCGCCAGCCGACCGTTCCAACTTCGCTCCAGGCAATTCGCTCTATCGCTAATGATGCGTCCACCATATATGTATGTGTATATAATAAAATTAGTGACACCTACTCCTTACAACTGCACCTTCCGCGGGGCACCGTTTTTCTCACTCTGATTTTCTGAAACCAGGGAGAAATGTAAGAGAGAGAGAAAGCGGTCGCCCCGGCCTTTTTCCTGTAACCAACAAATCCTTCGGCGCCACTAGCGCCAATTGAAAAGTGGCTGTAACTACGTACGCCAGATTTACTTTGCTACACTGCTGATATACCATTTTTGGTTTATGTCTGTGCTGTATCTACTTTTCTGCTTACTGTCGGTAAACACTACTTTTTATGTGTCCGTTCTATCATTTGTATTTTATCGATTGTCGATTGTAGAAAATGCAGATATCTAGATTATAAGGGTGTCTCATAATTCGCAGGTTACTCACAGAATTTTAATAATTAATTTTCCATTAATAACTGTGAAAATTGCAAAATGGTAGGGAACTTTTTTATTCATAATTTAACACACTCTAGTTTCTCACGAGCTACATGTATTTACACATAGCACGCGCGCGCATCCCTCCCCCCTCCCCCCCCCCCACACACACACACACACAAAATATTATATACTGCAATATATTATATAACTGCGAGATTTGTGCTGTATGGACACATACACATCACGCACACTGTACATATAATTTTTTTTTAGATGTAAATTTAAAACATCCAAAAAACTTTGTGCGCAAATATTTATCATTTTACGCATATTCGCAAACGAAATTTCATTCCGTTCCGTGTATAAAGGGTATTTTCCAGCAGAAATACACAATACAGTGTAACACAGTGAATCATTTTATCCTTGTTATTTATTAATGTATAAATGTTAAAGACAAAATAATTTATTGTATTACATTGTATTACATTTTACTGGAAAAACGGACAAAAACAGCAAATGGTCAGCAAACTTTATGCGCGACATTCTTCTCATTCTTGCGTGTCTGACCATACATGGAGATGTTCCACGAACAAAATTCAAGTAAATCTCATACAGGGTTTATATACATAACACGGGTAAAATTTGTACGCAAGAAATGTTAGTTGGATATTGATGTTAACGACGATTATGTAACTATCAATATGTTAATATATTTCTATATTTCTATATAAAAAGACGCAGCTTCTTTTGCAGCTTGATGTAAAAATGTAGAATGTGTAAAATGTATATTTTAAAGACAAAATAAGATATTTTTCACATTTACACATTTTATAAATTCTAAGAATTATTTAATATTATAATACAATATATATAAAGGAAACATAAATTTTATTATTTTCGAGGGAAATGAAGTTCACGTAATTAAAAAAAATAATTTTTTATTTGTACAAAAGAAAAACAGTTTTTATAATTAATAAAAGTTATTTTTATTAATTATAATTTTAACATTATATTGGCAATATTTCTATAAAAATAAAAAGCTTTATTTTAGATATCAAATTTTTACTAAAATATTTTTTAATTAATTTGCTTGTATTGATTTACAAATCTATTCGTTATATATTTTTGCATTAATTTATTATCTGTTTTTATTAGTACTGGATTTTATTTTTTTTTTATAGATTTTTAATGATTTTTAATGATTTTTAATGATTTTTTTTTTTATAGATTTTTTATCTCTAAATTTCAAATATTGAATGCTTCAGATGCAATAAGTTTTACTAATAAAAAGATATTAGATATGCAATTGGATATTATAAAGTAAATGTAACTAGAAAATATGAATTCATAAGAAGTTATAGATAAGATAGGTATTTGAAGTATAGATAAAAGAAAGAATTTGTATTCAAATCGACCTAACAACAAAATCATCAATCACTGCCAATTACACAAAGAACAGAAATTTCACTTTCTCAACAAGAATATGCCAGAATATGCCAGAATATGCCAGATTTTATTCTTTCTTATATAAAAAACATCTTTCAATTTTTCATATTCAATATTTGTCATTGTATACGAGAAACATTTTTCAATTTAATTTAGCTATGTTTTCTCTAAATGTTTATTTAGGCTCGGGATTCAATTGCGTATCGAAAAGGTCTAGAAAAAATCTTTTGAAAAAGTCTAGATTCTATTGTAATGAAAAGAGAAAATTGTACCCTACTTGAAAAACCAGTGTACCGTGACTTTCCTAATCTTAATATACCGTGAAAATCTATTTTTTGATTAATTGTTACGAGAAAATGACAATTTTAATATACCGTGAAAATAAGTTTCTATAAAATTTTATAAAAAATTTTTTTATTTGTATGAAATATTTTTAATTATAATTAAAATATAATTAATTTAATTAAAAATTTGAATATAGAAAGAATGCACATAATTTAATAAATAAAATATAATAATAAAAACACTCGATAAATAAATTTTCACAGTATATTAAAATTAGAAAAAACTAAAAAGAGTTTCCTTCCGTATTGTTATTTTTTCGTAATAATTAATAAAATATTAATTTATAAAAACTTGCCAATGTTCGCGTGAAAAAATGGTATAATGTTACGCGCATTTATATTTATTAGGAGCACGTTTAATAATAATATATGCTATAAATAAATGCTCTATTATTTGTAAATTATAATTATGTTAATAATAATTATTTTTATTATATTTTTTTATATTACATTTTTTGCTAAAATTTCATTTACGCTGTATTCTAAATAAAATTGTAAAATCTAATATGAAGCTCTTTTTATAGTATTATTATTTTGTAATGTACATAAATACTATTATATACTTGTATGTTTTAATATATATTATCTAATATTTATTAATTTATACAAATAATAAAATTATTTATAAAAAGTATTATAGATATGTATATATTTTTATTTGTATAAAAAATGTATAATATCAATAAATATACAAATTTGAAAATGTTTAGAGAATATCATAAAAGTAAAAAAGTACAAATTAACTTAATTGTACATTTCTTATTGCATTTAATTTTATTTGCTATTTATTCACAATTGTTTTTCATTGTCAAGGATTTTTATTATTTTATTTTATTTTTTGGTTTTTATTATTTTATATTATTTTATACTTTTATTACTTTATTTTTTATTATTTTAATTAGTTTTATTATTTTATTTTATTTATTAAATTGTGTGCATTCTTTTCTATATTCAAGCTTTAAATTATAATTAAAAATATTTTATACAAATAAAAAAATTTTTTATAAAATTTTATAAAAATTTAATAAAAAATTTTGTATTGCAAAATTTTTTTTTGTTCTTGATGTTTTATATAATTATGTTTTTGAGAAGATCGTATAAAGAATATTTTTTTTGTTGAACTTTAATGTTTTTAATACATTATTTATTATAATTTTTCAAAAAATTTTAATTTTTTAAAGCAAGAGGTTTTTAAATTTTTCCATCATTTCCAATTATTTATTTTTCTTTTTATAATTTTTATTAATCAGAACGCCGACGAAAAGATAAAACTATTTAAATTTTAAGAGCCATACGACTTCCTTAAAATTGTCAATTTTTGTAATAATACATAATCAATGTTCAGAAAAAAAATTTTTTTTTAACAATTATTACCTTTAATAATATTTTAGTCTAACAATTATTATCTTTAAGGTTCTCATTTTTCAATATTAATGTTTTTGAATTGTTTAACATGTATTTTTTATAAAGAATTAAAGAAAATCAAAAAGTTCTATCTACACATAAATTAATTACGAATTTATTAAAATTAATGAAAAAATTTGAAAAGCGTTCCTAAAAAATTAAATTTTATTGTAAAATTTTAACATATATTAAACTGCGTAATTGTATTACTTGCTAAAAAAATTGGAAAAATTTTAATTTTCTTTTTTTATTCAAGCCTAAATATACTTGAACAGAAAAAATGCATAAAATACGCTCTTAAATAAACTGTGCTTCTAGTTTTATGTTAAAGCCAGCCTATGACTCCTGTGATCAGAGGGGTGAACTTTTGATTACTCGATTACAATGTAACTAATGTTACATTCTAAAATATCCTTTCCTAGAAAAATTATACTTAATTTAATTACTCGAATTTAGTATATTATAAGATATATTTCGAATAAAATTTTTATCGGAAAGAATAAACAAAAGAATTAAGCGTTTAAGATTACATCCATTATGCATAGTAGAGGGATGAAGGAAAAGGGCCCATTTACTTATACTGCTATTGGATATAAATATGCACGTACGCAGCCAATCCCCAGAGTTCTCGGTGCGCACATCTACGTCACATGTGCACAGATCCAATAGCAACGTAGATAGGCCCTTTTCTCCCCACCACTCTATCATTCGAAAATCTCAAGTCTTAAATCTCAAATCTCGAATTCATGAACTCAGTTGCTATCGTCAACTAGTCGAAGTTAGAAGTGAATTCGGTGCCGGTTACGAAGAAAGAAGAATCCGTGACTACTTCCTTATTTTTGGAAAACTTTCTTTTTGGAGCCAGCTCTATCTATTGCAATAGAAGAAGACAATATGTCTAAGAACAAGCTGATGTTAACAAAGATAGCTCTAGGAGTCTACGGTAAGTCGAAAATATTTTTATCAAATCTTGTACTTATATTTCTTTTACGAAAAACTTGTAATATTTTAGAATGTCGATATTTGGAATACAACTTGTTTAAGTGTGTATTACACTTACTTTTATCATTTTTATATTTACAATAAAAAGATTATAAAAAAACTTACAGATTATTTTTAAATCGCATGTAAAAATAAAAGTTTATTGGCGATTTAGAACTTGGAATTAAAATTATTTAAATAAATAAGTAGAAGTGTATTCTAATGGAAATGTAATTAAAACATAATGACCAAAGTTTTAACTTTTTATATAAATACTTTAACTTATTCCAAATTATTTATGTAAAATTTCATTGTGATGCATAGATTAGTTGTTCTATAAATAAAAATTTAATTTTATTTGTATTATTTCTCATTTTGTTTGTACTTTTAACAAAAATTTAATTTTTATTTATAAGATAATTGATTTCTACATGAAATTATCTTAAATATTTAAAATACTTGTACAAAAAAATAAAAATAATTATTTTTTAATTACATTTCTATTGTATATTTAAATAATTTTTTTATTCAGTTTCTAAATCACTGCAAAATTTTTTGTATTATTCTTAAATGCGATCTAGAATAATCTAAAATAATCTAAAATCTAAAATTATTCATAACTTTTTCATTAGATAGTAGATAAAAATAAGTATAAATATCGTTAAAAAGAAAAAGTTTTCTAAAATTTTTAAATATTTTTTTAATAAAATTCTTGTATTGCTTAATTATTAACTTAATCATTATCTTGAGTTATTATTATGTTACCCGATATATTTTGTATATGTTAGCCAATATATTTTCTATCATTATTTCAAAGATATTGAAAGAAAATAGAAAATTTTCTCTTTTATTATATCAATATATTCATGATAATGATATTTGGATATTTTTGAAAAAAATTTTCTTACTTAAATATAAAAATTTTAAAGATAAGAAATAGTAAAATAGTGTGCATGCTGATTCTTAATTTACATGTTACAACTGAATGTACAACCTAAAACAATTATTTGTTAATTTTAAATTATTTTTTTTTTAAATGACTATTTAAACATTCGATAGTTTGAATGTAATTTTGTCAGAGAAAGAATTGCTTTAAAAGCATTAATACTGTATTAGCTATAATAGCAGTAATAGCAAATATTATCAAAATAGCAGTAGAAATAAAAACAGCAGAATTTTTTATGTTTATATTGTTTATGACATTAAATAAATAGATTTAAATTAAAATAAATTAAAGTAAATCAAAGTATAAATCAAATATGTTAGTTTTTAACATTTTTTTATAAAAAAAATATATTTAATACCTTTATGTTAATTATAAATAATTAATTTTTGTAATTAATGTCAAATTTTTTAATTGTAAATGCTTCATAAAATTAACTGCGAAAAATAAGAACAAATAATAATTTAGAGAAAGATTCTGGATTCAATTTTAATTTTATGTTCAACTTACACATTTTGACATTGTACAATAATTATAATATATTATATATTATAATATATTATAATATATTAACATTTATTTAAATATAATATTATAATTAATTTTTATATTATTATTTTAGATATTATTTATTCTTATTAACGATATGATTAATTAATTAAGAAAATAATTACAAAATATTACAAAAATTTAAATATATTTAAACATATATACATATATTTATATATATAATATTTTTAATATTCTATTAAGGTTGGCTATATTTAATTAGATTAAAATTAATAATTCATAAAATTAATTCAGTCATATTAACAATTGCGTGACAAAGATAAGTAATTAAAAATTATATTAAAATTAAATTAACTTTAGTAACCACATTTGATATAATTTTTATCTTATTATTAGTGACATTTTATTTTTATTTACTTTCATCGTGATATTTATAAGAATTACACGATTCACATATATACGTTCATACATTACACGACTTATATATTTTTCACTGTTTGCATATTTGTGTATTTTAATTTGTCTTATTGTTAGATATTTATTATTTATTATTATTTTAGATACTAATGCGTTGTAACGTGCAACATTAATTTTGATCATGATTTTTTTTGTTTTTTTTTTTTTTCCCTCTGTGCATCACGACGATTCCGATCGATGTACTCACGAGAGCGAACGTTCGCTCGCGATCGCGCGTTTTTCGACTCAAGAGATCGATCCGGATCGACCATCGGCCGTCGACCGTCGGCCGTCGGCCGTCGGCCATCGGCATTGGTCAGCGTATCCGGCGCACATTAGTCGTGTCGTACGATGCGCTCGTATCCGGTCGAATGATTCAAAACTGCAGAATTCGGATCCGGCGCACGAATCTGTTAGTGGCAATGCGATTCAACGTGACTGTCGCGTGTTAATTCTCCTGAGTCACGGTGCGTACTACCCGCCGAGTTCGCTGGCGAGAGATCTTCCGCGAGTAGAGGTTATTCTAGAGAAGCCAAAGGCCGCACGGGCTCAACGTCCGTCGAATAGTCGCTGTCGAGTTCGGCACGCGGACGGTGGATACCGTTCCCGCGTTGGCGTCGCTTTACGTCGCGTCGCGTCGCGTCTCGCATTTACGCAGTTGCGCGTGATCGCGGACCGTTCGCGGATCTTGCTTGACGTCGTTGTGTTTTCCGCCGACTGGCCGTATTCGCTCGTGACGAGGATGCCGTTCCGCGACGGGCCCGAATTCAAATCCTGATTTTTTTTTTTTTTTTTTTTTTTTTTAAGACTGTCCTCCTTCGTGCATCTTGTGTAGAATGTGGAAAGCCTGGCATTCGATACATAGTATGGACTCGAATGAAAATCCGGCGATCATGAAGAGCCTGGAGGCCAGTACGAACAGTGATTTCGATACTCTGTCCGAGTTCGGCTTTCAAGCGCCTTTCGCGACGCAGGATCGCTTGCCGAACGAGAATGACGACACTTGTGGCACAAAGTATACAACTCGCAACAAGAGTTTCCTGCTGTTCGACGAACAGGAGAATTTACAGGTGTCCGACGTGGAGAAGTTCCTGAAGAAGTTAAATTGCACGAAAAACGACACTAAAATCAAAGTCGTATCGATATTAGGTAATGTATGCAGTGGGAAGAGCCATGCTATGAATCAAGTGTTTTTCAAGGGTGAGGAGATATTTCGACCATCAAACAATTACGATTGGTGTACGCCAGGTGTTTGGGCAGCCTTCGATCCAGATCATAATGTTATTTGCTTGGATACTGAAGGTTTGCTAGGTATTTACAATGTTATTATTCATGAGTAAAGTTAATCATATATATTGGTTTTAACAGGTTATATTGTTATTCACTTACAATGTTCATTTACAGGTGTTATAAATTCTGAGAACAAACATATGAAATTGCTGCTGAAAGTACTTGCAGTCTCCGATGTTATAATTTATGGAATTCAATCTGAGAGACTGAATAGAGACTTGTTTATATTGTTGGGTACTGCGTCACGAGAATACAATCGTCATTTTGAAACTGCCTTCCAAGAGATAGAAGAGGAAACATCATTGAGAATACTTGGACCAAGTCTCATAGTGCTGCATGAAACCAGATACACTACACCTTTGACTAATAGTATGTATTGCTATTCTCTCAGAATAACAATAATTTCTATCTGACAAATTTATCATGATTAACAATATATTACGTTGTTTATGGTTCAATATATTGATCGATTTGTTTACAGATGAATCGGAAAGTGCGGAGGATATCCTGAGAACTAAATTTAGACAGATGAATCTTGACATTGATGCTTTCAGTTCTATTAAATACGTCGGTTTACACAGGGTGACTGATCCGCCGAATTACAAACAATTACGATCTGCAATTCAGGACGAGTTGAACAACTCAATGATTCGTTCAGCCAGAAAACCGCACTTAGTGTATAAGATACTTAAGAATTTAAACGATCACTTTTTTAACGAAAAGAAAACCAAAGCACTTTCCAAGCACTTATTCCCAGAGTACTTCTCTTGCCCGGTTAAATGCCGGAGCTGTGGTGACAGTTGCAAATATAGCATAAGGCATCTTCTTGAAGGAAAACCACATAGTAGTAATAACACGTTAGTTCAGCAGCCTCTCCTTTGTACATGTAGAACTTAATTGTGCAACAACTTTTTCTTGCTGTATTAATAATGATGTTTGTTTACAGGTGCGAATTCCAATGTCAGTATGACAATTCGATATATGTATGTAAGAGCTGTTATAATGACGGAAACGAAGTTGAGGTGACCAGACAGTATTACAAGGATAATGAAAACTGGTTTACTCTTACTAAAAATATCTGGTCGGGATATATTATAAATTGTCCACACTGTGGTGAGATATATAAAAGCAGACAATACTGGTTTGGCAATCCCGAGGATGTCGCCATATGCAAAAAGATCACGCACGTGTGGGGTATAGTAAGTATCGAGAGAATACAAAGCTTTCTTTTATTCTTCTTTATTATGTTTATTTATATGATTCTTCCTTACAAAACTGATCTATTAACATTTGTATTCTTTTTCAGTCAAATCGTTCTATAATCTCTCAGAACACAGCGCAACGAGTTGTCGATAGCGTTTCATACATCACGGAAGCCGTCACGAATGTTTCCCTGCAACCAACAAAAGCGCTGAAAGCCTGGGCCGCGGATCAAGTAGCACCGTCTTACTGGCGGCCGAACAGCGAGATAAAACATTGCCATCAGTGCAAACACTTGTTTGGACCGATGGATGACAAACATCATTGCCGCGATTGTGGAGAGGGCTTTTGCGCGGAGTGCTCATCGAAAACAAAATGCGTGCCTAACAGGAATTGGCATTCGCCCGTTCGAGTTTGCGATGCGTGCTACGAGAAGGAAACAAATTCTTCCAATGATGAATCTACCGAGGAACCTACCGAGGACGTCGGAGTGCGGAAAGTAACGGAGCAAGTAGTGTCTACTCTCAATATAGTGGGAATTGTTTTGAATTATTCCAAGTGTAAGTATAAATGTCTCATTTATAGACATTTTTTATGAAGTCGGCTAATTTCTCAAATCATTATTATTAATCCTAAATGTTTTTCATTTATAGCATTCATAAAAGATTCCGTTCGACCGTCTTATTGGATACCAGATTCGGAAGTGGTTAGTTGCTGTGTCTGCGAACGCAAATTTGCCGATTTCACGCTTTCGTTACATCACTGCAGAGCCTGCGGACGCGGAGTGTGTCAAGAGTGTTCGCAACATCGTAAACCTGTACCTCACCGAGGATGGGAGCATCCTGTTCGAGTATGCAATGCCTGCGTTGAAACTGTTTGAAGGTAGCCTTTCGAAAGAAACAGGATCCAAAAATATAGAGATCTCAGACGAAGAGGGAAAATATTCACTCGGAATAAAATAAAAATTACTTCATATTTCATGTAATTGCTTTTGTAATAACACAAAAGTTGTACTGATTTAATTGCGAATATAGAGTATTTTAGATTAGATTTATATCGCCAAATTGCGTGCAGTTGTAGCTTTTTGAAAGGACTTTTTTAATGTAATAGAATTTTAACTTTTTTAAATTCCAAATAAAATTGTCAACTTGGTATTTCTTATTTTCTGTAATATCTTTAATATAACGATGCAAATCATTTTACTATGCGACATGTAAGGAAGTTTTATAACGAAACGTTCTAAATACAATAAACATTTATTTTTAATAATTTTAATTTTCATTTGATATAAGTGATAATATTTTATTTTTACATATCTAGTATTAAAAATAAAAAAAAAATTTTTGTGATTTGAATTTAGCAATATTAGAATTTTTAAAAATATTGAGATGTATTGAAAGTTTGTCTGAAAGCTGTATTTTATTTAATATGGTATTTGAAATAATTTTGTTAATATCTTGTACGAACATATAAATGTATGATTGTGCCATAATTATGGTTATCGCTATTTGAAAGTAACTTCCTCAAGTATGTGTATGAAAGATATATGTTATCTTTAATATACGATTTTATATTTCTAAAGAATGTAAATTAAGAGATTACGCTTAATGATCGATTACTGAAAAAGCAGTTAAAGATTATGTTAACAATAATTAATGTACGAAGAAAGACGTATACATACGTTGGCGTTTGTACATATGTATATAATCTGATAAAAGTGGCTAATAGTATAGAAAGAACACATTATTTACAAGAAATGTAAAACTATGGCTGTGACAACTGTTAATATCGGCAAAGCATTTGAAGACGCGTACTCTTAGTACTGCGACAGCAGCGTTCACGGAAATGGGAATTGTTACTTTTATTTTGTTCTGTACGTTATAATAAGCAGCTTAAAAATAAAATTGAATTCTCAAAATAGGTCGTTGCTTTATTTTAATACATGTGTCTTTATTTAGAGATGCCTATTCTTTTATAGATAATTGCACATGTGTCACCAAAAATTCATAATCACTTCAGTGAGCTGAGAGATAAAGTAACTAATATAAAAAATTATAAATAAAAATTTATAGTGTATAAGTTTTTAATTAAATAATTTTTTAAACGACAAAATATAAAAAATGAAGATTATAGACGGAAAAAAAGACTATATAAAATAGTATCGAACACATGTTCCTTTTCATTATGCATTTGATATTTTTCATTGATTTCTAGATTTAGCAAATATTTCTTATATCTCTATCAACAACAAAAAATTATAATCAGAACGTTTTGTAAAATTTTATTTGAAATTAAAAAGCGACAAAATTCATGTCGGCAATTATCTTCAAAATATGAAGTAAATAAAGGAACCACATCGAAAAATAGCAACAATTAAATCTTTTACATGTTCTGTTTGAACATAAAGAAAAAAAAAGAAATGCAAAATAAAAATCAAACTACACTCAATTGTAGAGTATCACTCTACAATTTTCCTAGGAAAGAATTTTAAAATATGTTTGAAATTTTGTACTTGTTTTTTTTTTTACATATATAAATTTCTTGGTTTTACATTTAAGCGACACGACATCTTATTAATAAGACAACCGTAAAAAGGGGGAGAAAATGCAGGAAATTGAAAAAAAGTACAAATAATTTCTTTTTTAAATATTCAAAAATTGCTATTGGATATTTCTTTCAACTGCTTCGAATCCTTGACAGGAAACGATGCGTTTATCCTTTCCCAAGGACAGTAAAGTGAACGTTCGGGGGATGCAAATTTTCGCGGATTCGAATCGCGAGGCGGATCGATAATCGAAAAGCGAAATATCAAATCGCGATAAATACGCGTGGTGCCCCGACGGGAGCACATGATGACGTCAAGATATGGCGTCTCGATCAGCTGGATGTTGTGTAGAGTGTGCCTGCCTGCGATGCCCGTCTCACGAGAACTAAAGGAGACCGCCGTCTGTCCGCCGTGATACGTGAGTTATCCATCCGCGATCATCGATCGCGCATCCCGGTGCTGTTCGTCGATCGGCGGCTGCCCGCGAGCGGGAGAGCCGCGGACGACGCGAAAGTCACGGCCGCGAGTCGCGAGTGCGAGACGCGGAGACGCAGACGTGTTGTCGCGGCGCCTCCGCGACTCGGGGTACGGCGGGAGCGAGACGCACGTGAGACCCGCGTATCGCGCACCCGCGTTCGAACACCTCTCCGGGACGGGAAAAAAACATCTCCGTCCGGACGATACGTCCGCGCGCGGAATCGACCGCTCCGTGCCGAGCGTCCCGACGATGGTCCCCGTCGATGGCTCGACCGCGGCCCGCGGCTCGTCCGACCGCGAGTGAGAAAGTAGAGAGTTAATGTTAAGAGAAAAAAAAAGGAAAAGGAGAGAAGGAATAATAAGAGCAAGACGGGAAATTCGCATTTCGTCGCGCGTTCCGCCTCGCGCCCCTGTTTCTCGCCGACTCGCGCGACGATCGTTTATCTTATGTAATTCTCGGGAGTGCACCGCCGAAGTCTCCGCGCCGCGTGCGCGAGTGTGTACACGTATCTCGTGTGTACGTATGCGTGCGTGCGTGCGTGCATGCGTGCCCGCGTGCATACGGCGAACGATGCCGTAGCCATTTTCGCGTTTGCTCTCTCGCGTTTCGTAATCGTTATCAGCTCCATATTTGAATTCAACAAGTAATGCAGGTCGCCACGCCGCCCCGATCCCGCCGCGGTCCCGAGAGGCACGACTCCGACGTGCCGTGCCCGATCGGTTCCGCGATCGGTGCGGACTCCGGCCAGGGTGCCCTGGCCTCGTTTCTCTCCGCGCTCTCCTTCCGCGAGGAGCGAAATTGTCTCCCGTGATCGGTTCCGCGATCGAGGACGAAGACGAGGACAGGAATAGAAATCGTTTTCACGTGCTTGTAAAGATCGTCAAGCCGCGATCACGCGGTCGCAATTTTGGCATCTCCAGCGTCAGATTCGCGTAGCAACCGCGACGTTCGTCGCCGAATCTCGGTGATTCATCATCGACGTGTATGTTTACGCCGCCCCGGTCTCGCCGATCTCGGGAACGTGCGAACGCACGGAGAACACGTTGCCGGACGTGTGCAACGCGGGTGGACGCCATTAGTTGCAAATTCCACGGGGTTGGAGGGGAGGAAAACATTCGGAATGTTGGACGCGAGCGTTTCGCGTCGGCGACGATAATGACGACGCGACGCGATGCAACGCAACGTCGCGACGCGTCGCATCGCATCGCGTCGCGTCGCGTCGCGTCACGTCGCCAAGGATCATGTTTGTTTCCACGGAGCGAATCGCATTTGAAATTCCAATGCGCGATTCCGCGTGATAGCGCCGGCCATTTTGTCGCTTATTAGTCGCGAATAAACAATCCCGTGCGCGACGTCGCACGCTGCTGGCTTCGTGGCTCGAGCGAGCGAGCGAGCGAACGCGGAGATTTCAATTTCGCGATGCTTCCGTCCTACCTCTTTCCCTCTCTCTCTTTCTGTTTCTACTCTCGCACGCGTCTCCGTCGCGCGGCATACCAAAAATAGAAAAGCGACCGGGCCTATTTCTTACTATTTTCGCGGAGATTTTTATGCCGTAACACGATATACTAGCGATTCTTACGCATCCCGCTCCGCAAATCTTCCCTTGATAAAGTTTTATAAATGTAAACAGATAACTCGTTCGAAAACGCGAGGTTTTTAACGTCGCCCGTCGGTATATTAATAGATTTTTCTCGAGTCAAGGTTTAGGTTTCTCTTATGTCCATTTCTATCAATGTAGATCGGTTTTTACTTCGGTTTAATTTATGCTTTATCTTTATCTTTTTTTCTTTCTTAGGAAAAAAAAAAAGTGAAAAGGAAGTTAAATTGAAATTGAAATTAATCTACATTGATGAAATGAATATCAATATTATAAGAAAAGCGGGAAAGATGAACTACCGTAAATTAATGTATATATAAGAAAAGGATTTTACAAATTTATTCCCCCCTATAAGAAATTTTTGATTGCATCGTTTCAAAAACAATAATAAATTCTAAATTATGCACCTTAAGTTATACACTTATTTTTGCACATGATTAGAAAAGTAAAAAGTAATTTTTTATTTGCAGTGACCAGAAAACTCTATGCAACATGCCACCAGATAGGCCGGATGCATCGGGTATCGAAACTGATATAGAACTGAATTCATCTCAGGATTATAATTTTGGTGAAAACGCCTATACGATGAACGACAAGGAGAAGGAGAACGCCAGCGTGCTGACTGACACAAACTCGACCAACGAATGTCAGAGCGACATTCCCAGATGGGAAAAGTCCATGGAAAAGAACAATCAGTCGGACGACGAGTTAACATCTCTCAGTTGGTTGCATCAGCAGAATTTACTTAAGGGTTTGGAGATTTCAAATCCTTCCAAAGATATGAAACACGAGAATATGCTAAACAACAATATCTGCGATGATATGGCAGATTTTTCTGAAAATACGAATTCTATATCAAGCTTGGATGATAGTTTCTGTCCAGGTAAAATAACATATTTTTTTAATTAAGTACTGTGATATTCGAGTAACAAGTCTCGGAGTTTGCATTAATCTTATTCTATTTGTTTTATCTACTATTGACAGAGAACAATGGGAAGACAAACGTGACGCTGAACGGAAATGGACAAAATTGTCAACACCCCGTCAAGAATTGTCAAAAGTCTACGCAAATATTTCAGGACTCTGTGAAAAGTCATTGCAATATTTCGCCAAGTAATCAAACGAAGATTTCTTTGAGCAACAATAATTTGCCAATGTCTAATCGCAACAAGCATCCTACCCATATACCATATGATCCTCATTTACACAGAAATAGCAAACCACCATATTCATTCTCCTGCCTCATATTTATGGCTATCGAAGATAGTCCTGTTAAGGCGCTACCCGTGAAAGAAGTTTACGCGTGGATCCTGGAACATTTTCCGTATTTCAGAAATGCCCCTACTGGATGGAAAAATTCCGTCAGACATAATTTGAGCCTCAACAAGTGCTTTCGAAAAGTAGAGAAAGCTCCGGTAAGCAGATTTCTTTTCGAAGAAATACCGAAAATCGCTGTTTCCGTATTCATGCTTATAACTTATTATTTTCTTTTTAGAATTTAGGCAAGGGATCATTGTGGATGGTGGATGCACAGTATCGCCCGAATCTGATCCAAGCGTTATCTCGCGCGCCTTTTCCTCCTCCCACATCTCAAAATCTATCTTCGTCGGAAAAGATATCCAGGAAATGCATGAACACACGTCTCCCGGATCCGGTTCTCTTTCCATACTTATCCAAAAGACTGGCGTCTAGCAATATTAATGATAGCGCGGAAGCCGAGATAGATAGCGACGTTGATGCGGCAGCTGCCGCCATGCTTTCTTTCAAGCATGGACCTATCATTTTGAATCATAACAAAGGTATTTAATAATAAGAGGAACAATATTCTTATCTGTGTTTTGATGGAAAAAGGAGCAAAGTTACTTAATTATGATATTTGAGATAATTTATATGCTATAATGTTTCCATATAGATCGTAAGCGAAAATTACCGGAATCGGAAAAATTGGTGCCTGTAATTACCAGGAGTTCCAGCGAGGACCATACTTATAGCTGTATCGCTTCGATAAAATTGGAAAGGTAAAGATTAATGCTGTACACGATCGACACAGATTACACAATACCTGAAAAAATAAATTTTTTTTTTTTCTTCACAGCAAACATTCGAATGAGGAGGAATTAAATCCGGATTTTGATGAACAAAGAAAGATTGCGGAAGGTGCTGATGCGCTTCTAAATTTGGCCGGAGTTAGTACAGCGTTAAACCACAATAGAACACATCACGTAACGCAGGGTATTAACACGGCACCGAAATCAGAAGGTATTGCGAAATCAAAAAAACGCTCTACCACAGGTGATTACTCGAGCACATCTGAAAAAAAGCGTAAAAGATGGCGGGATTGGGAGGAAGGAAATCGATACCTAAAACAAATTAGAGGTTAACATTAAATAATTTTCGTTACATGTCGAAGAGTGTACATTATCGAGAGCTTTCCCGCTTGCGTGCAAGTTGAAGAAACATTTGAGAAACTTTACCATCTAGTAAGAGTATGAGAAAATATTTTTGTTTCATATTGTCAGGAAATTCCTTGCTCATTTCTAAACACGTTTAAATTCGACCTTGACAAAAATTTCTTGATCGAACCAGTCTCTCGTCATGGTCACACACATACACACACACACACACACAACACACAAACGCGCATGTAAATTCTTCCATAACTTCTAGTTAGTGCTAGAAAAGAGGGTTGTTGAATGCATTTCGAATTGATTGGTGTGGTTGCTCAGGGTTCACAACATGCTATATGCCAAAATACATTCGGTAGCACTAAACAACAAGCAATAATAGAGATGTAGTGTTAAAGAGATACTTTTTAACATGCTGTTGAAACATGATTACAATTGAATAGTTCGTGGAATATATATATATATATATAAATATATCAATATAAGAAATATTATTATTACATACTGAAGTAAGTAATGATAATCATTTTAGAACTGTTGTGAAACAATTATATTAAGTCATAGAAGAGTTTAATTAATGATAGAGGTCTATATCAGTCTTCTTTTTTTTTTCTTCTTTTTTGTAGATATGTATAGAGGCATAATCAACATCTGCTGTCATAACGCCTGTCGCAACAATAATGAGACCTGCCGTTTTCAAACGTAACGCGGCAAATTTTCGACATCGAAATCACGGCACGGTTTGAAGAGCCCAGTGTTACCATATTTCATTTCGTGGCAGCTAGTCTCATTATTTTTGAAACAGGCCACGTATCCGATAGAGAGAGAGAGAGAGAGAGAGAGAGAGAGAGAGAGAGAGAGAGAGATCGAAATAATATATTTAAAAAAACAATTACACGCATACATGTTTTTGTATATGTGTATATATGTATATAAAATGTATACGTGCATGTATATGCAGATGTACACATTGCACGCGCATCAAAGGCCGACATATTCATTCATGTATATATATGATCGGACTCCTCGACTCGAGATGAAACGTCCATTCTGCTCTCGGCTACTCTTTCGTATTCGGATAACCATACACAGAATGAAAATGTCATCATCGCGCACGCATCGTGTCCGTACGTGTCCATACCTCATTAGTCACTTTTGTTGTATGTATGTGACGAGACGACGAATGTGAAATAGTGGAAGAGTGGCAATGTCATGTTCGACCGATTGAAAAAAAAAAAAACAAGAGAAGTTTAATCGTATATATGTACAAGGTGTTCCCAAATTTGCGAATAGAAATAGCGAAAAAGTTTATGAAAAACTGAGTCATAGAAATTCACGTTCTTACTTACTTACTATATTTTTTTTTATTTCCAGCAATTCCATAAATAGTAAGCTACAAATTTCGAACTACAAATAATAGGAATCGCGCATAGTCTGGCGCCAACTTTACATGTCGGACGAAAAGCAAAAGTGTAAGCGCTATTTATAAACGTATACTATTTAATTGATTATCTGTCGTAGATTTTACCTGAGTTTAGATTTCCAATTGTGCTTGAGGGATCAGCTCGCGAAAAAGTATCTTCGCGATTTAGTTTTTCACAAACTTTCCATTATGGTGCTTTTGCGAAATTGAGAGCACCTCACATGTAAACACATATACATATACATATACCATGTGCATGTTGCACATGTATAATATATGTGCCACAAACGTATTATCAAAACAAGAAAAAATGGAAAAAATAAAAAAAGACATCGAGATACATTCAATATGGTTTTGGAACAAAGAAATGTTATCATTTTACATCTTTTTCTACTCTCTTTGTGGCTTTCAAAATAATTTCAAACAGTGTTGTACATATGTAGATCTTCTAATGTATTCACAGACCAGTTTTGACATTCAGTTGAACACTGAATACATAGTAATCATATGGAAATGTTAATATTGATCGGATGAAGATGAAAAATAGCGATATGTGGAAAGACAACTTATTTTTATAAAAAAAAAAATCCGTAACACTAAGGAGAGAGAGCGAAAGAGAGAGAGAGAGAGAGAGAGAGAGAGAGAGAGAGAGAGAGAGAGAAAAGTTTGATAATACCATGTAATTGTAAGATATGTACGTGTACCACAAAAACATAAAAGAAGGGAGAGAAATATTAGGCAAACTGGTCTTGTATACATTGATATGTAGTTCTATATAGAGAGAACATATATTTTTACAGGGCGCTGCCCGCGTGATAAAGGTTCTTCCTAATGATTCGCTGGTACGCAATTTATTAGCTTAAATATCACTCTACAAAGTATGAATATTAGTAATTCGAATGTGAGAGGAAAACATAACTGTTGTAGCGCAACCTGATAGATCTTTCTACATATCAACATTAATGGAGACGCGAAACGTGCCTCGACAATTTTGTAAATGCATTCTATTTGTCATTTCAGAATCCATCGACTATCCTTTAGTCTCTCTAAAGAGTTAACGTGTCAAGCTATAGAATGTTAATTTTATAAATAGAATTATGTGCGCTTGCATATATTAAAATTCATGCACATACTAAAATAGTGTCTCATTGATGCTAATCTCGCAAAACCTTTAACTTTTATTTTTCTAGTTTTTATCAATTGGTCCAGTCAGTAAATGAAAAATTGAAAACTTTTTTCGGATAAAAAATATCTTCTGCAGAAAATTAAAAAATTATACGATTTGTAAACAGGATGCGCTACATCAAACATTTAATGTGATTATAGCTAATCAGCTACACCAGAAAAAGAATTCAGTCTGAAGGTGCAAGAAAGAATGCCATGCTCAATATGATGAATATTATATTTAATAAAAAGAAATAATATTGTTTAAAAACAACATGGAAAATGACCGGGAAAATTAATTTCAAAATTTTACTCGTCTTCTAAACGTTCAACATTATATTACATTAAATAATTAGTATTCTGCTAAAAATATATGTATAATTTACAAAAAAATTACAAAAAATTTAGGCAATCTATTTTTTATTTTCAAATTTTATTTTATTGTTATTATCGCTGTGATATATCGCAAGAAAAATGAATATTATCATTGTTATACTTCAGTATATCCGAAGTTTTAGAATTCTATATATTATGTTGCTTAGCGAAAGAGATATACATATATATATATATATATATATATATTTATATATATTTATAAATATTATTATTAATTAACTGGCATTCTTACTCACACCTTGAATACTCTACCTTGATACCGATCTTAAAACAAGCTGGCATCTTCGAATTGATAATCGCATGGAAATTCAATGTAATAGCTTCACAATTTGTTAACATTATCTTAGTCTAGCTCTCGTTTGCTACGACTGAAGATCTGTTCTTCCACATATAGTTAATTCTAAATTAATCGGCTATAGAGAAAGAGCGTGTGAGATGCCATTCGTCATCGTAATACGTGTAGCTAATCGATAGATTAAAGCGTAGATTAAATCGATTAGTCACATAATGTAAAGCAATACACCAGTAAATCCTGACATCGGGCGAAATACTCTAGTCAGCCGGTTTTCGCAGAAGGAATGGGCTTATGTGCAATGCATTGATCCACGGCGTTATTACGACGATGGAGATAGACTGTTATTCATTCTGTAATTACATTTATGTAGAAGGAAACAAGTATTAACATCGTTAATTTTTAACACATAACGCGTCGATTTGTCACGCAAGAAAAAAAACTCACGATATTCGTAATTTCATCGTTTTGCATGGGGCGTGCTATTGCCACAACCGGCTGACGAGCGAAGTCATCCTATGACAGACACCAAAAACACAACAAAGTATGGGGCAAAGCAGATTACGAAGTGTCGTTGTAACTAGCCAGGGACAATCAAAAGACATAATGTGTTTGGTTTGCTTCCATTACATGACATCGTGCCAAATGCAGAATCCTTTGGGTTTGGAAGATCAGCGATATATTAATTTATATGTACACATAATATATATATCTACAGATTGTATATTGTAAGAATTTTTTTGTTGGCGTAATATGTAATATTATAATTATATATATCATTATTATTATTATTATATTATTATTATTATTATTATTACTCATTTTAGATGAATCATGCTGTAAAATGTTTGTTAAGTTTTTGATCTTGCTTATATATATATCTTGAGTATATTTAATATTTTAGGCTGTAACCATCAGAAAATTTTATCTAATGAAACAAATGAAGAAAATTGCAAAACTTGTTGGTTATTTCATCCAGCATTTCTTATTTCATATAACAGTACAGTATACTATATATATGTATATATAATATTGTAATCATATAACATCACTAACGATATACGCTGACACATTGTTGATTACATGATCAGAAAAGGATTTAAAAATGCAAAATCTATTGGATCTATTTGGAATAATCTGGATCAATATTTTCGATTCTAAATCCTCAATGGAAGACTTTAGAACATCATGTTTTTACATACATATTGATATACAATAAATATTAAGGATGTGAAAAAGTGTAAAGTATTGTTGAAAAGATATCAGCCAATATATTTGTAACTCCTTTAAATTTAAAGTAATATATTTATAGTAATTCGTGATAATTAAATCATTACCTAGTCAGATCCAAATCAATTGGATTAAATTCTTTAAAAGCCGATTTCTTTGTAAAGAAGATTGATCTAACATCAATATATCAAATTGAGATCTCTCCAAAAAAATCATTTAATTCAGTCGATTATACAGTAGAAGACAAATATGAATTAATAATAAAAAAAAAATCATGCATATTTGCTATAATTTTGTTGATCATTGTAGGCTAATTATTGTAATTTTAACTAATTGAGCATGTATTTTTTTTTTTAATTTAATAGCTATATTTAATTTCCACTTTCTTTATCATGTTTAGAAGGTGTGGAACTAAATACGTTTCTTATGTTCTCTCTCCAAGATAGCTGAGTATTATCCTTGGGCGTCATTATTTTTTCATTCAAATGTGTTTTCTGATTTGAAGTATTGTAATTATCTATTGTATGCATTGTACTACTATTCATACTGTAAGTTTGATAACCAGTATCTTGAATTGAGTTTGAGATACTTTGTTGATCAAACGCGCCAGATATTATGTTACTTCGTTTATGTCTCTCGTGTACAAAGTTTGTCATTTCTGTGATTTTCAAATTTATTTCATTGTTATGTTCTTTATCATAAAATATGGTGACGTTAGAAGATTCAATATTGCTAATTGAATTTATGCATTTTTGTAATTCTTCCGTATTAACAGACTCATCTGCTTTATCATTATTCATATTTATCAATTTATCATTATCTTCAGTATGTTTTACATCATTTTCTTTATCGGATGCATCTAAAACATATTTTTAATATAATTTTAATATTATTGTAAATTTAGCTATTTTGTTTATGATAGAAATTACCGTCATATTTTAATAAGAACATGAATATTACTCCAAATATTACTGCAAATTTTTTTCATGATAATAGGAGAATTATCTTTTTGTCAAAACACAATGAAAATAATTCTAATTATTTTTTTGGAAAAATTACATTACGTAAATAAAGACAAGAATGAAGAGCAAAGGAGAAAGAGTATGATGAAAAATTATCCAATACATAACAAAACAAATTTACCCAACGAATGATAACCATTAATGAAGTTTTGATTTTTTCTTTCGATACCATCTATGCTCATATCCATCGAGAAACTTAGTCGACTAGCCGAACGAGAACAAAATTCAATTCTTTCAAACAGCCTATCGTTCTCATTGTGTATCGGGGACATGTTAGATGGTGATAAATTTTCAGATATCACAGATGATCCATTGCTTTGCCGCTTAGCTTGTAACAATCTCTGGAACTATTATGTTAATTTTTGATACAAAATATAGACTAATTAATTTTATATTCTGTTTTTTGAGACTATTTTTATATAATCATTTTATAACTATCTTGCACTATTATTATCCACATACCTTTAATGGTGTGCCATGAACAAACATACCACTCTGAGGAGGGCTGCAAGACAACACCATAGATTCATTCATTTTAACTGGTGACAACGATATGAAACTTTCATTTTCATTGTCAGTACATTCATCATGACAAAAAAATAATTTTCTTCTCAATGAATTGTTGCTCAGATTTACATCGTCGTCATCTGTATTTTGTTCCTTTCAAAAACATAAGAATATTTATCCGAAAAGTTTCAGATAATCAATATTAAACTGTTTTCATCCAGATTACTTATTTTAGACCAACCTGAGTAAAAGTAAGGAATGGCTTCAAAACTTCTTCCACATTCTGTGGCAAATCCAAAGGGAGAGATAATACCGTTTGACTCCAGGCTGAAAATTCGATAACAATAAATTTAATCTAAATTTTTTAAATTTTAGTCTCATCAGTACTCACCGTCTTTTGTCGTCTTGGAAAGTTCATCGGGCGAACTCCTATCGTTTGAAGATTTTGGAGTGTTCATACATGTAAATGGTTTGTTTCCTTTCTGCCTGATATCCCAGGGACTAGGAATGATTTGATTCTGCTTAAAGAACCTATCTATAGCTGCCTGTGCCTTCACCTCCAATTCTGGATCTGGAGAATGCACCTGTTGCATTGGAGACTCCTCAATCCTTACTGGTTGCATAATAGCTAACTCATCTATGCTCCATGTAAATTCTGGCGACTGTCGCATAGGGCTGGGAACCTAAACATCATGATTTTTTAGCAATTGATGTTCACTGCCAACAAAATGTAAAATTAAAGCAATCTTTACAGAGCGTCTGCATGCAAAGTGACCTTGCTGAACACGGTCGGACTGATCGTGGACAGGTGTAATCTGTTAATCAGATCAGGCTCGAACGGATTTTTGGTAATGAACCTTCTTAACTTGGACGGCGGAGTGATGTGACTCGGTAGGGCGGAAAACGGCATGCACACGGTGTTCTGAAATGTCGGGCGTTTTAAGCAGACATCATTCTGCTTCATCGGAGTTCCACGAATCCAGGGATTGCGCGTTAACGGGCTCTCACACTTTTGCACTTCGTTCGGCACACTTCGTTTTACTTGCTCCATCGTGAGATAAATCGACGCGATCGGAAAGAAACGTTCGCTCAATAACTCGACGAAACTTAAATTTTTCCTGAATATTATTCGATCACCGATTTCCACCACGAGACTTCAGCCGATCCGACTTTGATATTGCTGTCGATAAAATATCTCTTCGCGAACACCACACTCGCGTTACAAATATAAATTGAAACCCTCAGAAATTCGCACGACTGAGATTATCGAACTTTTAAATGCTGACAGATCGTTTCAAATCGAATATGTCCTTTTCAGGACTTCCAACCTTAATATTGTTAATATTAGGTCCGTTCTTTTTAAGATGAACTTCTTTATCTTTTCTCCTTTTCTCTTCAATCTAAAGAAAAAAAGAAGAAAGATAAAGATTCTAAAAATAAAAATATAGCTAAATACTAAAAAGAACAAACCTGTTATTTGTGTTGCTTGCACTTCCTACACTCGCGTTTCTCATTCTTTCTTTTTTCAATGCTCGCATATACATTTATCTCGTTCTAGATGTGGAAAATATTAAAAGTGCACAAGCAATACGACAAACTTCATGTGTCGTATGATAAATTCAAAATTTGTTCTATCTAATCTATTCCCATTTTAACATAAATTTTAATCTCAATTCAATTTATCTTCCCCTTTATTTCCTTCCATCCTTATCACCCTTTATTCTAATTTATAGAATTATATAAAGATAAAAAAATGAATTTAATCAAGATCAAAATTAGTTTACATTGATGGAATTGAGATTTTTCCAATGTGTACGCAGCTTTAAGTGAGCTATACAAAGGCAGTTTTTCGTTAGAAAATAGACATACTGTCACAGGATTGGCTCATCAATTAGGGAAACTTTAGGGAAACTTTAAAAAAATGCATTATTGAACAGCCAATCATGTGACAAAGTGTCTTGCTGTGCTTCTTTTCCGGAAAGCTTCCGGAAGTGCAGAATTGCTTGACAAAAACCTTTTGTATAATATTTGATATAATTCTTTGGTGCTTGAGTTATTCGAAGTTTTTTTCGCAACTCGGATAAATCGATTTTTTTCACTCGATTCGAGTGCGAACGCGAAAAATAAGAATTCCAGTGAATGATTTGAACCGTGTATCAACCTTAACCAAAGAGAATGAATACTAACATGACTCATACGAAGTATCATTATTAACTCTTTTCAAACCTCACATTCGGGATGTGTTGTAACAACACCAGGTAATGTCCCAAATTGTAATCTTGTACGAATCTCGAGTGTAAACGATAACGGCAGGAGTATGGCGATGAAAATGTGGAAATACGTGTTGACGATCATCATCATAGATTTAGGTAATTATGAGTTTAGACTTTATATATATATATATATAATTCACTTTTAGCATAATCATAATCATTGTGAAACTAATTTTTAGTGGCCTCCGAAAGAATAAAGGATATGATATATATGCCACTGGAAGGTGTAGCTGCATGTTTCCGAAGACACAATGGCACACATCAATTTGGATGTTCCTGTAAACATCAATATTTATTATTTCATCAAGTTCCATTAATTGCATAGTCCTCTAGTACTCCTTTGACATTCATTATGGTCTGTTATTTATAGCTAGCAGATCAGGTAGCGTAGGCGTAGTTCATTTGATTGAGATAGAAAGTGATATCACTTGGATAGAACAGAATGCTACTGCTGGCCCGTATACAGTAGTCCTTCCGTTTGTATGGTTCAATAAAACGACGCTTATAAGACTCAAGAATACAAATAATATAAATGGAGTTTTGCTGACAAAAAATATTAGCCATGAGCGTCCATTTAAGTATTCACCTGAAGACACATGTCCAAATCGATATTCTGGTTACAAGAAGTGCAACGATTCAAAGCCATGGAATCCTTTTGGATCTGCTTTGCTCATGGAAGACTGGCCGTTTCCTATGTTTTATACAGAGGTTAGACACATGGTTTTAACATATGTTAGATATTTTTAAACATTTTTTTTTAAATTTTTTAATGGTATCAACTTAAAAATCCTCTAGAATATATCTTATTGAGAAAAGATTTTTGTAAAACTGAACTAGAAACTCGACTTGGAAAATGATAAATTATAAATGTTAAGAATATCATGCTTTCAGAATCAGACAATTTTGGAGGCTATAAAATCTTGTTTCTGGACACACAATGCTCATGACCTGGAGACACAACATCAGAGATCTCTCTGCGCGCTAGAAATGAAATCGTTCATGTATGCTGCCGTTAATTCTGATTCCTGTATAAAGCGTACGGATTTCAAGTTGAATTTTAATCCGACACAGTTTTGCGATCCGCTCGGAGATAGGAACATACATTGGCCTTTGGCGCCTCTCGAGGAAGATAATAATACAGTGATCATGGTGACAGCACGATTGGATGCAGCATCGTTGTTCGATGGTGTGTCACCTGGCGCGGGTAACACCATAACAGGGCTAGTTACGCTACTTGCCACTGCATATTATCTGAATCTCCTAAATGCCACCGTTGATAGTAAGTGCTAATTTTTTCTGACTTGTTACAAGGCATGTTCATTTGCAAGTTATATGCGATATATATGTATACATATTCATATTGTTATTATATCTTTTAGGCACGAATGTCGTGTTTTCGTTGTTGAATGGGGAGGCGTTTGATTACATAGGATCCAGTCGCATGGTATACGATATGAAGCAAAATAACTTCAATGCTCTCGGCGGAGTTAGTTTAAAATTTGACGATATCAAAAGTGTGATCGAGTTTGGTCAGTTGGGCAAGGGGAAGATATTTCTCCATAGTAACGGCCAGGACGATATGATAAGCCGTTTACAGGCCGCGCTAAATGCGTCGCTTGTAAACGGTAGCGTTCCACCTACGTCTGTCCAGAGTTTCCTGAAGGCGAAACCGAATCTAACGACTGTCGTCATAAGCAACCACGAGACGCAGTTCAAGAACCGATATTATAACGGCATCTTGGACGACGCGGAAAGTCTTGGCTTTAATAGGTACAAAATTCTCTTGATCTTAACGTGTATAATATTCATGTTTTGACATTATTTCAATTTGTATTATTGAGATTCTTTGGTGTATCATGTTTTAGAAACGATACTAGCACGCTTGCATCAGATTTAGCGTCAATTGCTCTTCAGGTTGCTAATGAGCTTTACTGGGCGGTGACGGGTGAGACACCGCAGCCTGCCAATCTGTCGATATCCATGGAGGAGCTTATTACGGAGATGTTACATTGCTATTTGGAGAACGCCAAGTGCGATCTGTTTCGCGCGTCTTCGGCGCCTGGTACTAAAGTAGTTAGTCAAGTTTTACCGCTGTATGTCGGTGTACACAGAGCGCCCAGTGCCGCGACGACTTTAACGGGCCAGCTTTTAGCCTTTCTGACCGGTGAAAAACTTCTTGAAATGAACGAGACGACGTGTCATGACAATCGACTTGCCTGGATGGGCGGATACAATTTCTCGGGCTTGTGTATCAATTCAACCGTCAATTATAGTACAGCTGTGAGCCCTGCATTTTTTATCGAGGGTAAGTCGCTGCATTGTTTACAATAGACTCGACATATCTAATCGGCTCTCTGTTACAGGATATGACATGAAGTCGGGTGACTATTCAACTTGGACTGAATCTATATGGCAGACTTTAAGTGTCAGAATGTTTCTCAAACCAGCAGCAGCGACGGAACGCTTTAGCTTGATTCTCGGCAGTTTGGTCGCTGTTTTTTCGTTTGTGTTAGTGTGGTTTATCAATAATCGCGCTGACATGTTATTTAACTCGAGGTTCGTTATCATTTAATCATTCGCTCTTTCGAGAAAAGTCGAAGCTAAAATAAATTGTGTATCACACATGCGACATTACACAACAATGAAAATTTTCAGGAGAACTGTTGATTGCTAGGGATACGCTGCGGACCACATATCAATGACCAGGTTAGATAATCATCGAGAAGACCGAGATGTTCCAATAACTAGCCTTTGACCGTATGTGTGGTACGCCCTCGGACGATTTTTTCTAATCCATTGTTGAAAAAAAAAACACCCAGACGTGTCGCGTTGTCGTCATTAAATATTCTTTTTCTATTTATCGTCATCGCTTCATCCGCATAGTGTTCAATTGCGAAAAAAAAAAGAGAAAATCAAGAATCTTTGATACTCGTTGTAAATGGCAAGGTGAATCTTTCCTCCACTTTTTCTCTACAATATCTGTACTATAAATTATTTATGTAGTTGTGTACGAGAGAAGACATAGTCGCCTGACTGAGACGGGAAGGTCGATAACTTTAACAGCTTTGTATCGTGTGTACGCGTGTATATAAATAAACGAATGAATGTGTGCGTGTATATGTACGTAATAGCATTGATAAGATTTTTAAAATAACAGTTACATAAGAGTGCGCTAAATCTATTTTTAGCTACTTTTAGTAACAATAAAAATTTGTTATTCATGTAATGTTAAAAAAATCGAAATATGAATCCATAAATCGATAATGTGGAAAAGTGTATTTCCCCTTCCCTCTTTCGTCAAGTTTTAGTCTTTAAAAGATAACAATACAGATTGTTTTTTGCACAGATTAGATTTCAAGTGCATATTTCTCTAATCTTCATGTGTACGTAACGATATAGCGATCTTCGTTCGAGCGACGGGATACGAATATGGTACAAAAATACATACATCGGCTATACTAAAAAACAAACATGTTATATAATTGCGATAAGAATAAAGAAAAAGGGGGATAATGCAAGCGTGATGGCGTTTATTATCGATAAACAACTTATTTAACAGGGCGTTGATGTACACGGGAAAGAAGTAATATTTAATTTGTATAT
Organism: Pogonomyrmex barbatus; assembly: GCF_055798465.1. NCBI lineage: Eukaryota > Metazoa > Arthropoda > Insecta > Hymenoptera > Formicidae > Pogonomyrmex > Pogonomyrmex barbatus. Next base: position 5,883,385 of record NW_028297113.1, on the reverse strand, counting down.
CTATATGCTTTCCTTTTTTTTTTTTTAGTATACATATAAGTATATAATATGTTTCTCATTTACGGCATGAAATTTTTGGACAAAGTTAGAAATGGGCCATTCTCGGAGAAGGATCAATTTAAGAAATGTATACAGAATCTCGTTTGGATAATCAGATCGGCTTAACGTTTGTAAATTGAACAGTTCTCTTTTTCCTGCTCTTTCATTATTATACATCGACCACTTGACCAAACACGCGTCGAATGAAAATGCCATGGTAAAAACAAACATTTTCATCATTCACACATGCCATTAAAAGTGGAAACTCCCGTACTGGGATTAACTTTAATCACAGAGATTTGATTATAATATTATAAAAGTGCGAGGATGATAATTATGACATCCTCCGTATAAAACGTAACATTCGTGCCGATTTTTTTTAGATATTTGTGTATAACGTAATTTCTGTCCATTTTATTGTTTTACACAGATATCTATGAGAAACGATGAAACAAAAGTGACATATTACGAGATACAAAGCGGAAATCAGTTTCGGAAATCAGGATTTAATCCTCTCCGGAAATTTTTTGTCGAGTGTGACTTCTTCGTTTTAATCACAAAACACATAATGCGATACAAAACTACGTTACTCTGACCCATTTCTACCTTTATATATTATCTTTCTCGTTGTTAATTGCTAATTCTCGATAAATAACTTTTTCGCATCGACGTTTTGCGGCGTGCGGCAGACGTTTGTGTCCTCTAGCGTATAAAGTGTCCACATGCACGCGTCGCAATGAACTCTCGCACTCACGGACATCCGGGCAAGAAAGAAAGAAAGAAAAAAAAAAAAAAAAAAAGAGGAAATCAGCGCGAGAGTGCCCGGCGAAAGATACGCCAGGTGCATATACGTGTCTCGTCCGTCCACGTGCATATGGTTGAAAAAAAAAAAAACGTTCTACGCAACGCACGTCCCCGACATACGTTCAACCTCTTCGGTAATCGGTTTTACGCTTTTTTTTTTTTTTTTTTTTTAAACTAAATTTTTAGTATACAAGGATGAAGTAGGAGGCTGGGCACCGCCCACCGCATTATCACAGTCGTCTGGTGCCGCAGCACATACGTATACGTGGTTCAGCCTTACAACCTACCTCTTAATCTAGCGTTATCTTACGTTCGTCTATCTCGCGAATACAGTACAACCCCGTGCGAGGTGGCTCGTCGAAGTTACGACAATCGCGTAAGAGGTGCGATTCTTCGTTTCATGGCTCGTCTTATTAGACTGCGATTACAACGCTTATTGCTTTATCGGTTCCGATTCGGGATAGCACACTGCGAATGATCTCTCTCTCTTCAAATCGGAAGGCAGCGTCGAGCAACTCTAGAGTTTAGACGTTTTTGCGTTCTTTCTTTTTTTTTTTTTTTTTTTTCTTGGCTCCTGTTGCAGCCGATATAATGTTTACAGCAAACTGACGTGTCTCGACAGTCCGTGCACGGGAGCTATACTGCTAGCTGTCTGCAACTGATAATGTCGTTTTACTCACAAATCATATAGTATTCGTCTATATACTCCGCATGATTATAACTGATGTTACAATTAGGCGATTAGGCGGAAAATATAAAAAAATGGCTACGTTCGAGAGGCAAAAAAGGAGACTACCAATGTCCGCAAGAGCAAGTCGAACAAGCTACTAATGGAAGCACTCTATCAACCGGCTATACATTCGGGCTACTTAAAACCCAGCCGCATCGACAGGCTATATTATATGGCACATTCCCCTCCTCTATGATCGAGTGACTAGTGTCAGCTTTTATCGTTAGAAAAAGCGACGGCGACGATAACGGCAGAGATAGACTATAACGAACGGCGAAAACGGCGCGAAGGCTACACGTTTTGCGGCCTGGTAAAGGAAGAGGAAGATAATCGTCAGCTTGGGGAGCGACTAATTCACGCTACGTTACTTCATGTCAGATCTAACAGGATCTCAGCCATTCAAATCTCGATGGACGGATCGCGTGGAAACGATAGATCGGAGAAAAGCATAAATATACACGCGTATGTGCAACAGGGAGAACGGTATGTACACGAGAATGCGTCGGTTTTGGCGAGCTTTGGATATCAAAGGGTTTTCGTTCTCGGCTTGCGTGGGAAAGCGCGAAGTGAACCGGTTGCCTTTGTCGCGCGCCGGAGTACACGATAGGGAAGCCTTCCGCTGGTAAAACGTAATGATCACATGTAGACAGCCAGTGCATTAAACGTTAATATTCAAAAAGGTGTGTGTGCATATATATATATATATATATATATATATATATATATATATGTATATATCATTGGATATATTTAATTTCATTTCTTTTTTTGTCTTTCAAGAAAAGTATCAGCTTTTCTTTAACATAAATTGGTAATATTTGTTCTCTGCTTTGTCCATTTCTCTCTTTCTCTCTGTCTCACTAACAGTTCCGCATGTAATATGTACAGTAGTATTACGTAACACGTGCAGTACACGCTTAGGGACGACACTTAGAGTTTAAAAATATAATCATCATATATTTAAAGTAGTATTATATCATCATTGTATTGTGGTTGTTGCTGCTGCTGCTGCTGCTGCTGCTGTTATTTGTTATTACTATTATCATTATTATATAATTATAGTTATAATTATTATCATTACCAATAGCGTAATAATTATTATCGTTATTAGTTCTATTATTATTATTATTATTATCATGGAGGGACAGCGTTTCGCTATGCCATGACACTGCAGAGCTGAACGAACAAAGATTAATCGCGGAAGTTACCACGCTCTTCAATGGCACGAAAAGTACAATTAATATTGCATGCTGTAGACTGTAGATAATTTTCATCTAATTTGGAAAGGAATTGCCCACTTTGACTGTTAACTTTTTACAAATATGTCGCATAACGCGCCTAATCAAATAGCCTGCAACTTTTATCTAACATTAGCAACGATCGTTATCATTTCTCATATACTGTCCATATTGGATTGCTATATATAAGGTATATAAATTATAAAGCAAGTTAATAAATTCCAATTTCAAAATTTACACAAATTATAACTGCAAATAGAAAACACGCGAATGTATTGTTGTCACAAATGACAATCGTTGTTATAGGAGCGACACAGGTAATAGTAGTAGTTGTATTAGTAATAGTAGTAATAGCAGTAGCAATAGTAGTATTAATAGTAGTAGTAATAGTAATAGTAGCAATAGCTTTAGTAGCGATAGCAGGAGCGATAATATTGATAATGATAGAGTAGAAATAGTAATATAGTAATAGTAGTAATGGAAGGAATAGTAATAGTAGTAGTAATACCATTACTAGTAATAGTAGTAGTAGTAATAATTGTAGTAGTAGTAATATTTAGGTAACAATATTAATCGTAACAATAGCAGTAATAACATAGTATTGTTGGCAAAGCTAGCAGTAAAAAAAATTAATTTTGTTTCTTTCCTTTTATTATACGCCTAATCAAATATACGAAAAACTGATCGACAATTAGCGCAAAATTGTCAAGAATGTACAAAAAGGTAAATTTATAGAATATATACGATTTCTCGGTGATACACATGCTTAAGAATGTACATTAAAAATGGAAAATATGAATAACTACCACAAAGTTTTTTTATGGCAAATCTTTGTTCGATGAATCGTTATAATATAATCATGTTACATATATATCATTATATTGTATGTATATATATATATATATATATATATATCACATGATTATATTTAAAACAATATAAATCTCTTTTTACATCTTATAGGCATCATAAATAACAGTATCATCAGGGAGACGTATGATTATTACAAGTGACATAACTAAAATTAGAAAAAGATCGTAATTTCAAAAGAAAAGCTCAGATTTATCTTCACTACGCAGGCGATTTACTTAAAAATTTTTCATCAAAAAATAAATAACATTTCTCGTAGCACGATGCAAATATTTTTGTTCGAGTTAGATGTATTGAATTGCTCTTTCTAGTACCTATTCAATCTCAGTTCTCCGTCTTCGAATGAACACGTGGATGTATGAGCCGAGATTACAAATCTAATCATAAAAAAAGCTGACGAACAGTCAGAGTAGTACCGAATGACCAGAGAGCGTGATAACCTCTACCCACGTATTCTTAACTTTCACGAGATTAATTACGTATCTGACAATTAAAGCGATATCTATTCCCGAATACCTTAATACTGTAATGAGCAACTGGATTTGAAGGTACCGTAAAGAGGTTGACGTTTCGGTGATCGACAGAGGTCAGTGAAGATCATCTTCATCGCTATCGTTACCGTCTTTCGATCTAGCGGCACCTCCCTCACCGTCGCTAGAAGCCGAATCACTCGCAGAGTCTTCGGATTGCCAGCCCGCTTGCTGCTGTTGAGCCGCCTGTTGTTGCGCGGAATTCTTCGATGTCTTGTGACGTTTCCCCGCGCGTGACGCCGCGTCTGTACCCGCACCTTCCAACATGGGTTGCAGGATCCGTCGACGGGCATTGATAAACCAATTGTTCACTTGTAGCAATGTTAAATTCGTTTGGCTGGCAATCTGACGTTTCTCATCTTCGGTTGGATAAGGATGCTGCGACGAATATCCCATGTCAGAATCACAATTGGACCAAAGGAGTACAATTATCGGTAAGCTACTCACTACTAAATGCTGAAAGAGCCACGTTCGCATAATGCCGGTGGCGTGTTTAGGCAAGACACCTCGCTTTTGACGTCCCTTTCTAGTGCTACTGTGATTATTCCTATGATTTCCACCGTGATTCGAGGCTGCGTTACTGGCACCCTCTTCCTCGTCTTCGCTCGCCGCGGGAGAAGGCGAACCCGCAACTGTAATGTCTAAACATGACCAATATATTGTATTAACTCCTCGTACAAACCGCAATGCGATGTAACGCGACGTTTATGATTCGTACGTCGAGAGATAGCAATGGCAATGCGTCAGTGCTATTTCTCAACGCGCTAGCGCGCGTAAGGAAACACGTTATATTTCCTAACCGAGGTACTTTTTATCGGTAGCATGCAAGACATCCGCGTATTCTGCGTTCTCTCGTTCCCGCAACGCGACTAGTCCCCAGTATCCAGCTTCTTCCAAGTATATTCTGTCGGAAATCGTCCGCAGATACTCGCTACTGTCATCTATAAACGAAATTCTAGCAGGAGATCCGTTTGTGCGTGGAGTATGAACACTGAAATGTCCATAGGTAGGAAAGAAAAAGGAAGAGGAGTTGACGTTTTGACGAGAGGAAACCAATATTTCTGCCGATCCTCATTCGAGTAGTCATGCTACGACACCGCTGGGACTCACCTTGGCCGAGATACATGTCGTTAACCGGGGCGCATGGATGTGCCCCGATTTGCGAGAGGGGCGTGCTCCCGTGTACCGTGGACGGTGAGAGTGGATCGTCGTGGTCCTGGCTAGTGGATTTGCCTGAGCGTTGGACGGCGGAAGACGGTCGGACCGACGACAGTTGGTCGTGATTAACGCTCTCTTCCCGCGCGTGCGGATTCGCGCCGTCGTTTTCCGCCACGGTGTCCCCTCGGCTCACTCTGAATCCGTTAGCTCCCGACTCAACATCATTGCCTGTAGATGACAGCACCTGGCAAATATATGTCTCAACTAGCCGTCAGAGAGCAGGGATGGGAAGTTCAGTAATATCTCAAGAGATGTACGCGTATATACATGGGCTCATACGCGGGCTCATACACGGGCGTTTATATCCGCACGTATCCGAGTTGATCGCTCCGATCAACTCGGCAATTTCATGAATCGCGACGCTTAAACGACTAGATCACGTACATCCCTTTAACTATGAGGATGTCTACGTTGGTAAGGGGGATGATAGACCGGACAGACCGGGGTGCCTAACTTCACCGCGGTGTATCGGAGAAACGTCTAACCTGCAACGGACTGCTGCCGTTGCTGCCGCTCGACGGGCCCATGTCGTGTCCGTGATGACTGTAGTCGCTGCGTAACAGGTTCTCGCTCTGCATCTTGCCCTTCAAACACGTGATGTACCTGTTGCAGAAGTCCTTGCACAACTCCTGCACCTTCTCCAGCTCCAACAGGTGAATACGCAACACTTGTATCGCCTTGATCATCTGCAAGAAACGCGTGGCCCGCGCCGATTCTCATTAAACGCTCTCATTCTCGATCGATCGTCATCTCTCGTCGCGTCCTTCGTTCATTTGTTCACAACCGCGACCCAAAAGTCGCAGCGGGGAAAACGAAAGGGGGACGCGCGGAGCAGGGAAAAAAAAAAAAAAGAAACGGATCTCTTACCAAACCGTCAATCTCGGGGTCATTGATCAGGAAAGGTTTTCGGTCTCTTTCTTGGTGCTGGACGAAAGCCTGTATATCCATGTTGAAGCTTTCGGACGTGGAGTTGTCCGAGCTCTGGGTCGCTTGCTCGCATCTTTCAAAGAGCAACGCCAGCAGTGGGAAAAGCGGGTGTTTGTACACGGCCCTCTTGTCGGCCTCGAACTGGGCCTGGTCCTGATGAGTTGTATAGTCGGCGACCCCACTCGCAGGGTCCTGGTCGTATCCGGGGGTCACCATCGCTAGCGCAACGGCGGTATTACCCTCTTGCATCCTGCCGCAGATTCAAGGGACTCGTCACTCTCACCGTGGCATGTCGGTCCTTGGCATCTTAAAGCGAGGGCCCTCCTTACCTATCATTCCCCCTTGGAGATCCCCATTCTCGTCTGGATTCCTCGCGGCTCCGATTCCCTCTTTGCGCCGCCGCCGGTCTCGTTTAACGCGGTCTTCTTAAATCCGTTTAATCGGACAGTGCTTTGGACAGAGACAAAATTCGCGATAAATCCAAGTTTGTTTACAACGCTCAAGCGAGGACGGATGCTGGTCGGTCAATTTCTAATCACGAGCGCAACGCATCGAATGTTCGAAAGAGACAGAGAGAAAAGACAGACAGAGAAAGTCGAAAAAAATCGATAAAGAAAAAAGAAAAAAAAAAGAAAAAGAGAAACTAAGAGAAGAAAAACACGAAATGTTTCGTCCCGTCGCATTGCATCGCGCGAACAATCGAACGATGCGGCACCGCATTTAAATGTCATCATTAGACAGCATCGGCGCCATCGGCGCCCAGGGCTCACATCGATTTCGGAACGGCGTGTCTTCCCCGACGCGAGTAAATAGCGCCACCGGAGGGGAAAAAAAAAATAAGGACAATCCGAAAAACGCACGCGCGCGCTCTCGAAATATCTCTACAGAAAAGAATTCCAATTAATTTCCTCAGAACTGATGGCGAACGGCCGAAGGTACAAGGGGCAAAGTCGCGACGCGAGATCTTACGTAAGGGAGTCAAGTATTCTTTCTTTTTCCCTCTTTTTTTTTTTTTTTTTTCCACTCCGCGTTCTCACTCTCGAGGAACTCGGGACACACTCGGGAGGAAATTCTCTCGGCGGACTCGCGACACGCGCGAGGCCACTTTCCCGCGGCACGTGGATGCCCGCCGCTCCGAAAACGGCGAGCGACCGGCCACTGTTTACTGCCCGTCGATCACTCTCAGCCGTGCCTAACCTGCGTGACTCCAACCGCGGTCCGTCGTCGCGCAGAAAAGCGACCGCGTTAAAACACGCCCTACAAATGTTACACTTTACATGGGAGGCGGACCGCGCCTCCGCCGTCGCCTCCTCCTCCTCCTCCTCTTTCTCCTATACCTCCCGTTTCTTTTCCCGCGGACTGTCATTCCTCGTTCGATAAAGTCGAAGGGTGATCGCGGCCGCGTGTTTTTCGGCATCCCTCCGCGGAAAATCGTACGAACGCTGACGTAAAGCGTGCGTAGAAAACGTGCATGTATCAGCTGATGTTTTCAGCGGATGTCGAGGCGACGCTCGTCTCGTAGATGACGCATGTTTACGTCAAGCATTTCTCCTTCTCTCTCTCTCTCTCTCTCTCTCTCTCTCTCTCTTTCCTTTTTCTTTTTTGACAAATAAAATCTCGCACAAGAATCTGTGGATCCTCCGCTCAAGTCGGTTCATCTTTTTTTCGTACAAAAATGTCGGATGGCGAGCGACACTCGGATGTGAGCATTCGTCAAAAGGAATTTAAATATTAATTTCGATTCTTCCTTAAATATATCACGTGAAATTCGTACGGGAAAAACATGAGTTCTCCCTCGGAAGAACACGCGTGCGACACTCGCGGTCGCGATTACGACACTAACCCCAAGAAAGCACGATCGAGAGATCGCTAAGATCGGATGATGATAACGATCCCGTCGCGATCATCATCGAGGATCCGCAAGGACGCGATTCTCACAAGGCCGCGCACAGGCGCAAATCTCGCCGAGAGAAAAATGGGCGTTCACTCCGCGCGCCGTAGACTCGCCGCTCTGGAAACGAGACGAACGAAACCGTCCGAAGCGTCAGACGAAACCTAACCTCGCGGCCGTCGCCGCCACCGTCGTCGGGACGAAAGAGATACACGATATATCCATCTCCCTCCGCAGGTCGAATCGATCATCCCGGCCCGTGTGCCGATCGTGCGAGTCGCGAGGGTTCATACCTTCGTCACGGCCCTTATCGTGGCTCTGCGTGCCTGGCCTGCGTGTCGATCCTCTCGGACTCGAGGAAGCGGAGCGGTGCACTTTAACGCGCGCGCGTGACCCACGATAATACGCTTCTCTCGCCTCGTTTTTGTTTTTCACACGACTACGCGGCGCGGTCGAACCGTCATAGCCGCGAGCCACCGACCGGGCATCGACGGCGGGGATGGGACGGAAGGGAATAGGAGGGCGAAAGGGGGCAGGGGGGGAAGTATGGCACCGTGTCTCTCGTCCCGTGCACGTGCCGCGGGGGAGACGCACTTACGTCGCTCGTTTCGCCGAGTGGCCGACGTGCCGGTGGCTCACCGTTTCCCCGATGATCGCGAGCTTCCTTCGTCGCGACTACCGTTCACCCGCCGACGACAAACTCCGGTGATCGGACATTTTTTTTTTTTTTTTTTTTTTTTCACAAACGCCGACCGTCCGTCCTACCACTCCTTCCACCGTTCCGTCTTTTGTGACGTCATCGATTCAATACTTTTCGCCGCGGCGGCGCTACCGAGAGACACGTCGCCCGTCGGATGGCGCCACACGCGTCGTTTCGCCGCGGGATCTTGTTCATTCGCTGCGTTTTACAATCGAATTTTTATTTGAGTAAATAAGAATCTAGGTATTTAATCTGATGCGATGTAATATATATTTATTTGTTTCTTTCTTGTATTTTATTGTGAAAGCAGCTTACAATTTTAATTAGTTAATTAAAATTACATTAAATAAGAACGAAAGTCTAATCAGTTTTGAATAATTAATCATACATTTCTATGTTCTTTCCAGTTTCTTTTCTCTTTCAAAGAAAGAATAAAATAAAAATAGCGTAAACATAAAAAAAATTATTCATATTTTTTTTACATTTCAGGTGACTTCAACAATCGGCGATGTCTGGTTACCCCTCCAGTTTTGTCGTACAACCCAAGATGTCGCCATTTTGGCATTTTAAAGTGGCCGTATGATCGTATTTTTACCAATATAGATCAACTTTAATCTCGATTTAACTAAGTCTGCTTTTAGTTTTAGAAAAATTTAAAAAAAGGTGTTAATTAAATCGAAATTATATCTAGACAGAAATAGACATTTAAGAAAAATGTATTATTTGTAGATCAGTGATTAATTATTTATTTGTAATAAATTACTATCATTTAATAATGTTTAGTGATTAATTACAGAGTTTGTGATCGCCAGTATTTCAATATTAAGATTTTAGTGATTAAATACTTCATTGAGATTTAATACTATTGTAATGTAACATAATAAAGTTTTGACATGTACTTTTGTATTAATAATGATAAAACAAGGTAAAGAATTATTTAGATAAAATATTGATATTAATATTTCAAATAAAGATCGACCTCGATCTTTGTTGACATCTTCTCTGTATAAAATAAAATAAAAATAAAATATATTAAAAAATTCAAGTTTTCTTTTTTATAAAAAATTTATTAATATTTTATTAATATATTTAATATTTTTAAAAATGTTTTTATATAAATTTTATACATATTTTTTTTATAATATTTTCAATAGTAGTGCTTTCATTAATTTTTTTCCAGCCAGCAATTCAATTTTGTGTCAAAACATCACTGAAGTATTATTAATATTTAATTATTGTATTTGTCTTAATTTTTAATAATAAATTTTCTAAGAGCATCACACGCGTTCTCGATAACAATTGTGTTTGACCTCGCATATTTCAAACAACTTAAATTCGGATCAGCTATTAATTTACTTGAAGTCATTTGGTAAATTCATACTCTGATGATTCACATTCATTTTATCTAACAAAATTCTTTATTTATATCACAAGATTTCTCGCTAATATGCGCTGGAACGAAAACGGACAGCTAAAAACTTTACGATTTAACGTCGCTATTTAAATTTAGATTACGTTCTGAATAAGAGTCACATTTAAATAAATTACGATTCCGATGCTATTCGGAATTATCTCTCGACATTTCTCAAACTCACCTCGAACGATGAGTAATTACGCGCAACGTTTATCTTATCGCTACGCGTTGTTATCACGCTAAGAGCTAGATACGGTCGGGCCGATTTTAGTTGATGTCGCAAAGAAACTCAGAGTCGCGTGTCCTTTTGCACCAGAATGGATCTCCGAGTGTCCGTAGTACCGCTACTTGCGATATTCCTTCTCGCAAAGTGCGAAAGTCCAATTACGAAAAACGTGACTGTAGATTCGGGCACGGTTAAAGAGAACAACGCGACGTCGAAATCGCTGAAATTGTGTATCATGTGCTTTTGTACAGGTAGCTTCAAATTATTAAAAATAATCGCATAGAAGACTAATATTCGACGCCCACGACATTACCACGTCAAGCATTTTTTTTCCCTTCGAATAAAAAAATTCATAAATAATAAGAATAATAATTTAAGCGCGCTAAAGAAATACACTTCTCTTTAGACAGCTTTATAGACTGCAGCAACCGAAACTTGGAAACTCATTTCGACAAGGACCAATGGCTGAACATTAAGGCCAAAGTAGTTTCGTTCGAGCATAATCATTTGGTGCACGTGAGGCCTTTCCCGAGGACAGTCGTGGAGAAATTGATTCTGCGGAAGAACCGTATCATCTCGATCGATTACCACGCCTTCAAAGAGCTCGTTAATCTCACCGAATTGGACCTGAGTCATAACCAGCTCACGTCGCGATTGCTGCAGCCACATGTCTTTGAGGTAATCGCGGCGATATCGCGAATTAACGCGTTACTCCGATCGCCGAACGCAGTCGCCTCTGGTCTATGATTCATGGGTCAACGAGAGAGATTTAGACGCCTCGCATTTCCGATCACTCGATCGAAGATTCTATTTGGAGATGTACGATCAATCGTTTCGAAACAGCGAGATTTTTCCCGATTTTATTTCGAAAATTATCGTCATCGCACTTATTAGAAACTCGACGAGGGAGGGATAAGCTTCGAAGAAGAAAGAATATCTTTCTTCGTTCGAATTAGACACGGATAAAGAAAATTCGTGGAAAATTTATTTCACAAAGTTTCAGCATATTTCTCAAATTATTATATTATATCATTTCTCAAATTATTATATTTCATTAATTTTTAGAATTGATAAATATAGTAATGAGACATGCCTCGAGATAAGACTATTAATTCATATCTGATTGATGATTCTTATAGTTACGCAATTTTTGTATGTTTAAATTTTTTTTTTAAATAAACTGTATTAGCCCTCGCTAATTTTTTACAAAAATCAATTATCATTTATCTTCATTTTTTTTGTTCATCCGCACAAAATTAATAAAAACAATTCTGCAGAAATATTAAAGCATTTGAGATCTCGATATAATTTTATTGAGTCACCAAAATCATTAAAAATGCAAAAATAATTACGTCATAAATTTTTGCCATCATGTCTTATGGAATTATGTTGACGGTCCAATAAAATTATTTTCAGATTTGTATTTAGCCAAATTTTTAGCTACTTGAGCAAAACTATTTTGCCTATGTGTTATTTTGAACAATGTTATTACCGATCGTTTCAGGGACATTTCTCGCCAGAAGCGTACGAACCTTTATCAAACTTGCAAATTTTGAATCTGAGCAACAATATACTCCAGTGGCTGCATCAGAGTATATTCGAGCACATCGCCGGCCTTAAAGTTCTGAATCTGTCCGGGAATCCTTTCCGCGTATTCGACTATCGTACATCCATAGCGATCAGCAGTTTATCATACCTGGAGGATTTGGACATCAGTTACTGCGAACTCAAAGAACTGTCACACCTTCAGTTCCACAATGCCAAGTGAGGAATCGAGAAATACGATGATTACAGTCTCGCTTCGTTCATAATTGATAACCGTTTCTACTTTCCCGCAGATATTTAAAGAGGCTAAACTTGACCGGCAATCAGCTCACGGTTCTTCCCAGACCTCTGGAGGAGGCCGGAGCCTTGGAGTATCTCAGTTTGGATGCCAATCCGATACGCGTTATCGATCGCACGAATCCCTTTCCCAACTTGACGAAGCTGAAGGAGCTCAATCTTCGCGAGATGCCGAATCTGACGTTGATCGGCAACGGCGGATTGTCGGCGTTAATCGGTCTGGAGAGTCTCCACGTGCAGAACTGCAAGAAGTTAAAACACATCGAGGAATACGCGATAGGACGTGAGGCGTCCGCGGTACGTTTTATGGAACAGAAACGCGATAGAATAGCCGACGGTGAAAATACACATGGTTGGTGCTCAGCAATAACAACATAATTTACTATATAATATTACCCGCAGACCGTCGAGGGCACGATGTGGCCGCCGTTGAAAAAGCTAATTCTATCGTCCAACGCTCTCCAGTATCTGCCGATGTTGCTGGTCGGGAGGTGGGACAAGCTCGAGGAATTGCGCCTGACGCACAACCCCTGGAGCTGCGATTGCGGTAATCAATATCTGGTAAGTTCCGATAATAACGCGACGTGCGGAGAAAAAAGAGATGGACGAGAACGTCTCTCCTGAGCCGCTCGCTTCGTTTTGATCGAATCGTTATACACGATTGCGACTGACGAATTTCTCTTGTAGGTTGCGTCTGTCTTGCCACAGTATGGCGAAAGACTGATGGGAAAAGAGGTCGACGAGCTCACCTGTTCCGCACCGCCGGAACACGAGGGGAAGAGGCTCACGTCCTTGGCGCATCGACACCTACGCTGCCCGGATTTGTACAACGCCAGACCGGAAAGGGATGCTGCGATACTCATGGGAGTGTTGATCGCTGTGCTCGTCTCGATTCCGATCAGTATGGCGTTCTTTGTCCTCTGGCGACGCGGCTTCTTCTTCTGCGGGTCACAGGGCCCCGCCACTTTCTCTCGTGCTTTCTACAAACGCGCGTCCAACGACGATGATTAATCCGAATTGTGTATATATTTTTTTTTCTCTTTCTTTAACAGGATTGCAGTCGCACTATTTGCACTATTTGCTATGCTTTGTTAAGCGAAAATTGAAAAACAACAAACAACAAAAAGAAGTTTTACTAAAGTGCCTACAAATTTAGCCGAGTAAATATTTGAAAATACTTTTTTGTTGGATTATTAGAATAATTGTAAATTAGTTGCTAAAATATCAAAAATTGTCGCCATCGTGTTTTAGAAAATTATTTTGATGATCCAGCAAAATTATGATTTTCAAATCTGTATCTGGCCAAATTTTTAGATATTTCGGCAAAATCGTTCTCTCGACGATGGAATAATCGCGTTAAGTTACAGCGGGATCCGCATTGCCGGATGACGCATCGAATATCTAGTCTACCTAAGCTTCTTCAAATATATTTAGCGTATCTTTTATATATTGTTTCTTTTGTATATGTTTTGTTAAGATATCGGTAAAGCGTCGCGTAGTGCACCGTGTAATGACGAGCGCATACCGCTGAAACGCAGTCCGCCGCGTTCCAGAGTTGTACAACAAAAATATATCACATGGCGTTTCGCAATAAACAACTTGAAAATGAATGCGTGCCTTCCTGTCTTGCTTTTCGCGTCTAACGAGTCCCCGGAGGATCCATGAGCCCGACGAAGGATGTTCCCCGTGCGCGCCGAAGCCCCGGACGATGGATTTTCGGCTTTACAAGCCGAGCCGAACGCGGGAGGGCGGCTCACCTCCCCCCCCCCTCCCCCGACAAATGCGCCGGTAGGTCTCGCGCGCGCGCGAGGGGGTGAGGCGAGGTGAGGCGAGGGCGAGATGAGGGTTACGCGACGCCGAGCGGCGCCGAGCGACGCCGAGCGACGCGGGCGGACGCACACGGACGGACGGACACGCGCCGGTAACGCAATTACCGCGACGTTAATTTACTCAATAATCGCAGAAGCAACCCCGTCTAAATGTCGGCACGCGTCCCTCGACCCTAATCATAGCCGGCCGTCGTCACGCTACGACCGACAACGGGGAGATTGTCGGAGATACGAAAATCCATCGAGAGATTAACGCTACGGCCAGAGTATAAGATGCCTCTTATCTCTTTCCACATATTTTTCTTCTTTCTTTCCTTTTGTTTTTTAATTTATTACTTATCCATAAACTTTCTTCGCGCGATTTTGAGGATAAAGTGTTTATAACAGAATTTCAGTAGTACACGTTAACGTATATATATATATATATATCATTAATTTTCTGTTAAATTGACATTTTTCGGAAAATTGCTGTTTAGCACTTTGTTTATCATTTGAATTTATTATCCACGGGGATGATGTAGACTACATCATCTCCATCCTGAGCGCCGCGCGGCTGTACCGCCATTTGGGAAGCGCCCCCGTATATGGGATCCGCTAAGTAATTTAATCTCGCGCGTTTCTGCTCGTCCTCTCGTCCAAGATTCAATACCGATAGGACGCGATGCGAGGCGGGGTATCGCGCATACGAGGAACCCGGGGTGCGCTTCGACGAGGTGGTAGCGCGCGGCGGAACGAGATTAAAACGAATCGGAGCGTCCGCGAGCACGACGATGCCGCGTACGAAGGTCGTATCGCGTTCCGATCGGACACGACAGTCGATCCTC